>NW_005842100.1:1998285-2008285 GCF_000455745.1 Alligator sinensis | reverse complement strand
TGGAAGCACTCCTTTGGGGGTGGGAAGCGGGAAGGTTTGCCATCTTGGAACTGGAAAAAACACAAATCATATGCTATAGTAGATGTTTGATTTTTAGTATATTTTAACTTTCTTTCAAAAAATATTTTTTCTCCGAGTTGTGTGTTTACATAGTGTATATAGAGGCCATAGCTCAAAATAAAGTCTTACTCTTGTATATTGTATGTAGGGGTAGGGGGGTGGGGGGTGTATGGTTGTGGAATACATGGTTGGAGGGCAGGGGTGTGCGTGTGTGGGTATGGTGGGGTAGGTTGTGTGGGTGTATGTGTGCAGGTGTGGGGGAGGATGTGGGGTCTGTATGCGTGGGTATGATTGGATGCCAGTGAGGGATGTGGCTGTGTGGGTATGGTGGGGTATGTGATTGGGGTGTGGGGTGTGCGAGGGGGACATCCCTCTCTGCCCAGCCCATCCCCTCGTAGGCAGGGGGAGGGGGAGGTGGAATCAGTGTTGCCTCCCTGGCTCACAGTGTGCTACAAATAGGTGGGAAAGCAGCTGCCACCGGCGACTTGCAAGGAAAGCCCCTAGGAGAGGAGAGTCGGGGAGGGAGAAGCTGAGTCTAGCGCCACTGGCTTTCTTGGCCTCTGTTCCACACCTACTCGGCAAGGCTGCAGCTGAGCCTATGCTAGCTCCTGCTGCTGCTTGCACACCACCTGCCTGTCCTGCCCTTGCCTGCCGGGGCTGCAGCCAACCTGGCTCCTGCTGCTCCCACCCCACCTGCCTGTTCTGTCTCTGCCCAGCAGGGCTTTGTGAGCAGCAAATCTCCTTCACACCACCCTGTACATGCTCCCCTGCCCAGCCATGCATGAGTAGGACCAAAGACCCCTCCTCAACGCCACACCTTGCCCTCCCTACCTGCTGCTTGGAGCGCTACAGCAGGGACAGGAATCGTCGCTGGAGGCTGGGGGAGTCCAGCAATTACCTGGGCAGCTGCAGCAGCAGCCCTGCCCTGCCGTACCTGCTGGCTGGGGCCTTCCGGCAGAGGCTGGGTATGCAACATGCGCTGCCCCAGGCAGGAGCGGGTGGGACTCGGCACCAGATGGAGTGCAGCAGGGGCAGCCACCAGCTGGACCAGATAAAATGAATTGGTGGGTGCCTTCTTGTGGGTCGGATCCAGCTGGCAGGCTGGATCTGGTGCACAGGCCATATTTTGCCCACCCGTAGCTTAAGGGGAAGGATGAATAAGGAAAGGAAACCTGATCTAGAAAGGGATGTTACAGCTACCCAGCCCCACATCTATAACTTCCAAAATTCCCCATAATCTAAACAGAAGTACTTTTGAAAACTCGCTCCAGAAGTCCCGATACTGCAAGCCTGCCAGCTCAGAGAAATTGTCACTGTTCAACCTCACCTTCTGCCAGGAAGCTGTCACAACCCAAAGTTGTGGATTTTTTGATTGTGCGCGCTTCGGCACCACTAAATTATGTTCCCGCCGAATTGCAGCTCTTTTGCACGACAGAGTGTTCTGTTGTTATAGAGAACCCGCGTGCAGAAAAGTGTTTCCCACCGTTTTGTAGCCTTCTTTGCATTGTGCATTTCTCTTGCATTATAGTGATGCACGCTGCAAAGGAGTTCCCGCCATTTGTATTAAGATTTGAGCCACATTATTGGCCAGTCTTAATTTAGGCACACGTGGCGGCTATCTATTGGCTTGCTGATCTCTAAGCGCTGTGGGTCCTTTCGAACCCAGCGCGTCTTTCTTAAGAAGGCGAGAGAGGCTCCAATTGCCGAACCCCTGGAGCCTAGCAAACTCCAGGGCACCACTCACCGACGGCCTCTAGCCTCTCCCCGTCACAAATCGCAGCCCAGACGAATCCCTACCCTAGAACCCAGTTATCGAAACCACGGAGTCTGAACCACTCCGAGGATCCTGGGAACCGAGTTTTAGAGTCCTCCAACAAGGAGGAAACTGTCCAGCCTGCACCGCGACCATCTCCGGTGTAAGTAAATAATCTTTTCAATCAACCATTACGCCTCCGTAACTGATTCTAGCTCGAGCGTACTACTCCACCCCGTGGCTTTTCTCCGGCCCCGCGTGCCCGGGCTGCCGGCCACAGTCCACGTGCACACAGACGGGCCCGGCTCACGCCCAGCGAGGACGGGACCGGGAGCCGGCCCACACAGAAGCCACATCTCACTTGAGATGACTTTTTCTAGCTGCAACCTCTGCCATGATATCCTGCCCGAGCCATTAACCAAGCCAGAAAGCCTTGTGCCACCTGATGCCTCCTTCATACACAGGCGCCAACACAGCAGTCAAGTCTTCTTTTATCCCATCTTGGGAGACTGTCATTAAGTGACCAGTTGTGAGAAAGATCTTATACTTCATTTCAATTTCAGCGGTAGCAGGTTGCAAACTCATTGTAAATAGTTATTGAAAAGAATACAAATCTCCCCCTACAGAGAGAATGGTTAATACACATCAGTCTCCCCACAAGATGACATTTAAGAATGTGGGGCAAGACTCATGGGATGATGTGCCTGGTGAATAGTTTCTCCATCTTTTGTTTGCAAAAGATTTAGCCACTATGTGGCAACTATTTTGTGAGTCTCAGTAATGTATAATCCAGCTCTTAGACCACCATCTATAGGCCAAGCATGTAAAAGCAGTGGGAAAAACAATCAATCAGGTCTAAAACACGACTAAAGAAACAGTCTGACACAGATCTGGTACACAAGGTTTGCTCTTGTATGCAAAGGAGCACACTTAAGGTTGTAACCTAAGCTCCCCAAATAGGTTTCCTCCACAAATTAACATACCTAAGCCACATGTCATTGATGCCATGCATGTAGAGTTGTCTAGAAAGAAATTAGTGCTGAGCTAGCACGTGAATTTACTTGACTATAAATGTTTGGAGCAGTTCTGCAGTGTAGACTATTCAGGAACAAGGAAGTACTATAGGTGAATTTGTAGAAAACCTGTTACCCCCTTCCCTAAAACACTTTAAACAAAGCAAAACTGCTCCCCCACTCCAGTCATGGACTTAGAAATGACTGACCTCTTTTGGCTGAAACTTTCTTTAAAAATATTCAGCCTGAAGCAGACGCTGGGCATGGAATATTTTAGCACAAATGCTTATAATTCTGCTAAATTTTAAACAACTGACAATAGTGTTTTGGGCAGCCTTAATAAGATATGCTGTCAGTTCTGCTTGATACACATATGTAACACATATATGGAAGCCTTCCATGACAGGAAAGTACCCTTTGATTAAGGGAACTCCTGCATCAGTATCCTCTCAAGAATGATCCCTTGCAAAAGGTTTGGAAAAGAATACTTAGAGAGAAATTTACATCAACTGGCCCATCTCAAATAGATTAAAAAGTATGTCATGTTTCCACAAAAAAAACACTTAACTTTTATCCCGAAGCTTGATTGGGGTAAAATCTCAATCAACTGAGTGACAACATCCTCATCTCCTGGCACAATCAGTGTATTGCCAAATCTGACTGCTGACAGCCAGCAAACTAAAAAGCTGAGGGCCTTGTGGGGAGGGGAAATCACTCACCTGAAAAAAAGATGTTACTGAGTGATCACCTGCTCAAGGCACTGAAAAAGATCATGTGTTGCTCACACACTGGAGACAAGAGGCTCCTGCAAGCCTTTCCAGAAGTCCCACAAAGCTTGGGAGAGACAGAGGTTGAATGAGCCCGTTAGTTCCATCCTCACAAAGTTTCTTGATTCTACTACAGATGACGCCATCACCTGGAAGTCTGGCCTGAGATTGTTAGGTAGGAGGAAGGCATCTGACTCCAGCCCAATGTGAAAATCTTCTCCTGACAGGGTAGCGATCTGTAGACACTCAGTATGTCCAGCCTGATATGCACCTGCCAGGGACAGAAAGGTCACATTGCAAAGAGGCTCATGTGGATCCCTTCCTTGGCCTGAAAAGAAAAACTACTCAACTCTTATTCACCTGCTTGAGTGCCGCAAATAGTTAACTCCTAACTTATATTTGGCCTCTATTTGGCGTCTAATAGAGGTGTGCGAAATGGGCCGTATTCGAGTCGGATTCAGCCCAAATCAGGGAGTGATTCAATTTGATTCGGATCACTGTCCCGATTCTATTCAGCCGAATCCAAATCTGAAGATTCGATGCTGATTCAGAGAATCAGCTATTTAGTCATAGACACAGCTTTAAATGTTTTTTCTACATACCTCAAGGTACCAGGCACGGATCATGAACACTGCGATCTATGGTGGGGTAGATGGAACATCCTACAGGAGCATGGGGTCCCCCTGCCGCAAATCAATGGTGAACCTGGAAGTGGACTGGAAGTACTTCCAGACTCTTTCCACGTCTGCTGCCAAGCACTCTGGGGGGTCCCCCTGCACTTCCCCGACTTGGCGATCAACCGCAGGGGGACCCAGGGTGGCCCCCCAGACCAAGGAGGCACCAGTTGCTAAGCCGGGAGGGGGGGGTGCCCTCCTGTGCGCTCCCTGGCATACCTCAAGTGCTTCTGGTCCACTTCTGAGTCTGCTGCTGAGCACGCTGGGGACCCCCCACCCCCGCGGTCCTGTGGGATGCTCCATGCGCCCCAGCATCGCAGCATTCATGAGCCTCCTGGTACCTTGAGGTACATAGAAAAAACATTTAAAGCTATGTCTATGTCAGAATTGTCGAATCTTTCCAAATTGATTCAGGGGGTTCCAATTCGATTCGGAGAGATTAAAGGGTCTCCTGATTCGATTCGGAGATTCGGCCACCCAGTCGGGCCAAATCTCCACCAAATTGAATCTGACCAAAGCTTCGCACCGCCCTAATAGTTAACTGATTCTGACAAAACTGATGAAAATTCCCTTTGAGACTATGCTTCTGAAAGCTTAACGCATTTGTCTAGAAATTTGTTTCCCAGACAGCAGTGACCTCAAGAGTGAACTTCAAGCCTTCACGACTGATCCACTTGATATTTAGACTCACCCAAGACACTGCTCCGTGGTAGTATTAAAATACCATGGTAGTAAACAAACTGTCTTCCCAGCATTCATCCCTTTTCCTCACGCTCAACGTGAGCTCTCTTAAAACATCAACCTGGACTGAAGAGTTCTTTGAATACTTATCCAAATCTCCAGACATCATTTATTCTAGGTAATGATGTTTACCATCCAAATGAATATTTGACTCCATTTTATTTTGCTGTGACACGGCAGACTTTAAACTTACATGCTTTGAGATGGTTACCAACACTGAAAACCTTGGCCTCAGATTTACTTCAATTTCACATATCTACAAAGCAGCAACACAGTTCTCTTTGTAAATTTACATTGTATTATTGCTTCTATTTAGCTTTTAAGAAGGAAGCTCACTAACATACTTAAGAACTCCCCCCCCTAACTTAGCAAAGGCCCATTTAACTCTTTAAAAAGTTGTGTTTTAATGAGGAATTAATCCATTTTCTCCACAATTTCCTCCAACTGCTATCCCTTTGCACACATTTTAGTCTCCTGGGTTTATAAGAGTTGTCATACTTTAGTATTAACAATATAAAGAAAGAGAAGGAGAGAAAAATCCCACCTCCTCAATCAGTGTTGGCCTTAGCCACACGACTGCTACTCCCTATGTGAAAATCTTCTGCAGGCAGCACAGTGACTATGATTCTGTGATTGTCCTTTGGGAAACACAGTAGAGATGTACGCAGCCCAAGGGCAGATTCAGCAAAGATGGGTATAAGCCATTTTCACAACCTTATTTTGAGTTACTCTGGGTGCCACCATGTTCCTAAAATTAGAGAAGCTAGGAACTACACTAAATGAGTACTTCACTCCACCCTAAGCCACTTCCCTCCTGTTACTGCCCTGCCCCAAGGTCCCAGCTCGTAAAAAAATGTCTGAAGTCATCTAGTACAGTGCCCTTGAGCATGGGAATTCTCCCCTGGGCAAAAAATGAACTTTTTATGGCTGTAGCTGTGGAAAGGCTTCCTCCTGAGTTAGGAAAAGGAACACTCACCTTGGAATTTTGCTTCTTTGAAGGTCTTTTGGGCACCTTTCCAAACCTTCATCTCACCTAAGTTTGAAGTGTAGTTTTGAGATGTTTTCTTCCAATATACTTCTGATCTTTCACCTCACACTTTGATTAAGCTTTTCCTCCTGGATGTTTCACCTTGCTTTCAGGCCAAGTAAAAGACTACACTGTTTAGATGGTAGCATTTGTTCTTAGCAGGTACTGGCACATAATTATCTAATAGCATCTTGTTTTGACAAGGTAAAGGTCTTTTCAAAAAGCATTTTCTACCTTTATTCTATAATTTTCAATTTTACATTAGCAAAACAAGCAACCTGGATATAAAAGGTTTCTTCATGTGCATTTTGTTAACCCTGCATTTTACTAAGAGGCCTTTATTTGCTGCTTGAGCTAATTTATGTAAAATGCCTAACATCTGGTTCTCAGTTTCTAGTGTTCAGTTCTTTTCATAAAGAACAAAGAACTCCACGGTTCAAACAGTGGAGTAGTCCAGAAACAAAAAACAGAACAGGAAAAGCAAGGATTCATGTAGTGGTGTGTTATTAGTTTTGTTACTGTACCCGACCTGGTACACAAGAGCATTATAATAAATGTCACTATATCACTACAGATAATGGATCATAGCAACATCTTGTACAACAGTTCAGTATCTGGCCATGAACATATTACCAATTTGTATTGCATAGGTTTGGGTTTGAGTGTGTAACTTCAAGTTCATATACAATACCCAGAAGAAATACCCATGACTAAAATATGGTCCATCAAATATCTGCTCCTGACAGCATGTAGCAACTCAAATGAGAATCAGTTCACTTGTTCATAAATGGACCTTGCTGTATGTAGAATTTAAAAATTCAGGTTGCTCCTTCAGGGATCCTCATGCTTTTGGAAAGTTTCTAGCTTTTGTAATTATCCTAAAACCTTCAGATTAAAAACACATTAAAATCGGTAAACCTGAATGGATTTGCAAAAAAAATTACCACGGCTACAAAGAAGTAAACTTAGCTGCAGAGCAGTAAAGGCTGCCCAGACAGAGTCACAATCACAGGTACAATGCAAAACAAGCATAAAGCAGCCAATGAAGGCGGCAGGAGCTCTGTGGGGAGAAAAAGATGGTCACTGTAACTACACACTATCATAATGCACATGCATTAAAGGAGGCTAAGTTAAAAGCCAGGGGAAAACAATTGTGTTGAATCCTAAATTCTGAATGTTCTGAAACCCTATTTTTAAATCATGGAAATAGTTCCTTACAATTTTATATATCAGGCCAGAGCAATCTAGCTACCTATAAATTTTTGGCTCATCTACTATAAACAGTTGTAACAAACTGGAGGCTACATAGTCACCCACCCTAATTCTGAACACCATTTCTTTCCCCTCCTTCCCCTACCTCAGTATTTTTTTTGGTTTTGTGTTTGTTTTTTTTTTTTGGGGGGGGGGGGGGGGCAGAGGAGGAGGTTATATTCAGTGTAGCAAACAATATGCAGAAAATGTAACATACAACCAATGCAATAAACAATAAAAACCACTGAAAACTAAGCATCTGTATGTACATTTTTATTAACAATGTCATCTTAGTTGTGACTGAACAAGGCAATTGGGGAATACAAAGACTGGACATATACATGACAACTTTACAAGTTTTTGACAAAAAAATTGGCATGACTTCTAGACAGCTGCTTTTAATAAAGGTTACAACTCAAACACGGTCTTAAGTGCTTACATTAGGAAAATATGTAGAAGTTGGATCATACACAGGTCATCCCAAGTCTAAAAATATTAGTAGTTTAAAAAAACTCCAAACCACTCCATCTCCACCTGGAAAGTCCCCATTTTACATATCCTCCATTACAGTCTTTCCTGTTACCATACATGGAATATCAAAAATATATTGATGGACCTGTCACTAATTATGAATATTTATATTTACATTAAGTTAACAAATGCTTGACCAAATACTTTATATACAAATCTCAATTTGCCCTTTGTGAAATAGTCATTAAAAAGTTAAAAACCATAGAAATGCCAGTTAGAAATAATGCATTCCAAAAATTGAACTTGTTTACAACAATTCAGAACGTTGGAAAATAATTTATGAAAAAGCATGATACTTTAATACAAATATTCTCACAACACTTTAGCTCCAATACAGAATGAGTGAATTTTCCCCTGAATGTTTTTTCTGTGATATCTTCTCTTCCAACTATGCTGTAAGAAAAATAAAATTATGCATCAGTCGAGGAAAACTTCTGATTAAGCTGGTTAATACGGGTTCTCTTCAAAAGAAAAACTCTGCTTGCAATGTTATTGCAGTGACTATCTTAGTGCGCATAACTGTACAAGAGCATAAAGACTATGTTTGATGACCTTTACAATAAAATGTCTAATAAAAAACATTTGCACAATATGAAGCCTTTCTGTTGAAATATAACTTATACATCATCATAATGTTTATCAGAAAGTTTATAGTGACATTGGTTAGGCTGGTGTTCAGAAAGAACATTACTATACCTTCAAAACAAATACTGACTAGTATGCAAACATTGTCTACCAACGTGGAATCAAGCCACAAGAAAAACCCATCACACAACTACAGGAGAGGCAGTTTTCTTACAACTTGTGGCAGTCTAAAGATATGTGGGTGCTGATAATTCATGACAGTATGATGAAGTAACATATTCAGTGAACTCCAAACAGATGAAAAAGCCATTCCACTGTAATTCTGACACTGAACGTGCATTTAAAAACCTCTCATCAAAATAAAATTACAATGTCCTCATAAAAGCTAAAAAAACCCCAAAAACCAAAACTCTTCGGTGTTCCACAGTCCATGGAGCGTCTCGACGGGATATGCAACTTAGTTGGACCTCCAATTTAAATAGATTCCTATACAGGTACATGAGAGTTGGTGCATCACCTCCAAAATTACAGACAAAAGGTGGGGTTGCTCTCTATGTAATACAGATGTAACTTGCAGCACTGGAGATAGAAATAATGGATAGAGTACAGTGGAGCTCAATAGCTCAACCAAGACAGCTGAGCAGCCACTGAGTCTTGGTCCTAGGGCTCGGGCCAGTAAAAGGCACTTCAGCCCCAGTTGCCTCTACCTCTCTGCTGGAGGGAGAGGGAGGAGAGATTCTGAAGCTGGAATCCCTGCAGCAGGAGCCCCATGTGGCAGAAATGCCACTGTCGGTGCCCCTCTTCCGAGATCTGTCTCCACCAGCCTGAGAGGCGGCGGTTGAATCCCTCACAGCGGGGATCTCGCTCCTTGTCTGCAGACAAAAGCCTGGCGCCTGGGAGGCGATGCTCTGGTCACCTGGGCAGGGGAGGGAAAGACCCGGCCCTGCACGCGGGCCCAGGTAGCCAGGGATGCTTTGTAGATTGGTCGGTTTGTAGCCAGTATTGGCATCTGCGATTGGATCAGCTGCTGAGGTCAGAGGGGTTATAAAAACGCCTGGGCCAGGAAGAAGGGGAGCCATTAGCCATGCGGTCATCCAGGTGAATCTGAACTGGCTCTCTCCTCATCACCACATGCTCCAAGAGTGCCCTGCCTCCAGAGGAAACCTCCAACCACCTCTGGACGATGCGTGTGAGTAAGCTACTCGAGATCCGATTAGATATTTAGCTTCAGTAACTGAGATGCGTGTTTAAACGGCTACCTCAGCCACCCTGGTTTGCTCTATGGGATTCCTTTGATATTCCTGTAACATTTCTATGATATTGCTCTACCTTTTACCCTGTTTCCGCCCTACCCCCGTAATCAATAAAGTTCTCCTTTGTGACTGGTGTGGGAGACTTATTGAGGAGTGGGTCTAAATTATGCCAAGGAGGCCCCTTAGGTCTGTGGACTAAGGGAGGCTTCCCTAGACAGCCCCTGACTTGGGGAAGTGCCCCAAGTGCTTGTATTGGGTCTAGTACCCATTGGACGATCAGGCCTGTGTTTTCCAAGGTGCACAGAGCCAGAAGTGAGTCCAGAGCCTTGGATGGTGGCAGCGGGA
>NW_005842100.1:1995714-1998188 GCF_000455745.1 Alligator sinensis | reverse complement strand
ACGCAGGAGCGCCCCCTACTGGCCCGCCACACCCCACACCACAGCCATAGACTCCTGAGGTTTCCAGTGGGAGCACCCTTCTGGGCAAGGGACACTCTCTGAACAACGCCAGTCAGGTTCCCTGCCAGTTCCCTGCCCCCTACAGCCTAGCTCTACAAGCCTCAGATCCCCACTGCCTCTCTGCTCCCAGGAGAGGGGGAGAGGAGAGTCCGGTGGATTGAGACCTGGAGCCAGATATCCTAGCATCTTTGCCATATACCTGTCTTTCCTGCAGTAGCCCATCTCTGCTCCTACTACTGTTGCCACCGGACAGGACTCCACCTCTCCATAGCTCTGCCCTGACAGTATCCTTTGCCACCCCTCCCCACCCGGAGAGGAATCGACTGTCACAGCTTTTTGGAATCATTCCAGCGGGAGATGGGGGTCAGGACAGGAGCTGCTCATATGTTCCCCAGCTGAAATCCCCAAATGTGTACAACTTGGAAACATTGCACTTGTCATATGTAGTGACCTACCTAATTCAGGGAGGCTGCCCACCGATTTCACGGGCAGAACGCGGGGCCCATCAGTCGTTTTGTGGGTAGAGCATGGCAGGGCCCGCCCCCCCCCCTTGGCTAAGGGGCTCCACTGGACCTGCTCCTTGCCACTGATTGGCTGCAAGGGCTGCCTGTCATGAGGCTTCACCCTGATTGGCTACAACACCTGTCATGAAGCCCCACCCCTCACCACCAATTGGTGAGGCCACATGACAGGCAGCCCTCATAGCCAATCAGTGGTGAGGGGTAGCAGCCATCTTGCTGGCAGCCCTTTGAGTAGGCAGCCCCACCCCACCTCCCTTTCCTGCCTGGGCAGGCTGCTGCAGCACCCTGAGGATTGCTGAGGCTTCCTCTGGTGAGCCAGCATTTTATTTTCTGTAAGTTTCCCCCCCACACTGCATTTCATGGGCAATGCCAGATTTTGCAAAATCGTGAATTCCGTGGTTCCCTAGTTATGTGCATCTGCAATGTGAAGTATGACTTTTCTAATCCACCCAGCCAGCTAAAAGTCTCAGTCTCATGTCTCAATTACAGAATCTTTTTTCTATGGCCTTGAAAAATACATCGTCTCACCCATCCATTCAGAATGCTGCTGCAGAGATTATTTTCCTAACCTGTTGTTTGACCATGTCACCCTTTCTTTTTTTTGCATTTCTCCACTGGCTCCCTTATCTCTCAAAGACGCTTGTCTTCACTTCCAAAACCTGTCATGATTTATACCAGTGAGTCTCAACCAGGGGACCACGAGATGTTTTTACGGGTATTACACAACATTAGCAGTTACGTCTGCAAACATCCACACAACTCACAAGCTAAACCCAGAGATTTCAAATAGGAATCCACAGCATCAAAAACATTCTGACCTGCTAAGGTTTAGCCGAGTTCTTTGCAATACAAGTTTCCCTCGATTTATGCGGTATGTGCGTTCCTGGAAAATGACACATTAAGCAAACCCACTTTACCAAGTAACGCGTAGGGATAGGTTCCCATGGCAGTGATGGAGGGAGGGAGGGAGGCTGGGACTAGGGAAGGGGTGCCGCTCCCCTGGGAGCAGCTGACACCAGCTGCCTGCACCAGGGCACAGTATAGCCCAGCGGCTGCAGGCAGCTGGCACTGGCTGCTTCTAGGGCCGCTCCAGCATGGGTTAGGGTGAACGGGGACTGGCAGAGTCCTGGGGGGTTCGGGACACAGTGCAGCCTAGCTGCTACAGGTAGCTGGTGCCGGCTGCTTCTGGGGCTGGGGTGAGTGCCGTGCCCCACACTGCCTGGGGCTCCGCTTGTCCGCACTCCCCCCAGCCCGTGCTGGAGCGGCCCCAGGAACAGTTGACACCAGCTGCCCGCACCAGGGCACCGTGCAGCCCAGCTGCTACAGGCAACTGGAGTTGGCTGCTCCTGGGGCTGCTCCAGCATGGGCTGGGGTGAGTGGGGACTGGCAGAGCCCCGGGGGGTTCGAGGCATGCTGCAGCCCAGCTGCTACAGGCAGCTGGTGTCAGCCACTCCCGGGGCCAGGGTAAATGCCACGTCCTGTACCACTCGGGTCTCTACTGGTCCGCACTCACCCCAGCCTGTGCTGGAGTGGCTGACACCAGTTGCCTGCACTAGGGCACGGTGCAGCCTAGGAGCAATGATGAGTGAGGACAAGCAGAGCCCAAGTGGGCAGGGGAATCATGATGCAGCCCAGCAGCTGTAGGCAGCTGGTGCCAACAGCTCCCGGGGCTGCTGCAGTCAGGGCTGGGGTGAGTGGGGCCATGGTCCTTTCCCCTCCCCCCAGACTTACCTGCTTGGGCAGGGGGGTCATCTATGCTGATCGCACAAGAGCAAATTTACCTCGCATATAACTAGTTATGGGTCTAAATATGCTTATCACATAAGAGTGAATAAGCATATAAAAGAACCCGCATAAAATCGAGGGAAACCTGTAGAACAATTGCTTTATATT
>NW_005842100.1:1994397-1995704 GCF_000455745.1 Alligator sinensis | reverse complement strand
CCCTACAGTCAAAAGAGTGAAAGCTTAAGGCTGGCATTTTCTGAGGGGTGTCTCAAATCTACCGAGGAGTCTCTTGAGCCTGAAAACTGGCCTATAAATCCCCCAAACTCTCGGTCAGTGTCAATAAGCGAACCTTGCACTACAAGTTGCAAGCATGCAGCATGTTTTCAGTTTACATCTTCTTCATAGTTTCTCTTATGTTGACCACTCACACTTGGAAAGATCTCCATGTAAATATCCACAAAGCCTCTACACTGTTCTCCTTAAGATAGATGATCCTTGAGATCCTTTCCAGCCTTCTGACTCTACCATTCAATTCCTTCTAAAGAAAACTCTTGGGCCTTGGTGCCTAGACAACACAGGGCGTCCTGATGCTCCTGCTGATACTTAGAAACCCCAGAGGTACCTGGCTAAAGGATCTTGTTCTTTTGTTTACAGTCAACCAAGAGTCAAATTAAAAGTATGGAAGGAATCATTTCCTAAGGCAGATAGATAAGAACTACGTGGGTTTTATCCTTCTTAGGCAGTCAGGCATAGTCTTTTTCCTAGGATCATCTGAGCATTAGCTGCTTCCTTTTCTCCCACTACAGGGGCAGGGCATTTATAGTGCCCTAGTCACAGCTGCTCTTTCCCCACAGAATACTGAACAATGCTCTTGGAGTTTCTGGATCTGCACTTTCTAGCTAGGGTAAGAGATTGGAGTCCACCATTTTTCACAATCTTGGGGTAAGTGGTTGCTTGCAAATGCAGAGGACTAGACTCAACGGCCCAGGAGGCTCCTTCCTGTCCTATGTTCCCCAAAACTTTGCAATTGCTTGGCTGCTACACACTAAGACCATTGTCTTTCTCCTGGACCAGAGTTATGTTGTTTCTTTGTAATATTTCCATCTGTCTATATCAAGGGTGGGCAAAATATGGCCCACAGGCCACAGCTCCACATGGGGCTGAGCCCTACTTGCTCCCACCCAGGCAGGCCACACCTGCATGCCCCTGAGCCCCAGCCAGCATGCAGCTTCTGGCAGGGCTGTTCCCAGTGCGGCTGCAGTCAGCTGGATATTTCTCTGCTCCCCTCACCTCCAGCATGAGCTGCCAGGCTGAAGCTCCCTCCTGGCCGGAGTGGTGTAGCAGGGGCAGGAGTGGGAAGAGGAGAGGCCCCTGGAGGCGAGGGAAGCACAGCAGCACCTGGTCGGCTGCAGCCACACTGGAATAGCCTCACTGGAAGCTACGTGTTGGCCACGACTGTTCTGCTCCCCTCAACTCCAACAGTTGCTCCTGCTACTGCCATGCTGTGCTGTGCCGCGCCGCTC
>NW_005842100.1:1988175-1994387 GCF_000455745.1 Alligator sinensis | reverse complement strand
GGAGGCCCCTGCCCAGTGCATGGAGTTCCAGCTGTAGCTCCTGGCCACCTTCCACTTGCTCTGCCTGCCTGCAGGGGCTGCTCATCAAGCCGGGTGGTCAGAGCGGGTGGAAAGCGGCTGGGATCTGGAGCTGGAGCTCAACATGCTGGGCAGGAGCCCCCCGCTGCAATTTCCTGCCCACCCACCCACACAGGCAGAAGCAGTGGCAGCTGCACCTGGAGGCAAGGGAAGCTGAACAGCTCTGCTGGCCCACAGCCCAGCATGGTACAACCAGCTGCAAGGCTGGGGACCACATGGAGTAGCACAGAGCCAACCCAGCCCCTCCCATTGCCTCTGTACCGTGCTGTGTGGGTCCCAGCTTTGCAGTGGGAAACTGTGTGCTGCCAGGATGGGATGGGCCAAACTGAGCTGGCACCAAGCTGCACCACATGGTTCCCAGGTAGCACAGCACAGACTGGACCAGCTGGGCTGGGCTGGCCCCATGCCACACTGTGTGGATCCTGGCCTTGCAGATGGGACCCATGAACCACAGCTGGGCCAGGCTAGGGCTGGTTTGGTGCCATGCCATGCGGTCCCTGACACTGCAGCTGGAACCGCACTGTACTAGGCTGGGCCAGGCTGGCCCCAGGCCATACCATATGGGTCCCAGTCTTGCAACTGGGAACTGCATGCTGCATCCAAGCTGGGACAGGCACAGCTGGCTCCCCACCTCCCACCATACCCCCAACAGACCCACACCCTCCCATGGCCCCCACACACAATTCCACCCCCCAACCATAACCACATACAGACACCCTCCCAGACACCATCCACCACACCGACACCCTCCCACAGCTCCCACACCCCTAGCCCAGCCACATACCCCACATACACATTCCCTGTCACAGGATGGGGTCCCCAGGGATGGCTGTGATGCCCCTAGGGCTCCCTGGTTGTGCCAGTCTTGCCCAACAGGCACCCTTTTCATCTCCTGCCATGTCTTGTTAGTAATTAAAATAAATAGGGAGGCTGCCCTTGAATTTGTGGTTGGACACAGTCTTGATGGACCCCACTAAACCCCATGGATTCTTGGACCCCTTTTGGGTCCTGTTCAAAATGGTTGCCTCATGGGGCACCCACAGCCTTATGGGCTAGATGCATGACTCCAAAACCACCCCTTTACTGCCCCAAGCCTCGCAGATGATATCTAAAAGTTGCCTCTCTGGGGCCTTGTTCAGCTCAGCCTCTTGTTATCACCGGGCTCTCTGCAGCCCTGTCTCTGCGCCCACACTGGTGCTGGGCTCTCTGCAGCCCCTTTGTCACTGTGCCCCATGGCACTGGGGTCTCCACACTGTAGTGGGCCCCCAGTGAGGCCTCCTCCTCCCCCAATAGCCTCAGCCTGGTCCACTGTTTATAAACAGCAACCAAAATATGAGCCCCTAGACTATAACATAATACAAGCAGTTTAGGGTGCGCTCTGTCCGTTTAAAAGAGTCAAACTGCCCCCCCAAGCACTAAGTGCCTTGTAGGCCAAGGTACCTGGTGAGCGGCTAGAGCCCCATTAGCCCTATATGCAGCGTATCAGGCAGCCAAAGCATCTCTGGGCAATTCTCCTCTGGAGGCTCCTTCCCCTGGCTGCTGCCAGAAAACTAACTCTCTGATCCCAGCCCTGGGGTTTATGTGTGCCCAGGGCCTTGCCTTCTTCCGGTCAGCTGACCGGGTGCAGGTTAATTCCCTCATTAGCCTGCCACTACAGTAACTTGCACCTGTAGGGTTTCTGCCTGGCTGCTAGGGCCCTCTCCCTAGGCAGTTTCTGTCCTTAAAGGAGCAGGCACCTTAGTGCCCTGTGACATCCCCCCACACTCAATCCCCAACCACACAGCCCTCACATACACCTCCTTACCCCCCAAAACACACACACGATACACAAGAGTAAGAGTGCATGTTGAGTTACTATGCAATCGCCTCTAGATATACTATGCAAACACACAAATTGGGACAAAAATATTTTCTTAAATAAAATTAAAAGTTATAGTAGATGTTTGATTTTGTTTAGTATATGATTTGGTTTTTTTCCCCCCAGTTTCAAGATGGCACCACCCCTGCCTGCCCCCCCCCGGGAATATTTCCAGCACAAAAGGTCAGGGGTTAGGGGCAGGACTTTTGGTCACAAGAGGACAACCAGGAGACAAGGCAACTGTCAGAGGGTGGGGCTACCCATGCAACCCTTGACAGCTCACTAAAACTCTTTAAACAGCCCTCCACCCAAAATAACTGCCCACCCCTGGCTTTTATCTCTTGCCTCCTGTCTTATGCTTAACCTTTGTGTTATTTGGTTTGTACAGCATTTAGCAAAGAAGTGTCTTGATCAATAACAATAGCTTAGAGATACTATATTACAAACATTCAGATGCAACATTTTCACACACAAATAATTTATTTAAAATAGCAAGATACTTCACAGTACTCATTTCTCACCATTTTAATTAGTGCTTTGTCGCTGGACTTTTGGTCCAATGCTCTGGGTTTCTTCTTCTGGATTTGGACGCTTTCCTGCACTTATACCACTGCTGAGAGATGTTCTTCCTGTCAAATTAAACAACACCTAACTTAAGAATCTATTTTGCCTTTATGAAAACATAATAAATCAGCTTTTTTATGCAACTATAATGACATTTCTTAAAATGTTACCTTGTTGCAGCAAATGTGATTGCTGATCGTCTCCATGAGGAAAATGCAAAATACTGCTTGCTTGAAAGTAACCTGTTAAAAAAAAAGGGGGGGGGGGGGGGGGAGAATGGAAGTGATCCTAAATATGCACTGTATTTTCATATTATTCACAACACCGTTCCATTAATAATTGAACATTTTTTCCTGTCAAAAAGTGGAAGCATAAAAAAAGGTAGGTCTACTTTTTTGTACAGTTGATCTATAATCAGATCAAGTATGGGACATAATTGTGTCAATTAACCTCTTGCATAGAAAAGGGGAGCAAAACCTCAACAAACCCCTACCCTTATTACCATGGCAGGGGGTCGGACTTGATGATCTGCTCAGGTCCCTTCCGACCCTACCTACTATGCAACTATGCAACCAAGAATAATTCCTAATAAATGCTCTTGCTTGCAGAAAAAAACAAAAGTCTGAGCAGTAAATTCCCTCAGCACAAAACACAGTTAGTAAAATGATCTGTTGCACATTGCATATACACGCAACTTCGCTAAAGCGAACAGAAATATTAGTTTTGGCACTGGCTAGTCTTCTCCTATTTCTATCCCTCTAATACAGGGGTGGGCAATTATTTTGGGTGGAGGGCCGCTTACTAAGTTTTGGCAAGCCATTGAGGGCTGCATGGCAGGCAGCCAGGAGCAGGTTTATAGTAAATTTTCTAAATTTTTTAGGGGCCCCACGGGCCAGATAGAATGGCCTGGCAGGCCACATCCAACCTGCGGGCCACATTTTGCCCACCCCTGCTCTAATATGATAGGGGTTGGCTTCTTGAACATGGAAGAAAAAAAGGAAATTTGGCAAAAGACACATTATATGATCTGTGCAAGTTACCCAACTGAAAGCCCTCAAGTTTTGAATTCTTTATCAATCAAACACATACAATCAGAAGCAAGAGTACGTGTTCCTGTTCTGCCGAACCATTGTACTTCAGGTATGTTCTGGATGCCTCTCAGAAATCAGAGTGGAGTCCAGTTTAAGTGCCTACCAGTCAACCTACTGGCTTCTCATTACAATCTCAACTGATGGCAACTCTGATTGTCATTTTAAGACATGGACACAGGAAACTGGCTATACACAATAGGGCTGTGTGAAGCTTCAGTCCCCGATTCGATTTGGCAGAGATTCAGTGGCCAAGTCTCCAAATCTAAATCGAATCAGAAGACCCTTTAATCTCTCCAAATTGATTCAGAACCCTCCAAATCGATTTGGAGAGATTCAGCAATTCGGATGTAGATACAGCTTTAAAATTTTTTTCTACATACCTCTAGGTAGCAGGGGCTCGTGAACACTGCAATGCTGGGGCGCATGGAGTGTCCCTCAGAAGTACAGGGGGCTCCCCAGCACACACGGCAGCAGATCCAGAAGTGGACCAGAAGCACTTCCAGTCCATTTTCTGGTCTACCCCCCTGCACCCTCCAGCTTGGCAACTGGTGCCTCCTGGGTCTGGGGGGGCACCCGGGGTTCCCCTGCAGCCGACTGCCAAGCCAGAAGGGCATGGGGGGCCCCCAGCGCACTCCCTGGCAGCGGACCAGAAGTACTTTTGGTCCGCTTCTGGGTTTGCTGCCGATCATGCTGGAGAACCCCACCATGCTCCTGTGGGATGCTCCATCTGCCCCAGTGAGCCATGCCGGCTAGGCTCAAGGTATGTAGAAACAAAACACTTTTAAAGTTGTGCCTGTGTCCAAATTGCTGATTCTCCGAAGCAGCACCGAATCTTCAGATTTGGATTTGGCCGAATCAAGTCGGGGACAATGATCCGAATCAACATATTGAATCACTGTCCCTGATTTGGGACAAACCAAATTGAATAAGGCCTGTTTTGCACAGCCCTAAACAAGTTCCTATCAAACACACAAGGTCAAGAACCGGTATTTATTTCCTCTACTACCTTGCAGTTCTAATGATCTAGGAGGTATATTTTTACCTTAAAAATATCTTTTAAATAACCTTTAATTTTTATGCTGGGATCTTTCCAAAGATGACAGTAAAATACCATCTTTCAACCCACTAAATAATGAAGCTACTATTCTCCCATACTTGACTGTGGAAACAGCTGTTTGTGTTTGAAGCTTAAAATCTCAAAGAACAGATATCCCTAAATTAAGATAATTATAAATTATAGTTTTGACAAAGACAACTGAGCCAGCTCAATCTTGAAACTGTTGCTGTCAGCAAAATAATCAATGCAAGGTATTTTGAGAATTTTAACTACAAGAATTTGCAAATTCTCTGTAAACATTTTACTTGCTGAATAATACCTTGCTGCTGAATTCCATTAGATCCTCCATGAGACTCTCCCAGTGCACATGGCTGAACACTCACTGTATGACCATCACTTGATCCCATTTGAGCTCCTATGGACAAGAAAAGAAAAAAAAAAGAAAAATCAACTTAAATTTAAGTGCACGCAGTACAAAACAGCTTAACTTTTTTAATAAAATGTTATGTCTGAAAGACTAATTGCTTGGAAGCCTATAACATTTTCTGAAGTTATAAATAGATGTAACAACTGTATCAGTATCAAATGGTACAGTAAAAGCTGTTAACAATGCAATCCTTATTTCTAGGGGATTCTGTAGCAATACAAACACAGGAAAACCACTCCAACTTTAGCTCTGAATCATTCAGGGTGATTTCTCTCAGATGCACTGCCACAGGATCATACAAATGAAAGAGTTAAAACCTAACAGATAGTACTTACCTAGAACAGCTCCCCTTCCCCTTTAAAAGCAGTTAAAATGTACGTTTTGTCATCCCTTTATGTATAAGGGTATACATTAAGAGTGCGCCGATAAAGATTTTTTTGGCCAATACCAATAGCCAATTATTAACCAGGCACATTGGCTGATACTGATCCAATTGCTGATATGCAGCCCAGCAGCTTGGAGAGCAGCATCCAGCCGGTAACTCTGTGGGGGGTAGGAGTGGGTAGATTGAGGCCCTCATGGCGAGGGAAGGAGTGGGGCTAGGGCAGATGGTGCCCAGCCGGGGCGGAGCAGGGTGCGGGACAGAGCCGTGAGCAACTCATCCAGGTGGTGCGGCTGCAGGGAGGAGTGATGTAGTCTTTTTTATGGTATATCTAGCTTTTGCAAATTATATCTAACTGAATACTTAAGGCAGCTTGCTGGTGCTGGGAGGGGTGTGGTATATGTATGTTAAGGAATGCTTGCCTGCTGGGAAAGAAACGCAACATAGGCAAGCCCAGACAAGTACGGATATGTTCTGTGGCTAAGGTAATATGAGCATGGGCTAAGAGAAGGCAGCCAATAGTAACGGTACAGTGTGTTAAGTGGGAGAAAGCTATATAAGGCTGAAGCAAGCCAAAGGGGGTGGTGCTTGCTTTGCAAACGATCGCCAAACACCCCTCTCTGCGCAGAGTTGAAACAATAAAGATTAAGTTGGATCCTCCACCCATGTGTTTATTGTCAAAAGCGCACCGGGCACGAACTCGCACTGTCCTTTGGGGACAACAATTTGGCGACCCAGATGGGACCCCATTGACC
>NW_005842100.1:1986738-1988116 GCF_000455745.1 Alligator sinensis | reverse complement strand
GGACTGGTGAGTGTCTCTTTTGATTTACGGATAGGTTGGGTAAGAGAGGCGGCTTTAAAAGTTCCAACCGCGTAGACGCCCTAGGAGAGTAAGATCGGGTGGCAGTCCCATGAACTCCCTTTAATCAGTTTGGTTCTGAGGCCGAGCGGCAGTCGCTGTCCATTGTTTAATAGATGGGGAGTAACCAGTCCAGGATTCTGACCTGCAGTCCCCTGGGATGCAGTTTGAAAAATTGGTCAAAGTTTGGAGGCGACCCAATGACGAAAAAGAGATTGCAATATCGAATCATTAAATGGTGGCCACAGTACAAACTCGAGGATGGTGTGATCTGGCCGGAGAATGGGTCTTTAGATTATAACACTGTTTTGCAATTGCAATTGTTTTGTCAGCGCCAGGGTAAATGGGATGAAATGCTTTATGTGGATGCATATATGTCTTTGTATGGAGATAGGACTACTCAGAGGTCCTGTGGCAGATCTAGGAGGAGTGGGGTAATGGCTTTGCGAAAAATTGAGGCCGCGGGTCCGGAGGAGGATACACACCTGCTGGTTGCTCCCACGGCTCCCCCCGCTACCTTCTGTGCCCCATGCGTCGCCACAGGGGGCTTCCACAGCACCCGCAATTGCTGGTCATGGGTTCTCGACCAGCTCACCTAGCTCGTCGTCTACCACTACCCCCAGTAGCCCTGGGGTGCCGTCCCCGGGTTTGGCAGATGCAGGCAGAAGCGATTTGGCGGTAGGAGGGGCTATGGGCAGTGAGACATTCAGTCCAATAGCAGACCACTTAAGATCCGCCAAACCAGTAATTCAGGCTCCTTTGCGTCAGGCAGTGGGCCCCGAGGGTAGGCCCGTTTTTGTTCACATGCCGTTCAGCAAGGCTGACCTGATCAACTGGAAACGGTCAACCGGCCCGTACCGCCAGAACCCCGAGGCAATGGTGCAGCTGTTTACCACCATTTTTCTTACCCACCAGCCAAATTGGCAGGACATTCAGGCTTTACTAGCCGCCCTTCTAACTCCGGAAGAAAAGAGGTTGGTTTTAGAAAAGGCGCGTGCGGTGGCTCAACAGCGCCACCCGAACGGTGTTGTAGATGAACTCTGCCCTAAGACAAATCCAGGTTGGGACCCCAATGCCCAAGGGGAACTGCGGAGCCTGGAACTGTATCAAAAACTGGTGTTTGGCAGCCCTTTGGGAGGCCATTCCTAAGCAGAAAAATTTGTCTAAATTGTATGAGGAGAGGCAGGGTCCAGAGGAAGACCCGTCTAGCTTCTATGGGAGGTTGTGTGAGGCGGTGAAGCAGTGGACAGATTTGGATCCGGAACTGCCGGAAAATGCCATGTTTAATACGCTGTTTATAGGACAGTTGGCCACACTTACT
>NW_005842100.1:1984601-1986279 GCF_000455745.1 Alligator sinensis | reverse complement strand
GGACAGTGGAGCCACTCATTCAGTTGTGACGAATTTTAAAGGACCCCTGTCAAAAACCAAGATCCCCATAGTGGGGGCAACAGGTCAACGGACCCATCGTCCTTTTGTACCCCCCATGGAGTGTAAATTGGGAGGAAAGAGAGTATATCACCAGTTCCTGTATATGCCCGAGTGTCCCCTGCCCTTGTTTGGAAGGGACTTGCTGTGCAAGCTGCAGGCTCAACTAACCTTTTCAGATGAAAAGATTATCATGAAAATACCAACAGAAGAGGCCTGGAAGGCTCAAATGTGTCTTCTGCGAGAGATAGGGGAGGAAGGGAAAATCCCCCCCAAAGTACACTGAAAAAGAAAATCAACTTGCAGAGAAGTTGGGAAGCAAGGAACAATGAGATAGATGGTGGGTTTTGCCCGAAGGGCAGGTCTTGGTGCCGAGATTGATTCTCGGTAAAGTGCTTCAAGAATATCACCAGAGCACTCACTTGGGTACCAACACCATGACCCAAGGTCTCCGAAGAATCGTAGTGGGACCCAGAATGAGGAAGATGGCAGAGCAGATAGTGCGAAGATATTCTGTCTGTTGTGCTAACAACCCTAAGACTTCCCCCAAACCTCCACCGGGAACAGGGAGACAAGGACTGCTAGCAGGCGAGTGCTGGCAAATAGATTTCTTTGAAGTTCCTAGGAAAGGACACTGCAAGTACCTGGTACTTATAGATACTTTGACTGGATGGACCGAGGCTTTCCCGTGTCGAACCACTCAGGCGAGGGAAGTAGTTCGAGTGATACTAAAGGAGATAATTCCACGATTCGGAATTCCGGAAGGACTGGCCTCGGACCGAGGGCCGCACTTTGTGTCAGAAATAACCCAAGGAGTTTCCCGAGCTCTGGGAATACAATGGGACCTTCACACAGCTTGGAGGCCACAGTCTAGTGGGCAGGTAGAAAGGATGAATCAGACACTAAAGAGGCAATTGGCTAAACTCTGCCAGGAGACTCATTTAAAATGGCCTGAAGCTTTACCCCTTGCCTTAGAGTGTGTATAGCCCCTAGAGCAAAATTGGGGGTTAGTCCCTTTGAATTAATGTATGGTAAGCCATATCCTAAGAATCCGGTGGTGACGCATGGGAGCCAGATGCATGTTAAAGGAGAAAGTTGGGTAAGAGATTATTTGCACTCTTTGTCTGCTGTGTTGTCTTCTCTCCACAGGTATGTCCAAGAGCGACTTCCACTGCCTTTAGATACTCCAGTCCACAAGTTCCAAATTGGAGACGAGGTTTTGGTCCGAACGTGGAAAGATGAGCCTCTTCAACCCAAGTGGAAGGGACCGTATCCCGTGATCCTCACCACTCATACGGCAGTGAAGGTCCAAGGGGTAAAGCCGTGGATCCACTATACCAGGGTAAAGGCCGCACCGGAAGTTTCTTCCGAGGGAGCAGTTGCTGAGAGTGTCGCACCGGAAGCCGACACAAACGGACATCGCTGGATAGCAGAGCCTGTGGAAGGACTTAGATTCTTGTTTAAACATCAGCCATGTAGAAAGCAGTTCTTTACTTAAGTCTAGGGTTTCTAGGGTCGAAGGGATTGTTACATCAAAAATTAAAAAAAAAAAACAAAATGTGTGGATTTACTTGGCAAAAGAGGTGGTGAACACAACTCATTTCTGTTTGGCTGGTGGAAC
>NW_005842100.1:1970243-1984258 GCF_000455745.1 Alligator sinensis | reverse complement strand
GTTGCAGAATAGGGCAGCCATAGACTACCTGTTACTGAGACATAACCATGGGTGTGAAGAGTTCGATGGGATGTGTTGTTTCAATTTGACAGATAATTCTGAGCTAATAGAGTCAAAGGTACAGAAGTTGCAGGATATTATGTCACATATTAAGCAAGAGGATGGGTTTGATTTTTCATGGCTTACTTCTTGGCTTCCTAATTTTTCATGGCTAAAGCAGATGTTCCTTTTAATTGTAGCAGGTATACGTATTTTCCTAATGATTTGTTGTGGAGTGCAATGTGTACCTATGTGCTGTGACTCACTCAAGAAGTTGATACCTACCCCTGTCAACCGAGTGATGTTCATGAAACCTTCAGTCATGGATCCAATCCAGAAGAATCGAGAAGATGCAAAACGGTTCTTGAGGCTAAAAGGAATGGTCGAGGACTATGGCCCCATTTCATAGGGTCATAGCCTCGAAGGGGGGATTTGATGTAGTCTTTTTTATGGTCTATCTAGCTTTTGCAAATTATATCTAACTGAATACTTAAGGCAGCTTGCTGGTGCTGGGAGGGGTGTGGTATATGTATGTTAAGGAATGCTTGCCCGCTGGGAAAGAAATGCAACGTAGGCAAGCCCAGACAAGTACGGACATGTTCTGTGGCTAAGGTAATATGAGCCTGGGCTAAGAGAAGGCAGCCAATAGTAACGGTACAGCGTGTTAAGTGGGAGAAAGCTATATAAGGCTGAAGCAAGCCAAAGGGGGTGGTGCTTGCTTTGCGAATGATCGCCAAGCACCCCTCTCTGCGCAGAGTTGAAACAATAAAGATTAAGTTGGATCCTCCACCCATGTGTTTATTGTCAAAAGCGCACCGGGCACGAACTCACACTGTCCTTTGGGGACAACAGGAGGGAGGGGCAGGTCCTGCCGATGTGCACACCCCTGGGGGAGCATGTGCCCCCCTGATTTGTGTGTGGGGCGAGGGCAGCCTAGGGCCAAGGAGCTGCGCTGGCCTCTTCCTGGCAGGGGCTGAGCTCGAGGCAGGTAGACGGCAGTGGTGTTGGGTGGGTGGGTGGCGGGGGGACGACAACGATGACTATGGGGAGTGCTTATGCTAATATGCTCACATAAGGCTTATGTAGGAGTTTGGCAACTTCCATAATTCTAATATTTCCATCAGATTAAGTTTCACTAATTACCTGCACTGCTACAACCAGAGACGTTCTCCCCTGGTGAATATCCCATTAGGCCGCCATTTCCATTTCCATTTGGGTTAGAAGGCACTGTTGCAAGGAGACCTAACCACAGGAATAAAAACTCATTGTTAAAGGTAAAGCAAGTGAGTACATTTTAATTTTGTATGCTTTTTTCCTCTGGTCCTCATAGTATTTTCCACCCAGTAAGTTTCAGTAGTTCTTCATTAGGAAGAATTTTTTCTCCTCCAGTACATCTGGCCAGATTTCCCATACTCATCATGGATCATAACCATGTACTTATCTTGAAGTCATTTTATAACAGATCAGTTAAATTACTGAATATGGTGTGCACATGTAACACATCCCAGAATACTTCATATCTACGTAGGTGTAAAACAAATGCAGTTGTGTGACAATAGTGGGAAATTTTTTAGTAGAAAAGGGGCTGGACATGACAGCATTTTCAAATATTTGGAGGGCTTCCATAAAGGAAATGGAGAAAAAATGGTTCTTCCTTGCCACAGAAGACAGGATACAAGGCAGTGGGTTCAAATTACAGTAAGGAGTTTAAAATCAAATCTCAAAAAGCTACCTAATTGTACAAACTGTAGAACAATGGAACAAGCTGCCTGAAAGTTATGGAATTGCTGCCCCCTTTGGAAATTTTTGAGAAGACAGGCAGCTGTAGGGAATGGTTTAGGAACAGCAAATTCTTCAACTGTGCAAAGGGTTGAGTTGGATAACTCCAACTCCCTTCCAACCCTATGACTATGTTGCAACCAAAAGACTAAACATCAATCAATCAGTCTCACAAGATAAACTGTAGTATTTACCAATAGCAATCTGTATAGTTAAGGCTGCAACCGTCCTCCCCACACCCCAAAACCATTATACCCGGTAGTAAAAATTTGGAAAAGCAAAGAAAATCATGCCCCAGAAAATTTCCAATTTAAAGAGAAGGCAGAGACCAAATGCATTGTAAACAAAGTTGGGAAAAAGCAGGTGAAAGGAAGAAAAGTGAGTTTGGGCAACATTTTTCTTTTCCCGTGCATTTTAGTTGGCCAAACTACCCCAGACATAGGGCTCAGAGCTGGTCTCCATGGTACAGGGCAGGTTTATCAGAGCTGCTTGAAGGAGAGATAAACATTCAAATAAATACATCAAGTAAACTAGAGAGCCATACCTAATCCTCTGTATCGTGACAGCTGCTGGTAGATTTGTTTCATTCTCTCAATATTCAAGCGGCTTGCTTCTGCATGATTTACCATTGGTTTAGGATAATTAATTCCTATCATACATTTTGCAGCCTTCTGAACACCCTCTGGAGCATTCCAAGGATCATATATGTATTTTGCAGGGAAACCTCTAAGCACAGGCAAATAACGTCTTTTAAAAGGGAAGAGAAAAACAAAAGGTAATTTAATACTGAGATGTTTAAGTCTCAGGTAACTTCAACAATGTTTTACAATATTTACTGAACAGACTGTTTACCTGATGTAGTCCCCATTAGGGTCAGTTCTTCTGCCAAAACCCACAGGACAATAGCAATGAAAAAACTGCTGAAAAAACGAACTACAGGAAAGCCACATCCAGCTTCCAGCATTGACACTCCAATCTGCATCAAGCAGCAACTCTTCAAACACCTTGAAAAATAATGGAATCAGTTAATCTGAACATGCTATATCTTTCCGATGCACTTCCAAGAAGCGCTCAAAATGTCAGCATCTTAGTGACAGTTTCCTGTAGCAACATCTTAAAAGCTGTGTGTTATGATTTATTTACCCATATCTGATAGCATCCATAAAACGCTCCGCAAATAAATACTCAGAAAAACATTTCAAGTCACATTGAAAGAATGGTGTTAAAGGGAATGCTGGGCTTCTGCGCCATTGAACCTTGCTAGGCTTGTAGAGATTTCCACAGCACAGAAACTGGATGTGCTTTTTCCACAAATGTATCCACAGAAATTCGTGAAAGGGTAGTTGGGAGTCACTTTTATTTTAAAATAAAGTTCACAGTGGCAGACAAGATTACTTAGAATAGTAAATGTTAGCGTTTTCTGAGCGCGTTGCCTCCATGTGGTCATACTTGTTGGATGCACATGCTCCCCCACCACTAATGAACTTTTGAAAACCTTCTGGAAAATAGATGGGTAGTGGATCCATGGGGGTATGGAATGTCTTGGACCAAGGTTACTAAAGACTGAACTGCAATTCCCTCAGTTCCTCCTAGTAAAGCAACAAGTTTTATTCTTAGAACTTGAGATGATGTGCAAGAAGCCCAAACATTCAGAGGCAGAAATTGTGGCAGCATTTAAAACAACAACAACAACAACAACAACAAACCCAGTTGTTACAAGTAGTAAAAGCTTTACATTCTCTGAAGGGGAATTTCCACATTTTTTACTTCTTGGAGTCCAGCAAACAAGAGCTTACGTGGCAGGCTAAAGAATTCTAATGAAAACAAGGACTGTAGAACTGCATCCAATCACATACCAAATCAAGATAGTAGGTTTTGTGTAAGGATGTGAACAGAATACCAGGTTGTAGCCCTGAAGATTTCTATGAAGCAACAGTAGCTATGGCAGAGCAAACACCGTGGCTGCGTCCTTCTCAAATATTCCTATATTCAAATATTCCTATATATTAGTTAAAAAAAATACATGAAAGTCACTTTAAAAGCCTCATATCCACTGTATTTATGTTAATAGGACTATGGAGTTGTTTAAAGGACATTACGATCACTGCATGTAATTATAATGAAGAGTAAAATGGCAAAAACCATTATATTATTACATCTAAACAAACAAGAAACTGCCATCCTGACAATATGATTGTGCACACTAAAAATGAAGACAACTAACATTTTATCTTGAATTTTTATACTGCTACCCAAGGGCACAGTATCTGAGCACCTTCCAAACCAACTCAATAGCAATAGTAAAACCCTTAATTGGCTTTATGGAGTCTCTCAAAGTTCTTCCTTTATCCCTCAGAGTAAGAAATAGAGGTGTGTTTTATTATTTTTTTTTTTTGGGGGGGGGGGGGGGGGGGGGGAGAGGGGGGGGGGGTGGGGGGGGGGGAGGAAGAGGGCAGGGAAGAGCTGGATGTTTAAGGGAAAGGGTGGTAGAAAAACAAGGATGTTTGAATTGCATTGTTTGTGGTGGAACAGTTAGTTCTCTCGGGAAGAGTGAGACTTAGCACTTCTTAGAGCCGGTTATAATCTCAATTTGCCCAATCCGGTCTAGAAAATTGTTTCATAGCTGGATCTCTTCAAAAGAATGCACTGACCCCAGTCCTCATGTAGTTCACAGCTGTTTGCAGACACAAACCCAGTCCTTGATGTAGCTGGGGCATGATCTATTAACTGTTTTGAAAGTCAGGATCAAGCCTTCACTCTGTTAAGAGGCTGAGTAGGAACCAGTGGAAAGACATGTGCACAAGCCTGATATATTCCTAGTGATGTGAACCATGGAGAAGGCAGACAACTTTGAGTACCAGCTAGACTAGAGCCTGCATATCGTCTTCAGATACAATGAGATATAGAAAGTCAATCAGAAGGTAACAGATACAACTAACTGTTGTTGTGTTCAGGTCACTGTCCAGGAAAAAAAAAGGATAAATGTTGTCCATTAAGCTGGAGGAAGGAAGAAAAGCCATATTTGCAAACTGATCATCCATGCTTAGAAAAGTCAAACTAGGATCATTAGGCTTTTCATCACACCTCGATATATTAGGACTATGATTCCAGTTCAAGGCACAGACAATGCATTAGGTCAACTCTTCAGTTTTCTGCTCTAACAAGTGTTAATCTAGTCTTGCCATGGCTCAACTATAGTCAGCTGCTCTTTATCAAAATGCTAAATTTCCTGTAGACATTCTTGACTCTTCGGTGCAGTCATGACTGCATCAACTGAGAATAAGATTTCTATGAAATGTCATCAACATACTGCTGGCAGATAGAGTTGATGGTAACCTCAAGGTCCATTCCAGAGGTCTCATGTAGCTATGAAGAAAAGTGAGGATGAAGGCTTTGGAGAGACATGACCCATCACCATTCTGAGTTCTGCTGGACAAATGACTGGCCCAGCACTAGAGGTCTCATCCACTCCTACAGTGTCTTCAAGACATAATAGAAGTACCCTGTGGTCCACCAAAGACTACAAAGAGGTCTGGCTTTGCAGGTATGGAGCTCTTACCTGTGTCCACAGCCATAGGAAGGTAGTCTGAATTCCAATAGGACAGTTTTTTAATCATGTCCTGATGAGAATCCTGACAGAGGCATCCAGGATGCTGGGTAATGTCACTTGTTGTTGGAGCTTAGTGATCATTAATTTCTCAATTACAAGAGGTTGGAGACAGGATGGTAGCTGTGGGAGATCTTCGTAGTGAAATATCTGGTTTTTCAGAGGACTCTGCTCAGAAGGATCATAAAGGATTGTAGTCTCAAAGAGAAAAAAGTCTTGAACTTTGAAAGGGAATACTGAAATGGTGACAACATTTGCTAAAATGGTTTTGGAAAGTTAATATACATTTTGAACATTCTTATTTAGTACATATTTTAAAAGGTAGTCAACATGTTCCTGCTTTTCTTTTAAAAACCAACATTATCTCAAGATGGTTCACAAAGAACCATGCAGTTTGTGTCTTCCTCCACCCCCCCTCTGTATATCCTGACATATGCTGCTACTATGACCAATGGCTAGAATTAACATTTTTTACCAGAAACCTGACAAAGTTGTGCTAATGAGCAAAAATAATGCATCTTATTGCTAACCTTAATAATTAATTCCCATTTCACTGTTAGGGCACCTCAGAGCTAGAAAATATGACACAATCAGTCTAAATTAACAGAAGTCCTGTTTAAACTAGATAGCAAAAGCTAAAAAAAGCCAACACCCCCCAAAAAACTTACTTTAATCCCTACAATTATGGCTTTGTTATTGCTAGTTAAGTTGTGTGTTCAGAAGAATAGAAGCGAAACATGTTTTTAAACCAATGTAGCTGTGAGTGTAACAAGTTTAGAGAGAAGAGTAATTAGTATGTCAGAGCAATTAGTATGTCAGTACACAACTACTCCACTAGATGCTACCATTTAATCATACTTGCTAAGATTTTGGAATGTAATTCACAGAATTAGAGTATGGACAGAAAAAAAAATACACCAAGCTGACAGGGGGAGAGGAGACTTAGCATCTATCAGCTGCTCCACAATAACTGTTCCCTAGCCTACAGCAAACAGAAGCTAAAAATTATAGTAACTCATCACCATTTCATTTGCAGTAAAAGCAATGAACCCAGGGACAGGAGTAGATACATGAAATAGTTACCACAGAGCAGCTGGCATCTGGCAAGCTCTCCCCATTTGTAACCTGGCACAATTTGCTCATCTGTGCATATCCTTAGATAGACAGATTCATTCTTGCTGGCCTAGGGAAGTATACCTTATACCCCCATGAACTGCACAAATCTAGTGCTCTGTTCTTTAGGGTATTATAAGAGTAAGAAGATAGTTTTCTTCCATAATATAGACAGACAAACACTGGGTATACAGGTATGCCAAAGTTACCCGTGTATAACTTGCAAAAGACAAGCTGCCTTTGGATTTTTCATGCAATTACTTATATACCCAAGAGTTTACATTTGAAAAAAGTGTATGAGAAAGGATTGATTATAACAACTGATGGGTTAGAAGAATAAAAACCCAAGAAGCTTGCAACATTGGCAGTAAATATATTGTTCTCAAGTTCCAAGCAGCAGAAACTTATAAGCATTTGTTTACAACTGTTACTCCTTATCATAAGAAAAGATGCGACTGCACTGTAACTTAGGTCTGAACAAATAGCAATAATTAAAATTAGACTGAGCCAACTTTGAACTGCCATATGTCCAGTTTTATGAAGATCTGCTAGCACTTAGTTGGACTAGTTAAGATGACTGCCAAAACACACTGCCTGATATATACTGTATATCTATAGATATAGATATATATAGCTCTGATACTGAAAGGTGCCAAGTGTCCTCAACACTTAGCTTTTTCCCCCTCAATTCCCATCTTTTTCTCCCTAACCAGCAGAGAAAATACGGGGAAGAAATTTCTATTATCAGAGTCATTTGCATTTATTTACTGTTTTAAAATGATAAGTAAGTAATCATAGGCCTCAAGCTAGGATACCTAGAACTAGGAGTCAAAAAAATATATCCAGACTCACACAAAAGGTTTCTCAGCCCCACAAAATTCAGGTCCGCTTTACTCCTAGAACTACCCCATTTTTAGTTTGGACACAGTTTAAACTTTAAAACATATATTATTGTATTTGATAACATTATTAAAACATATGCCCACTGTAATTTTCACTTATATACACCAGAAACTCAATGAAAAAAACTGTACCTTCATTCCTTCCTCCCAGCTAATCCACAGGTCACCTCGAGTCAAGAAGCATGCCACAGCATGTCTGGCTAAATGGTGAATCCAGCCTTCTTGACGGAGCTGTGTCATAATTGCATCAATCCAAGGAAAGCCTGTCCTGCCTTCTGCCCACTTGGCCAAAGCCTCGGGATTCTTATCCCATGGAATTTGAACGCAGATGGGATTTCCCTCCATTTTATCAAAACGTGGATTACTAGTTGCTGCCGTGTAGAAAAATTCACGCCATAAAAGCTGGCCATAGAGGGACAAAGGAGGGGAACTGTTCTTCTTTACCTGAAAGCCATCATGAAAAGAAAGACATTTTGCTGTTGGGAAAAGGTAAAAAAAAATTTATCTTGCATAACACTCAGTGGCTGTCTATGTAGCATCCATACCTTTTTATACAGATCCGTTAACTTGAAATAGAAGAGACGACATGACAGACACCCAAACCGAAGATAAGGGCTAAGCCCCGTTGGACTTGCCAATAGGGAATTTGCGTTCATCCGTGGTCTTTCAAAGTTTGCTACCCAAGCCTTAAAAAACCAAAGAAATGGAACACTATTATATTAGATGAGATGACCACATGTACACATAAAGAGAAAATCTTTGTGATTACACCAGCAATTGAGTAGAGAGTTCCACTGAAAAGTGTTCATACATTTTAAGAAATTACATGAGATACTATCATTTTTCTTTTGTCCAAATTCTATAAAAGTTGCATCTAAATTTCACCAGCTTCTATAACACTACTACTTCAACCTAGAGCAGCATGCTGGTCTTGTTTTTTGGTCTGTTTATAAAAGTAATTAAAGATGTTTAAAATGCTACTTTTTAGTTGCCAAGACCTGCATGTACCTTTCTTTCCAAGTGTCTTTCCAGCCGTGTGAGAGCTTCCGTTTCTCCCCCTGGCCACACTGCAGAAGGCAAGCCATCTGTATCAAACCCTGAAGAATGAAGTCAAACAGGAAGAAAAATCCTTATTTGTTTATACGGTAGCACAAATAACTAGTATACCTGGACAACAGCTGCACTGTATTTTTGGTAATATCTTAAATCTAGCTGGATGTCAATGGTGTCAAAACAATGCTTGCTGTCAGTGTAAATAAGTTCTACCAAACCATGTAACAACATTGCTCATCTGTAACCGGATCAACTGTAATTTTTATGCTCTATAATAAAGAAAGATCCCTTGACAAATTTTGACTGTGCATTTGTTGGGTTAGGTTTCCTGTGGTCATTGCTGGCTGTTCTGTTGGTAGCAATTTTAATTGATTGATTTGGCTTAAGCCTAAATATCACCTAGCACTGTTTTAACATTGTACAATAAAAGTATTTAAGACTTAAGACAACATACCTAGCTCTTCAAGCGATGGAACACCATACTTCTCATCATGATCATCAGAAACTGGTGTGGTACATTTCTCCATTACTTCTGCAGTGATAGTCTCCACTGGCATCTCCAGTGGTTCCATTCTACTAATTAGTGTCTGGAATCTTTTATAGGTAAGAGGTGGCTGTCCTCCATTTAATTCTATAATTCTGTGTTAAGAAACAAGAGAAAAAGGAAATGTTTGTATTCCATGCAACTGTATATTACATTCTTTATACACAAGAAACATGTTCTTATCTGCAGTTTGATTTCTATTACTTTTATATATGCATATGCTATTGCAGACAATTTGAATCTTAATTCTACCACTCCATTGCCATTAGAGACACAGAAGCACTTACTGAGCATAACCAAAGGGATTAATCCCAATTTATGGATTGAAGAACATCCCTGAACAGTGAATAAGTAATGAATACTAATAATTAATGATGAAATAAAAATACATCACCTCAGATGACATACAGCAAGAGAAGAGAAAACCAAAACAACTGTAAAGACACATAGCAAGTGACCTTTAAAATGTTTATACTTGCTACTTGCAAAAAAAGCATTACTGCAATATTTGCCCTATTTGGTAAAGGAAACTTCGCAATTTGGCACAAAATGATGCTATTAATGGTGCCTGTTGTATATTAGTTATTAAAGTGGACAAGTCCTTCTTTAAACATTAAATGGAGGCTTTCAAATTGCAGGACTTGTTTCTCAGGGGGTGGGGGGACTTCAGTTATTGGAACATCTACTGAAAGGGAAACAGTGGTGCGCAATAGGGGTGCGCGAAATGGGCTGTATTCAATTTGGATTTGGCCCAAATTGGGGACAGTGATTCGATTTGATTCGGATCACTGTCCTGATTTGTTTGGCCAAATCCACTCTGAAGATTTGATGCCAATTCGGAGAATCAGCGATTTGGCCACAGACACAGCTTTAAATGTTTTTTCTACATACCTCAAGGTACCAGGCACGACTTGTGCATGATGCGATGGTGAGGCAGATGGAGCGTCCCACAGAAGCAGCCCCCCCCCAGCGTGCTCCCAGCGGACCCAGAAGCGGACCAGAAGTCCGTGGGATCCCCCCCTGGCTCCCCTCCTGTGGGATGCTCCATCCACGCTAGCATCTCAGCGTTCACGAGCTACCTGGTACCTTGAGGTATGTAGAAAAACATTTAAAGCCGTGTTTATGTCCGAATCATCGGATCTTTCCGAATGTCTCAAAATTGATTTGGAGGGTTGCAATTCGATTTGTAGAGATTAAAGGGTCTCCCAATTCGATTCGGATGCAGAGATTTGGCCACCAAATTGAATCAGCAACCAAAGCTGCACACAGGCCTAGTGGACAACCAGACCAGAAACTTCTTGGGAGTTTGTTGGGGTAACTTTTTGATGCATATGGTAGAGAGGTCAACTAGAAGGGAAGCTCTTCTTGATATTGCTCAGAAGCAAGAAGGCAGTGGTTGAGAATATGAAGGTGGAAAGTTGCTTAGAAGGAAGGAGAGGAGCAAAATAAGGATGCTGGACTTCAGAAAAGCAGACTTTAACAAACTCAGAGAACTGGGGGCTGGATCTCCTGGAAAGCAAGTCTGAGGGGAAAAGGAATCCCAGAGAGCTGAGTACTTTAAAGGAGGCCCTTTTAAGGGTGCAGGAGCAAGCTATCCCAAAGCAAAGAAAAAAAAATGAGAAGTATAACCGGAGGCCAATTTGGCTAGAAAGCAATCTCTTCAACAAGTTGAAGCTCAAAAATGGAGTCCTATAAAAAGCAGAATCTTGGTCATAGCACTAGGGAAGAGTACCATGGCACTGCATGGGCATGCAGGGAGAAAGTTAGAAAGACCAAGGCACAATTTGAGATGCAGCTGGCAAAGGACATACAAGGCAATAAAAAGGGATTCTAGAAGTATGTCAAAAGTGAGAGGAAGACCAAAGAAACCACAGACCCCTTATGGAATACAGAAGGCAGTCTAGTTGTGGATGATGCAGAGAAGGCTGAACTATTCAGCAAATCTTCTGAGAAAAGGCTGAAAGAACTAGAGTTTTTAGTTCAGAGCAGAGAAGACTGAGGGGGAAGGGGGGCATTTGATAACAGTCTTCAAATACCTGAAGGGCGATTATGAAGAGGATGGAGATGGCATCTTTGTGGCCCTAGGGGACAAGACTAAGAGCAAGGGCCTCAAACTGCAACGGGAAATTTAGATTGGAAGGAACTTTCTGATTATAAAAAGTAAATCAAGCATTGGAACTTGCTATGTAAAGAAACTGGAATTTCTATCCTTGGAAGTTTTCAACAGTAGGTCTCACAGACACTTGGCTGAGATAGTTTAGTCAGGGGTGATCCTGCCTTGAGCAGGGGACTGGACTAGATGGCCTTATGAGGTGGTCCTTTCCAGCCCTACTTTCCTATGATCCTGTGCTTAAAAAGCAAACAGTTTCTGTGCTCCACTTTTTATCTAAAACATCTGATCAGCTTCAGATGTGCCTCAAAGCAACAAAACAGTTTAAATGAACATATCCTAATGTTAAAGCAAGGTAGTAGAAACACACTATATAGGTGAAATCATTTAAAACGTTTCTCAACTATTAGAGGAAGACAGCCACTGGGTTCAACAGACTGAAAGAACACACACAACCTATTAAGAGCTTAAAATAAATTTGGTATTATCCATAATAATATGAAAATGGTAACTATAATATAAATAAAATTGCCAACATCTACCAAGGGACCCATGCTTTTTAATGTTTTATGGATTATATGAATATATAACAGGGAGCTAAAACTAATCCATTAAAACAGTTGCTTCTGGAAAATTATAAAATAAGATGTTATGTAAGGTAATACAGAGATCACATAATCCCCAATCATTTTAGTGGATGTGTGATTGACAAATGGAATGCTTGACAAAATAACTGATGCAAAATTATCTCACTTGAGAAGGGACTGTAATTATCTTATTTGCATACTAAAGATTGTAACAGAAGAGAAAACTATCCAGACCTTTAATATTTGTAGCAGGTTCTTTATCAGCCTGATCTTGTGAAGCAACGTTAAGAGTTAGTATATAAACCTTGAGGAAAACACACACACTCTCTCTAATGTAATAAATACTTTTTAAGGTTTAGTAAAAAATGTGAATCATTTCACTACAAGGACAATAAGCACCCATTTTATATACCAAAAATGGTGAGATTAAAACATTTTATTTGTAAGAACAGCACTGCAGATTGCAACTTCTCTGACCTGTTTTATAGTTGCAGAATTCTACTTAGTATGGAAATAAAGATGGAACTATTTTATAGGGGGAAAAGATTAAAACTTGTTTCTGCTTCCTGTTTGGAGAACTACAAAATGCTTTTTTGGAGAAAAGTCAGTATATGACGACACAACACTGCATAAGAGGCACCTTTAATGTTTGTAACAGTAACTTACTTGTCCAAGTCATACAATGTATGTGAAATTCGAACAATGACTTCCACTCCTGCTTCACTAGCCAACTTCTTAATTGCTGCATCTCTCTCCTTCCCAAATGGCTCAGAATCATATTCAATGGAAAGCTTTGTAATGTTCCATTCCTGAAACAGAAGGAGTGAAAAAAAATTAATAATTAGACACTGCAACTTCCTGGAAGTGAAATAGGAAAAAAAGTGTCATTACACAGAAAGGAGGAAAAGTATTTGTTTATGTACAAGTTTAACAATTCTCCCAACTGTTATGGAGCCAAACACCTTTAAAAAAAAAGACAGCAGGGGAAAAGGCTAGGCTATACTCAGAATATTTTTCACCAAATCCTCACAAAAATAAAAATATTACTGTTGAAATATGCCTGTCATTTCACTGGCACAGGAGGCCAAGTTCTAAAGAGAGAAACTTAAACAATTTAAATGCTTTTCATGCAGTTAATCACATCTTAAACAGTAACACAGCCGCATATGCAGGCAATTAATGGTGCCACAGAACAGAAAATAAGTTCCAAAATTATTTCACAAAATACAAGTAATAATTGTGGTTTCTATTGTGCCTTAAATAGAATGTGCGAATGGACCACACCAGTCTCAAGTAGCCCCAGTGCATTTCCCATGAGCCGACAGTCAGCTGACTATTAAGCACCCAGCTTTCAACTTGCCAGTGCAGGGACAGCACAAGACCACAATCCCAGGTTTCCCCTACACTGGCATTAGGGTGCAACTGGGATCTGATCCATGATCCCAAAATTGCATTTCCTGCCATGCACATGTGCATGGCAGGAGGCATAACTGTTGGGTTCAGGAATCAGATCCCATCATACCTTTAAATGAACATTTGTCACCAGTCTAAGAGATATGGGATTTCAGCAGACTCTAGAACTTCTCAGCACCAAACTGGATCATAATAAAGCTTAGGTATGGAGTTATGCACTTAGACATTTGATTTGGATTCTGCCTAAACACATGCACCAGCCTAAGTCAAGGAGCCCAGGGATCTTTTCAGGCCAAAATGCGGGTGTTTACTGATCCTAGACATCTAAGGAGTTTTGTGGCCACTTACAGGATCAACTAAAAATCACTTTTTGAAAACTGGGTCAAATTTAAATACCCAAGTACCATTTAAATTTCTAGGAGGCTTACTGGTATGTGGACATAAGTGTCAGAATGAAGATAAGAAATGTCTACCAAAATTAATTTGAAAACCAGTAGTTTAGAGACTAAACCATAACTTACTGTATACAACAAGAGAAGTTATGACTTCTGAATTACAAGGCATGTCCTAAATTGGGGGGGGGGGGTTGTTTTTTGTTTGTTTCTTTTGAGGAACATATCTAAAAGGTTAAATTCTTCCTTGTCTCTTCAAAAAAAATCTCCAAACCCAGTAAGGTGAGAGATACACAGAGGTAACACAGAGAGAGAAATAATACCGCCCCCTGGTCTGGTCTGTTCTCTTGTAAATATCAACTAAAGGATTTAACTTTTATAAAGGATACCGCATTAGAGATTTGTCTGAATTGTTCAACTTTCAGTCTAAGAACTTGGGATAATATATCCAGACTAAGAGCTTCCTCTATAGTTCG
>NW_005842100.1:1959059-1970212 GCF_000455745.1 Alligator sinensis | reverse complement strand
CTCTCTCAGTGGGGGGGAGGGGGGGAGAAGGAGAGAGAGCGGGGAGAGGAAAGAGGAGTGGCATTCTGTTCTATATACTCAGCAAGTTATACTTTACATAGAGCAATAGCAAAGTTAAAACAGTTCGATTAACTCATATGGCATCAGTCATCAAAATTAAGCTGCCAGAAAACACTTTTTTCAAAAAAGTCTGATCAAAATCTCTAATCTGAAACTCAGGCATTCACGGAGTGTGACTAGATTAGAAAGTGACAAATTAAAGGACAAGAGGATGCAAGCACTCCCAGCTGTAAACTACTCAATACTGAATACCAAAATTCTGAAAGGAGTGGAAACAGTGCACAGTGGAAAAAAAACCCAAACCTATACTATTTGCATTAAGAACATGCTCTTCCAAAAATATTAGAGCTCACCTTAAAGAGTCTAGGGAACACATCTGCTGGCTGTCCACGAATCACAAACAAACGAGAATTTAATTTCCGCAAATTAGCATCAAGATCCTCAAGACACTGAAGCAGGAACCTGTGAATAAGAATGATTTTATCGTAAATCAGCATCTATTGTTTGATATAATCCAGACCACTTTGAATTAGGGAGGGAGAATGAAAAGTAATAATCAAATAGAAACTACCCATTTTCCAACATTTCACAGAAGACTTCAATCATACCTACACATTATCGTCCAAATTATTAGATGACCATTGTTTGCAACAAAAATGCATTTGGTTATGTTTAATTTGAGAAATCAAATAGCAATGTCATGTTAGTTTTCTATGCCTCATTTTAAACTTCGGGTTGCATGGTGGTTATAGCCATCATATGTAGTTGCAGTTAATGCACTCCAACAGTAAAAAAGAAATCAATTGTTAGAAAAAACGCTAGAAAACTTTCACAGTACGGCCTCACAACATACAACAGCCTAAAATATTACCAAAATTTAGTATATGTGAGGTCAGACTAAAAGATCCCAGATCTGTTCTGAAGAAAAGTCCCTCACAAATAAAAACTAAACAAACAGGCTCTCCAGCCACTAAAGAGAGATTTATTGCTACCTCTGGAAAATACTACAAATTTCATGCATCTTGGCTATCCATCCAGCAGAAATATTTAATAAGGAAATAAACTGACAGGCAGGCTGGGTGCAACGTGGGCAGGGGCTCGGCCTTGGATCTGGTGGGCCAAGAAGAAAGCTGAGCCCCTGCCTGTGTTGCCCCACCCATGTTGCATCCTTAGTCCCAAGTCAGTTGGCACACCGACAGATATCGCTGCTGCCAGAACTGCCACTCCAGCTCCAGCATCTGCACCTTGGAGAACAGCACCTGCCTCGTCTTCTTGCGGGTGCCTGGCAACAGCATGGAGCCCCACAGGCTAGGCTCTGGCCCGCTCAGTCAACATAGACAGCATTAGGGTGTCTAGTCAACACAGATGGCGTTAAGGTGTCTACACGCGAATGAAGGTGCTTTACCTAATTGTGCCTAAATTTGATACTTGCCTTATGACAGATATCAAAACTTAAGCGTGATTAGCCTAAAATTGCCATTTTTAAGGCACCTTAACAGCATGCACGTGTAGACCCGCAGCCTTAATGAATCCTAAAAAATGGCTAATGCACCTTAAATCAGCACGTGTAGACACGCCCACTGACAAGGAACTGATGGATTTATTCACATATAAGCCCAGGTGCCCTTCCCCCTTCCCACACCCTACCGCCTTTCCCCTCAAAAAAAAGTCAACATGTACAAAAGCAAAAATTTAAAGAAGATCTACACTGACACTTGTCAAATGAAGCTGGAAGATAAAAAGTCTATTTCTTTTAACCACTCAGTCATTTCAGTTTGGTGAAATATTGCTATTGTTAGAAGAAGAAAAAGTAGTACTTTTTAGCTACTGCCAGCCGCTTATGCTAATTATGTTAAGCAATCCAATTTAATAAAAGCGAACTAATTCCCCCCCCCCCCCCGGTCATAAAGGATAGCAACAAACAATTTGCAATTAACAGATTTAACCTTTTTTAGCATCTCTACCACCAGTACAAGCATTCCCAAAAAGTCTTTCTTTCTACACACTGCCTTCCAAAAACAAGGCAGGTCCTTTATTTCGGAGTGTGCTATATGGGAGAAAATGCAGAAGACATTTCTTACAAAAGCTAGAACACTTTACCATACCGAGTGATTGTACTGTCTTTCTAACTATTGGGACACATGTATGTGTGTATGTGCATGCCTAACCATGGTCTACTTTCAAACACTATTTTCATTTAATTTTTGCGTGGTTAACTGCTTAATACTTTAAATCTGTCTATACAGTGGTTGTTAGGGTTTGTTTTAATTATTTTAATGGACAACTTGAATATCTACTCTCTTCTGTTAACTTGAATCTGAAGAGAACTTCACTGAATCTTCACTGAAGTAGGATTACTTCCCTGAATCTTAAAAAATAAATAAATCTCTATTGCATTTTTTGTTCCGTTTCTCTGAACTAATTGCAAGAAAAATCAGAAAGTCAATAGAAGTGAATAATAAATCATATCCAACTAATCACTGTCCCAGGTATCGTTTTGGATAATCTGTTTTAATTTTACTTTGAGTAACCCTTTCTCCTCCCCAATCCCAACCAACATTTAAAAATTTGATATTGTAACTTGACATCTTAGGTTCTTGAATGTTACTCCCAAAAACAAATGAGGACAGTTTTTAACTCCAAAAGGGAAGGAGTACTTTTTTTTTTGTGAAATCCTCCTTGACAATGAAGACATATAGTAATGACAATGAAGACATACAGTAGGAACACCTTCTTGCTTAAGAGAATGCATATAAATGAAGATAATCTAGATTCTATAATATATTTTATCTACCTCAGAAGGCAGACAAAGGGTTGGAAGAGCCACATGTTGACCTAAGGTGACCTTAAATATGAAATCAGAATGGTTTTGAATTTGCAACTCCTCTATTTTTAGAGTAGACACTGTAGCACTGCACTGGTATGTTCTCTTTACTGCACAAAATTTAATTTAAAAATAAATTTCTGGTCTTTTCCCACTACTCCTCCATTTCTTCTTTTCTTTCCTCCCAGACAAACTGACTGTTTAGTAATATTTCTTCAAGTGGGTCAGGTTCAAATAATAGGTGTAAAGTCTACTCCCACTGAATAAATCTGAACTCATCTTCTCTGCCGCTCCTACCACATGGAAACAACTTTTTAAAGAGACAGAATCCCATTTGTATACTAGGCCAAAAGGTCATTTCTTTGATCTTGGTATTCTGATCTCATTTTCTTCTCTCTTCCTTCCTACTCTTCTCCCCCTTCCTAATGTAACCAATAATAGCATCAAGCATCTAACCTGTACTCAGGACAGAACATTACCCAAGAAGATTAAGTGTACTGATCCAGTCTTTAATTCTGTTCCCAGGTCCATAAAGTTGTCCTTAATACTATCTAATCTGTATTTGTTTTGTTGGTTCCAAACACCTCCTCTGTTATACTTCTTAGCAGGGCTCTGACATAACTGTAGATGTTATGTTCACCAAGCTTTTCTCCTCATACTAAACACAGCACTGACTACTCATAGGGATTAGAAGTGTTTATTAAGAACATACTATTTTTACATAATCACTCTTAAGACGTTGAACCACACTTAAGATAGCACTGTATTTTAGTAAATGGAAAGTCAGCTGACATTGCAAAAAAGCTAAGCTCCAAGTTAAATACAAAAGTACAAGGCAAAAGATTTATTCTATAATTTTGCTCTGGTTAATCCTCCAGATCATGTTTCAGATGCATATGGGCATTTTCCAATTTTTTTGTTTAAAGTTCCAGTTCCAGTGCAATAGAGTTGTCGCTGAAGGCATAAGCAAAGAACAATGGCATTGCTAGATTGGTCTATAACATCTTTAAAGTTGTGATGAGAAAACCTGCTATCTGAGAGTAGAGATGGATTCCGAGTTTGAGTGATTGACAATCAGACATTTTTACACAAATGGGACACGTAACAAAAATTAGTAGGTTACAAATAATGAACCTTGATGCTGCAGGAGGAACTGCATGTATGCTTTAGAACAAACTACAACCAATTTTGTTAAATTTAATTCCCTGCTTGCAGATGTGAAAAAACCTTTAGCTTTAGCTAAAGTGCCAAAAAGCATGGCTGAATCACCCAATGCTGCGAAGCTGGGTCAAAGTAACGTGTTACTACTTCTGGTAGAGCGCTTCTCCCACGCAGTCTCCCCCCCAAAAAAATGTCTGTCAGCACCCAATGTGTTTAAAAGTTTAAACACTTTTCTAAAAAGAAAGGTTTGTGACTGTAACATTGTTCTGTTCTATGGAAAATCTCTACTATGAAAAACATTTAAAAGACAGCCTGCAAATTTCTCAAACCATTACTTCTGTACATATATGAAGACACATAGTGTCCTATTTTTCACTAGACAGCTCAAATTTTCACTCTTCATTTTCTAAGGAGCAACTTTTCAACACACTATGAAGATACACCACAGCAATTATTTCAGTTAGTCATTGCCAAAATGTGATTACCTTTGTTTTATTTGAATACAAATTATTTTCAATTAAAAAAGAAATAGCACTGCAAGGCATTTTGACCTACTTGAAAGTTCAGTACGCAAATAGTATTTTAATACAGACTGCTCAGAAAGATTTTATCTTACAAACATTTAAGTCTAATTCAAGGACATTTCTACTGCCTACAACTGAATGATAGGCATTTCAAGCCAGAAATTCATATACTAACTTATAAAACAACTGCCCACGTACCTAACAAAGTCTACTATCTATAAACCTATATCTCCCACTATTCTAGAATTGGCATCTCTGTCCTCCAGAGCATTCAAGGCATTAATGCTGTATCTGATCAGAGTTTTGGAACAGAGACCGTTTAACATACATCTGTCAGGCAGTGACAGCTACATCTGAGGAGATTATTATGCATCTAATACCACTACTGTCAGAGTTAATATTTATAACAGGTAACTGTGTGATAAGAATACAAAGGGAGTATTAAATTGACAATAAGCTAGACTCCCTTTACTATATAGCACAAAGTATGTCAATAGCAATGGGTGGGGAGGAAGGGGGCACAGATCAAGGCCTGCACAATGAGGGAGGGAGTGGGGCAGGGATAGGTGCCTAGCCAGGGCAGTGAATGCAACCCTAGGAGCAGGACAGAACTGTGGGCAGCTTGTCTGGGGAGCACAGGGGGTGGGGGCAGTTCCCCCCAGATTTGTGTGCAGAGTGGGGGTGGGCTACCCACTGTAGGCATGGGGCTAAGGGTTGCACCAGTCTCTTCCAGCAGGGGAAGGGGAAGGTTGGGTCAGGGCTGCGCTCGGGGTGGCTATGGGGGGGGCTATAGCCACCCTAAAATGCCCCATAGCTACCCATCCCAGTGCTGCTGCCTGCCCCGCCCCCACCTGCCCTGAATTCAGCCCTGGTGCAGCATTCCCCCCGGCAGGAAGAGGCTGGTGCAGCCCATGGCTCCAAGCCCGCAGTGGGCAACCTACCCTTGCCCCGTGCACAAGTCTGCGGGGGTGGCACATGACCCACATGCTTCCCCCTCTCCACCCTCCCACAGCCCCCGGATGAGCTGCCCGCAGCTCCACTTTGCTCCAGGGTCACATTCATTGCCTTGGCTGGGCAGTGCCTGCCTGCCTGCCCCTACCCCTGCCCTACTTCCTTCCTCTCTGCCCCAAGCTGACCCCCTCATGGTCCTTCCCTCCCCTGACTTGCCAGCAGGAGGCTGCTCTCCACACTGCTGGGCTGCATTCCTGGCTGCATGCACACAGCATTTATCGGTGACGTTATTGGCTATACCAGTCAAAAAAAAGCTGCTTGCTGATAATTAGCCTTTTAGTGATACCAATCCAATATGCCACCAACATATTGGTGCACTTCTACTAAGAGATAAATTCATATCCACCCAAGAACATTGAAAAAAAACAACAACTGTGGAACTCTGTCTTGATCCCTGACTTCTGGACCAAATCCAGTTCGGGCAATTGTGTTTTTCTCCCTAGATTCCACCTTCAGTTTCAGTAAGATACAGTATTCTTCCCCTCCTGTCCTAACTAATTACAATATTGTAATTTCCACAAAGTTGTTATAACATCACATGCCCTGCTACAAAAAAACAGCCCCAAATACAGAGCTTTTAAAGCCTGCACAGCTGACAAGATTCTCTAGATTTAAGTTTCATGCTAGTGAAAAACTCCAGCTTGCTCAGTTTACACATTTCTTGGACCTTGCACAGCTCACTTAAGTATGTTTAAGTGTAACACGTAAAGACTTATATAGAGCCCAAGGTGGACAACCACTAAATTATCGGCATTACATATTTGAAAAGAGACATCATATGGTCATACATAGTTGAACATATGCTTTCCTAAACTTTTGGTCTTACCAATGCAAGTTACTGATATTTTCTGGTTTTTTTAAATGTCAACCTGAAAATTAATCTCTAGGCTGACACACCAAAGCTAAAATTTATGAAGGAAAGGATTTTGAATGAAACTAGAAGCAATTATTTAAATACTGCTACAACGAACTTTGCTCAAAGTATTTTTGACTTTATGTAGAAAGCAGAAGATTTACAAAACTAGACAACATTTCAAATGGAAGAAAACATTGGCTGGCTGAGGGGGAAAGAAGTTAGTGTTTCTAGGGGTTTCCATTACTCTGCAGAAAAAAAAAAGAAAAAAAAAAAGTGTTGAAAGTTAAAAGTTCACTAAGCATGCCTTGAAAGAATACACAAATAGCCTCATCAGACAAGTCTGTTAAGTCAACCCAACCTGAAACAACTTCCAACCTCCTACTTTGGATAGGTGAACCAAAGAAGGTAAAAATCCTACAGGAAATCAAAGAATCATGCAAAATGGGACTAGAAAGGACCTCAGGACTAGTCCACCCCCTGTCCAAAGCAGGATCATCCTGTTTAAACCATCTCAGACAGTCTGTTCCAGTGCCTGACTACCCTCATTGTTAGAAAGTTCTTTCTAATATCTAACCTGAACCTCATTTGTTACAATTTAAGTCCATTACAGCTTGTCCTGTCCCTCACGGCACAGAGAACAGTTTGTCACCATCCTCTTTATAGCAATCTGTTTGTACTTGAAGATTTATCAAATCCCTCATCAAGCTTGTCTGTAACTTAAACAATCCCAATTCTTCAAACATTTCCTCACAGGTCGTTTTCTAGGTCACTAATAAAATTTTGCGGCTCTCCTCTGGACTCTTCCAGTTTGAACACATCTTCCTTGAAGGGCAATGCTCAAAACTGGACACAGTATTCTAGGTGACATCTCAATAGTGCTTAAGGGGAGTAAAGGAATCACTTTGTGTGAGTTTCATACAATAGGTCCCAGCCTGCAATCAGTCTTTTGGGCAATGTCACACTTGATTTATATCCAGCTGAAACATGCTATAATCTCTAGCTCTTTCTAGTCTGCAGTACTGGAAAATTTTGTTTCCATTTTGTATTTGGGCATCTGATTTTTCCTTCCCAAATACAGAACCTTGCACTTGTCATTATTGAATTTCTTGTGATTTATTTTGGATGAGTTTTTTCAGGGTTCAGCTGAATCCTAATCCTGTCTTCTGATGTATTTGCTACCCCACCCAACTTGGCATTGTCCACGTTATGACTATACACTTGATATCATTGTCCAAGTCATTAAGGAAAATACAGAAGAATACCAGGTCCAGAACAGACCCCTGGGGAACCTCACTTGATACCTCCTCTCAGCGTCACACTGAGTTACGAATGACTACACTTTGGTTCGATGGTTGTGTTCAGTTATGCATCCTCATTACAATAGTTTCAGCTACACTATTTCCTTAGCTTGCTCATGGGGGTACTATAGGAGACAGTGTCAAGAGCCTTAAATCTATAGTAAGATACACCAAGGGTTAGCAACCTACAGCCTGAAGACCCAGGGAACTTCAGTGGTGTTTCACAGGTGGGGATCTTTGTCCATGCCACAGCCAGACCACAGGAAGAAGCGGTTGCAGCAGCAGCCAGGTCCTGGTATTAGCCCCCCTCAGACATGGACTGGGTCATTCTGGGCTACCACCAAAAGGCTGCTGACCACTGAGATAAACTTTACTCAGCTTGCTACAGTGTTTGTTTTTGACTGGGAACATGAGGCCTTTCCACCCTTCACAGTAAATAAGTTTACATGAGGCTGATATATTCAATAACTCATGTACTTATGCAAGAAAAATGATCAGTACTCATTTACCATGACTTCTAGACACAATGTACTCCAAAAGATCTCTCCTGTACAGTATGAAACATTTCTTCCTATTTTAAATGTATTGCCTTTCAATTTAATTTGATTTAAACTAGCCTAACCAGTGGTTATCCTGTATCATGTGTGGGAAACATTGGCTGCATCATTCAGAATTATTTGGATACTTTATTTTAAATGCCAAATAATCCCCTTTTTTTGGGTGATCCATCGCACCTGAAACCCTTCATGCCTCTATATATACAGACTAAGCTTTAGTTTCAGCCTGTTTCAAAGCAAAATGTACAAGCTTATTACAAACTGTATTCTACCACAGTACAATCACCAGAGAAATTTAGATAATTAACTCTACCACATTAAAACTGTAGCCAAATTCTGTAATTCTGTGTACACCTGCTGGTCAGAGTTGCATCTTCTAGTAATTAACAGAAGTCCATTAGTGATTCTGCCATCACTATTGATTTTGCCTAGAAGGTATTAAAATACTGGAGAAATAACTCCTAAAGAACTGAAATAATGTTACAACATTTTAAAGCAAGTGATATTACTTTTCAGGATAAAGATTCCACCACCAGCAATAGGAGCAAGTTTATTAAGTAGAATCCTTCTTTAAATAAACTTCAAGAAAAAAATTAGGTAAGAATAATATGTGAATCCCCCCACTAATGGTATCCATTCATGCAAGCTTTATTTTGAGGTGCTATGAATTTGTATGCATGAACTGCTAAAATTCTAACGATCAAATTCTAAATTGAGTTTTGATTAGTTTACAACAGAAATGTAGTTTTCCTAAACTGCTAACCCTGTAAGCTCTGCCTCCATTCTGAAATCTAAAAATCCCCACTACTTCCTGCCTTTCACATCCCAAAGCACACCACCAACAACCAATCCATTTAACATGTACTAAAGCTGTAATTAAGATGCAACTGAGATGCACAGGTGTCCAACTCAAGATAGAGAGCTGGCAGTTGGAATTTTAGTTTACAAGTACTGACAACAAGCAACCAAGAGTAATATCCAATAAGTTATAGTAGTACTGAGACTGTAATATTTAAAACATTCTCCATAGGGAAAAAATAAACTTCAAAACTGCCAAGGAAAGTAATAACATCTCCTTTTTTTCTAAAAATAGTTTCAGCCTGAAGACAAATTCTTAAGGCTCAGTAATAAAAACAATTTGGGTTTTTTTGGAGCTATGAGCACCCAGAAACTCCCACTGACCTCATGTAGAGTCAGTGTCACTGTTTGAATTGCTAGACATTCAGCACTTATGAAGAACATGACACTTCTACCTATATTTAGTCTCTTAAATAGGGAACTAAGGTCACTCACTTTCAAAAATCTTGGCCTTAAGTCAATCACTTTTCTAAATAATTTCACATTTTATTTATTATAAATTCTTATGATGAATACCAAATTCCTGAGCAGAGGGGGGAAAAAGTTGTCAATTTGTTATCATGTCAACATAAATGCCCCCTTTATAATACATATGCTTCTATCGGTATTTTAAAAACTCCAACAATTACTGGAAGACCAGTTAAGGTTTTGTTTCCAGACTAACAGAATAACAGGATTTAAAAATTTAGCTAGACATATTCTTTATATTCACTTCCATATAACCAAAACAGAGAAGACAGGATTTGTTTAATGGAGAAGCACTCACTTGAACTACTGCAAGACTGCCTGTGCTACATACCGTGCTACCTGGTTTCAGACATTTGAATGTCATGCCAGTGTATTTTCCTGTTACACTGGTCTGTAGCAATCAGTCATTATGCAGAAGGCCAGTATGTTCTTGTAAAATGGTAAGATGATTAAGCTCAGACAGGATTTAAGTGTTATGTACACTATCCAACATCCTCTAGCACTGGGCCACAGTGCTTTTTTTCCTATTACCAGATCAAGGTCTTTCCTTTATGCCTGTTTTATCCTATCATTTAAATCCAAACCAAGTTCTGCAGCTTGCTTATATATAGCATGAGATTTTCAAATGCTATCAAAAGGTATCAAATAGTGACATTTATTTTTATTATTCTCCATGCACCAGGCAGGGTGTGCTTTCATTATTTAATAAAAAGTTAAATTTGGGCAGAATGAGAAGGCATCATAAAATTATTTGGCTACAGTTTTAACGATACAAGATTCTTCTCCTTAATGCCACCTGTACACCATGGCAAAAAGACAGCCTTGTTAAGCATAGTTGTAGAAGTTCATCAGGTAATGATATCAAATATCACATTGATAGTGCATGTAACTGCCAAGCTGAAAGTCTGAGCTGTTCTGGAAGCAGAGTAGAGATTGGAAGAAACCCATACCACCTTACACAAACTCTGTTGTGTTATTAGTCATACTGCATCAGTATTTATTTTCAGGCTTTCTTTGGAGTGTTTAACAGTAAAGACTGCTTGAACTGTGGTGTTTCCCCTAACCAGAATATCTGCCACTATAAAAACTGCCATTACATTTGATCTTAGTCCACACGAGGCCAAGAAGCAATTAGCTAGAACCAATGGGCACATGGGTCTGTCCCAGCTCATTTTGCAATCTGACCATCAGCTATATACAAAAATGACTCAAAAGCAACACATAAGCCCTTTGAACAGGAGCAATAATGGGTAAGATTTTTAAAATCTGCTTGCTGGTAGGTAGGCTACATTCTCCATCAACTGGAAATCACACAGGAAAACCAGAATCAACATTTCTACATGAAATCTGAAATCAACCAAGTCATTGTGCATTCCATCACAGATTCACAGAAATTTAGGGCTGGAAGGGATGTCATGAGATCACCAGGTCCAGCTCCCCTGCTCTGGGCAGGAAAGAATGCTAGGGTCAAATAACCCCAGCAAGGTGTGCGACCAGTCTCCTTTTAAACATCTCCAGGGTAGGTGCCTGTACCAC
>NW_005842100.1:1951806-1959048 GCF_000455745.1 Alligator sinensis | reverse complement strand
GCCCCGCCCCCCCCCCCCCCCCCCCCGCCCCCAGGAGTCTATTCCAGAGTCCGGTCACATGAACCGTGAATAAATTGTCCTTCTGCCAAAGGCTGGTTATCAATAAGTTTGTTTCAAGGATGAAGTGCCATTCTTCTCTGGGCTATTCATCTCCTTGCAGACTGCAAATCATTTTAAATGTATTTTAATGTATGTAATTCCAGTGCTACATAAATATCAAAGTACACTTACCTCAATAACATTTTGTTTTAAGCACATATTTTAAAGAGTCAACACACAATCCTTCTGGAAAGCCCTTCCAACTGAGGACCATGCAGACTTTGCTTGAGTTGTATTCATTTCCAGTTGATGTTATCTAAGGGATGCATGGCACCACTAAATGCCGCTCGTTCCCTTTGCCAGAAAGGGCCAGACAAAATCCCTCTGTTTCCCCAAATTACCAACTGCTTGATTTCTTTGGTTTTTTCCCCACAGTACAAATTGGTTTGCGTGTAGTACAGAATTAGTACAGGAAGTTAGTTAAAAATATTCTCAACAGCCCTTCTCTGCAGCTGCTCCCATTTGAATTAATCTTTCTTGAATACAGGTGACAGAATTGCATATTTACTTTTGAGGTAAATTTTCACTATCACCTTGTACAATGGCAATAATTCTTTATATCTACTGGAAACACCTCATTTGATGCATCCTAGGATAACCTTTTTTTTTTTGTACATCCCACTGGCAGCTCATATTCCTCCTATGGTCAATTAATCTGTTCAGGTCTTTCTCATTTGTTATTTCCAACTGATAAGCTCGCAAAGTATAACAGAAAAATCTGCCTACTGGTCCCTAAGTACAGGCTCTTTCACTTTGAATTATTAAATTTCATATTTCCATTACTTTAGTCTTTTAGGTTATCCAATCTTTCTTACATGATATCTCGATTTTCCTTGGCATTGATGAGGTCTCCCAATTTCGTTATCCGCAAGTTTTCATTCACAAATTCCTACTTCAATGAAAATACTAAATTTAAGTCAGTCCCAAGAAAAATTGTTGGGTCGAGGAAAGCACAGAAAAACCACCACCTTTACTCCTACCTCACTTTTATCCTGGTGCTTTCTCGTTCAACATTCCTTCGATCAGTTCCTTACCCATTTCACAGATTTTCTACCAATCTCCTGTCTTCTCCAATTTTAGAAGTTATTGTCCACAAGATACCACTATAAATGCCTAACTGAAGTTCGGTTCCATTCCATTTTCCATATATAGCAAAACCCCCGTTAGTTTGATATTGGATAATCCAAAGAGTTGGATGCCTCGAAGCTACTGTCACTCCCCAACCAAAAGGATAGCTTTTTGGATGCATTATGATATGGATAATTCAAAATAGGTCTACTTTGAAATTTGAAGCTGTTTTCTGGTCCCATGGACCAGGAAAAACTTGTTAATTCGAAAGCAGATCTGCATTTAAGCAGATTTCATGGCATGTAGCACAAGGAGCTCCCAATGTAAACCAGCAATGATCATGGGGCTCTCTTTCTTCTGCTTTGATCCAGCTAAGTGCAGAACTGTCCAAGGCCATCCCGGGGCGGGCGGGCGAATCAGGGCAACCTCCCCAGGCCCCGCTGAGCTGGGCAGAGCAGCTGCAGAAACTCTGTGCTGCCACTGACGTCACAGCCAGCTGCTTGGCACACCCCTCTCCCAGTCTGAATCCGCCACCAGCTTCCTTGCATCCAGGGGCGGGGCCCCACGTAGGTTGATTTGCCCCAGGCCCTGCACCCTGCTCGGGTCATCAACCACACCACTCCACCACCCCTCCTCCAACAGATCTGGCATCCCCAGTCCTGCAAAACTGCCTCTGATCCCGCAGTGGAAAACTGCACTTTGGTATTGGAGCATGGAGCATGTGAAGCAGCCAGGGCTCAGGACAGCAAATGCCTGGGCACAGGGGAGTCTCAGGCACAAGGTGGAGGCAACAGCCCCAGTTGCATGCACGATTGGGTGTTGGCGGGATCAGGAATACTGAGTGGGCAGGACTTTGATGGGATTGGGAGGTGGGAGGAGAGCAGGAAGTGGGTGTGGTAGAGCAGTTCTGTACTTATATTGATCTAAGCAGAAGGAAAAAAGGGCCCCTAGGTGATTGCTGCTGGTCTTCATTAGGAACTCCTTGTGATACATCACATGAAAATCGGCTTAATTAGTCACTGGGATAACTCCTCACTCTGTTTTTATCAATTAAGTTCCATATGTGGGTGAAGTAAGTCTGTATGTACCCACAGTCGTTTGCATACATATATTGGTACATCTATTTCAAACCTTTATTTTGAAGTCTGTATTTTTTGGTTCCCTCTGTTTCAAACTAGATAGGTTTTACAGTACACCCTTTTCTTCACATGACTTTCTTCAAGAAGTTGTTCTAAAGACTTGCACACTCATAAATTACATTAATGGTCTTACATTTGCCCAGATCACATTCTCCTCCCACAAACTCTCAAATATAGGCACTACTTTTGTTGTTTTCCAATCACAGTACCACCCCCAACTTAGTTCATTAAAAAATACTTGCTTCTTAACCCAGGTCATTTGCAAGTTGTTTCACAATGCAAGATGTAGGATGAAACATAAATTGGAGAAATAATACGGGGTTGTAATTCATGGATGATGCAGTTAATCTACATTTGCATACGGCCTATTTATTTTCCTTTAAAGTTAGAAATCAAAATGACTGGTTAATTTAGCACATATGCATTCTATACTTGATATCAATAAACAGATTTGTTTATATACTTATCTAATAGATCAACTACGGTTTACTGCAATTTGTCAGCTTGGCTTCCACAGACAGCAAAAAGAGGTTATGTTTTTATTTCCCTTACAATAAATTTAGAAAACCAAAGCCTTTCCATTTAAAATGCAAAAAAGGACAGAGAAGGGCTGATATGCTCTGACGATTTAGTTTTAAATGCTTCTAGTCTACACTTGTTCAAAATTAAGAAATATTTGTATTTGGGAACCTGAATACTGTATGTATTTATGATAGAAAAAAAGAGGGTCACTTTCGATTGAATCTTCCTTGTTAGATGAGAAACACACTTTAAGTCCTACCCCAGATTCACCCATTCTCTTACAGGCCACTGAAAATTCTTGCCAATTTAAGTTTCCTTATATTTGGGTTTTTTTTTTAGTTTAGGGAAAGCTTGCCTTTTTGCCCACAAATAAACAAACAAGCAAACAAACAAACAACCAAGGTTGCTGAGACTGTAAGCCAAATTTTTATACAACAGAAGATTGTTTAAAGAAAACCATAAGCTTATTAACTTCACCTCCAACACAGAATTCTTAGATTGGCAGGATTTAGAACTGTGTTGTGTGAATTAATATAGGTTAACATGTGACATGCTTCTTTCAAGACTGGCAAGCAGAGACTGACTGGTTCCTCCAGTACAAATGGCCATTAGACAAAATTAGCTACTCTGATGAACTACAGCAGCTGTGACCACTATAGTTAACTAAGTTTCCAATTCCTCCTATTCACATGTCATTTAACTCAAGAGATTGGAAGGTATGCTGTAACTAAATCAGAGATCTGTTCTACTCAGATTTAAGAACAAGAATAAAAAAGTAGTTTAGCTGCCTCATTCACTATACACAAGAATACAGCAGAAGTAATACTGCATGCATATGCATGCATCAACTTATGACCTCATGCATAACACTATTAACTGTGGAACACTTTGGGTTTTACATTTTCTAGAACTGAAGATGACAGTGGGTGAAACAAACTGACAACACTCAATGTATAAGTTATGTCATGTTTCAGAGGAACAACAAAAGCAGTTTCACATATTTGAATGTTTGTTACCCAATAATGGGTAAGGAAAGCAAGAAAAACAGGAAACCTATCAGTAAACTTTCAAAATATTAACAGAACTATGCATAGCCAGGAGGTGGAACCCAAACCTCTTAAAACTGAATGAATTACTTACTGGTCATGTCCCTTTAATACCAGTTGGGCACACAAGACTAAGTCTCCACTGTTAAAACATATGAATCACAGTTTCCTGGCATGGCCTTTCAGAACTGAAATGTTGTTTATAACTCAACCCCAAGGCAAGTGTAAATGAAATCTGCCCTGGTCCTTGAATAATTGGGGTGGGGGGAGGAGGAAAAGAGGCAAGGGAAAGAACAAAAAATACTGCATTTAAAAGTAGTTTAGTTTACTGAACCCACAGGTCAAAAAACAGCTGTTTCTTAAAAGCTAGAACACATTCTTAGCAAAGGACATTTTTTCTGAGTGACAACCCTGAAAACATTTGGTTAAAGAATTAAGTTAACAACATGTGGAAAGAGTAAAAGGAAAAGGTTGGCAGAATTATCTTTGCAAATTAGAAGTCATCTAACAAAAGGGAAGGGAAAAAGATCCAAAACTTCCCCCTACCTTTCATGCTACACAAGACCACTGACATAATGATTTCTTTCATGTGTTACAAGGACTTTATTTTTTAAAAAATCATTTGCAGTAGAGGGTGCACTAGCATTAATCTGCACCGTGCATAAACTTAAAATGTAATTCAAGGCGTTACAGGACCTTTGAATAACCTCAGGACAAACTTCCAGAGATACTCCTCCCCAAATCACCTCTGCCACTAAAGCAGCTCTTCCTCAGCAGTCTTCCCTAATTAATGAAGGAGTCAAGGACTGTCTTTTTAAGCATCACTGTTTGGCATGTGCAACATGTTCCTCGGTCTATACAGTACAGTGTAACTGCACATTCAAGCTTATGATCTTTGTAAAATAAAAATGCTACACAAACTTCTGGATGAATGCATTAAGTACTGAGAAGGATAAATTATTTTAGAAAGTCAACATTTTAGGGATAAAGGTGCTTTTCACATTTTAAAGTGTTGTTTGCCCAGTCCCTCTTTTCCTGTAAGGAAGGCAAGTTATTTAAAAAAAAAAAAACAACCCTCCCCCCGCCCACTCCCCACACACACACACTTCTGGGGCAGAACTTTTGTAATCTTTGTATTCATGCAGTTGAAAGAATAAGAACAAGAAGGCAGAGAAGCCGCACAGTATGTACACATACACACATCATTACAACAGTGCAAATGTACCACTACTAGTTTGCTGGTGCTGGTCATCTTTACAGCTGAAAGATATTTTAAGGTTGCAAGGGACTTGGGGGTGTGGGGAGGAGAATAGGAAAATAGGTTCTGCCAATTATAAAGAAACACCCTGTTCTTGACTGATTGATTATATTTAACCCCTTCAGCAACTCTAATCTTTAATCCTTTCAGTAAGGCTTGGTTTCTAGTTAGCAGTACAATTAGAGAGAGGGACTTTAGTTCAGCTGCCCAGCAAGCAGAAACTGAGTAGAGAAAAGTTCAGCTTCCAAGGAAAAAGGATAATCTCTTACCACTCTGCAGCCATTTCTATAGCCAAAGAAAGGAAAGGAGAGGTTTTTTTTATGGTCTCCAAATTGGATCTAATCTAGCCCTCCTTGCTCAATAACCACTACTTCTATGTGGGGCCTTGAGAGAGAAAGCAAAGTCCTCCTCTGAGTGGACAGCTAAGTAGGGTGCAGAAAGGCCTCCGCAAAAAGAGAGGAGAAGAAAGAAAATACTTGGGTTGATCTAATCTCCACATTCCTAAAGCATATAACTTTGGGAATGGGGAGAAAGGAAATAAAAAAAAAAACCAACCCCAAAACATATAAAACTTTGCAACTCATATCAGTGTATTCCTTCTACCCTGCCTATTTCCTTATAGGATTCCTAAAATATAATTTAAATATGAATCATTTCAATATGTATCAACAAAAAGAGTTTCTCAAAGTAGGTCGTTGCTCTAGCAACCAGTAGGCTGTTTGGACAACTCCTGCCACAATGACCTACTTTTCAGCTCATACTGCAACAGGTTCATATAACTAGAATTTCAAGTTCAACTCTCAAACATTATAAAAAGGATTTATATATTGCAGTTTAATTTCCAGGAAAGATAAAGAAAGCTAGAGTTCTGGGATGCACAGGTACCAGGTGATCAATGTGTCTATATTGGTCCAGAAGCTTATCTAGCTTAGACTGAATGACACTAAATACACATCCACACTGACTGCATCTTAACTAATTTTCTTAAACAAATGCTGGCAGAAAACGGCACAAGAAGTTGCCGAAATGAGCAATGCTTCCAAATGCATGTCTCAACAGTGCTGATCTTTGATCACTAGGCTTTACAGCAGGGGTGATCAAAATCCAGCCCGGGGGATGGATGCGGCCTGTCAGGCATTCTATCCAGCCCACGGGGCCCCTAAAAAATTTAGAAAGTTAATTAATCTGCCCTGGACTGCCTGCCATGCAGCCCTCGATAGCTTGCCGAAACTCAGTAAGTGGCCCTCTGCCCAAAATAATTGCCTGCCCCTGTTCTACAGTAAACAGGTAGCCTTGGACTATATTACCGAGAGAAGAATTGACAATAGATGCTCTTTGTTTTATAAGCAACTCTCCAGAAACTAGAGGTGCTTTGGATGCATGCCAATTCCTTTACAGTATGCCTTAAGAAAACTTTAATAGAAAGGATTGAGATGATGGCCCATAAAGGAGGAAACAACTTAACTGGTGTCTTGTCTTGTTTCTATTAATTTGAAGTTTTAATCATGTTGAAATCCATGACAAAATGAGCCATCAACAGAATACTCTAGAGCATCCCCCTAGGCTTCCATGTTGAAAGACAGCTGCCTACTAGGGCTGTGTGAAGCTTCAGTTGCCGATTCAATTTGGCAGAGAGTTGGCCTGATTTGGCAGCCAAACCTCCGAATCCAAATTGAATCAGGAGACCCTTTAATCTCTCCAAATCGAATCTGAACCCTCTGAATTGATTCTGAGAGATTCGATGATTCAGACATAGACACAACTTTAAATCTTTTTTTTTTTTTTCTTTACCTCAAGGTACCAGGCAACTCGTGAATACTGAGATGCTGGGGTAAATGGAACATCCCACAGGGGTTCCCCATCACACTCGGCAGCAGAACCAGAAGTAGACTTCTGGTCCACCACAAAGGACAACCCCCCCCCCCGCTTAGCAACTGGTGCCTCCTGGTCTGGGGGGGGGGGGGGGGGGGGGGAAGAGGGGGCAGGCAGGGTCCCCCAGTGTCCAATCACCAAGCCATGAGGGTGGAGCATCCCCTGCGTGTTTGGCAGCAGACCCGAAAGTGGACTGGAAGCACTTCTGGTCCACTTCTCGGTCCGCTGCTGAGCATGC
>NW_005842100.1:1947456-1951790 GCF_000455745.1 Alligator sinensis | reverse complement strand
CCCATCACTGCAGCGGTCACGAGCCATGCCTGGCATGTAGGCCTTGAGGTATGTAGAAAAAATATTTAAAGCTGTGTTATTACCAAATCGCTGCTTCTCCGAACCAGCATCGAAACTTCAGATTTGGATTCGGCTGAATTGAATCAGGACAGTGATCCAAATCAATTAATTGAATCAATTTGGGCCAAATCCAATTTGAATATGGTTCGTTTTGCACATCCCTACTGCCTCCTACTACTGCACATGACACTTTCCAAACTAAATCAGCACAATTAATTTTTTTCCTTGTAATTTTACTTTTCTGCTGCTGATCAAGTGCAATATGCAACAGGAGCTGCTGCACAGGTGGAATCCAGAAGAGAGGTTTAAGACAAAACAAAGACCTAGTGGAGGGAAAAGTGCTGATCATGCAGTAGCAATGCATTTGTGTTGGAGATGCTCACTCCCCCACAACCCCCACAAACCAGAAGGTAGAGCTACTGCGCAGTCACCATTCGGACAGATTATGGAAGCAGCAATGAATAGCCTCCATAAAATCAGGGATCAAGATTTTCATTGAGTGAGGCCTCGGAGGATTACAAACAACACAAAAGGCTCTCTAGCCAAAGGGAGAGAGAAAAATCTAAGTAAACCTCACTGCAGTTTTCTTCCCAACAAAACATCAATTACTTCAAGATTTATATACATGCAGGAACCTGAAACAATAATTCTCCATCTGGACTGGTGGTTCTCAACCACTGTGGAACCACCCCACATGCAGCATCTGACCAAAAAAAGGCTGCAACAGGAGGACAAACTCCTGCCTGCCTTAGATTTACCTGCTAAACCTAAGGCAGACAGAAGTGTGCACTCCTGCCATAGCCACTCCCTATCTGGCTCTGTGCAGAACTGTCCCTCCTTGTAGCACTGCCATCACCCCAGTTGAGAACCACTGAAATAAGCTGAGGCAATACAACAATGGTTCTCAAGCAGGGTGCCATCAAATTCAGAAGGGTGCCTTGAATCTAAAAAGGATGAGAATCACTCACCTGGGAAGTGGCAACCACTGGTTTATATTAGCAAGTGTATTAAGTATATGGATCAGGGAAGCATCTGGACCATCTCTGGATCTGTTCTGCAGTGCCTGTCGCCACAGCTGCCAGAGCCTTTGCATCAGTCCAGGCCAGGACCCAGGTGGTTACCACCACTGCCTCCCCCGCTTACCTGCTGCCAAATTTCAGGGCTCTGGTTGACAATGGCAACTAAAATCTGCAGCACTGGAAAACAAGGAGGTGAGGAAGGTGAGCAGTGGCAACATAAACCTCATTAACTCTGTGAGTGCTAAGCTGCACCAAGACTGCAGTTCCATGACCCAAATCCAGAGGTGGGTCTCACAGCCTGCAAGAAGCCGCATGAGCCAGATGACCCACTCCCTGACAACTGACAGGGAATATGGCCTGCCAGTTCATTCAAATTTGACACCCCTGGTCTATAGGGGAAAAAAAATTAGCCATACATACACAAAACATTTCAGGAGGCACATTTAAAAACTGAAAATCATTGAGATCTGGTGAAAGAAATACCTTATCAGGAGATGAAACCTTTACAAAAAGGTAAGGAAAAAGCTTGAAAAAAATTCCTTAGTTTTGGAAGCATAAAGGAGGAGATTGTATGCTTAGATTTCTGCAAGACATTTAAACTGTTCTTGAAATACACAGAAAAAGAAAAAAAAAATCACTTATATCAACATTGTTATCAAAGAAGGCATTCCCTGGACTTGAGAGATACTGTGGAACACTGGTAAGCAGCAAACAGTAAATCTGTTAAAAAAAAAAAACAAAACAAACAACCCCAGGGAAAGCCCCAATACCAGATCCTATTAAGTCTGTCATCTATTACAAAAACATGCTCAGAAAATCTTGGAATATGTAGAGAAAGCCTGGGAAAGGAAGTACTATGGATAACTATTTTTGCCTGATTATCCTTTTTAAATTTTGGGTTAGATATTCTACCAATGAACTACATAACTGATTACTGGATATTCTCAACTAATCCCGTGAGAGCTCTGTATAAGACCAATTGTGCAATATATAAAAGATCTAGTGATATATATATAAAAAAAAACACCAGACCAAGTAATAACTTACGCCTCAATTTGCATATTTAAAACTATATATTATCCAAGGGAAGATGAGTGAAGCAGGAGAAAAGTTTAGTAAACTAACCTTTAGCATTCTTCTTACATTCTTTATGGGTAAAATACCTAATCAAGGTATTGCCCAAAACCTATGCACTCCTGCACAAGAAATCTCCATATACCACTTCAATTAATCCAATATTTTAAGAAACAAAGCCTTTAAAAGTTTAAAAATATATCCATGGGCATTCCCTTCAGATAAGTAAAGTTTCAAAATTCCTTAGAGTTACTGATCCTTATAGTGTCACGTACTGCATGTAGTTGATACTATAACCCCTCAGCACAGAACAAATTGTGCCCAAGCAGATTTCCAGGCAATGCTTTGGACAGTGCATTAAGGATAAAAGATCAATATGTTCCATTAATGAAATTATCCATCTATTTGTCTGTTTCCCCTTCCTAAGCTATCCTCTAGTTTCTGTTCTATGTTTCCTCCATTTCTGGCATCTCATTCATAGAATCATATAAGTAGGGTTGGAAGGGACCTTGTGGATCTTCTCGATCTTCATCTTTCAGTCTTTTCTTTTCCTAAATTGCAATGAAGGGCTCTCACTGCACTTAATGTACCAACAATAAGCTCAATTTTTCAGAGCGTTCTGGTAACTGCTACACAGGGATACCATATTGTGAAGTTCCATTTAACTGCCCACATACAAAATCACATGGGAGTAGTCATCTGGGAAAGACATTTGCTAAATAAGTCTCTAAAAAAGAAGAAGCTAAAGGGCCAGATACAGCAAAGCCTATCACCTTGCTCAGCTGCTACCTAATCCTGTAGATGCCTAGACTTCATGGTGGGTTTTTATTTATTTATTTATTGAAAGTTGTCCAGGCACCTGTCGCACTACTGCACGTAGCCAAAACTGCCCCAAGCTTGGCAAAGCAGCTTAATACCAGTCTCACACCTAAGTCTGACTGGAGTCAAGAAACTAGGTATCCCTTTGTCTATGGCTCCTAAGGGGCACAGTCTGTCAGAGTACACCTGACACACCAATGGGATCAGATGCCTATAAATAAGCAGTAGTGGGAAACCAAGTTCAAATGCTCCTCTGGCAGTAGAGATTCAAATCCACCTCTCTTTCCTCCTAGAACAGTACCTAAAACAATGCACTATTCTGTATTAGTTTATTTTCTCCAACCCTTCTGGTAAAGATTTCAAGATTTGTTGGGAAAGAAAGAGAACAAAAGCTGGTTAGGGCACTCCCCTGCAAGGAGACCACACTGAATACCAATCCCTATTCCCAGGACTGTTTCTGATTTTTCCATATGGTCTTTGGGCATATATTGAAACAGTACTAACATTAGGAACCAAATGCCAGGACTATTTCTACCACCCCTTCACACACCCATATTTACCAAGTAGTGCTTAAAACCACTCCTGGAAGATGGAACATGTGGTTTGAACCACCTCAGGCAGAGGAAGGTCTTGGACCTGGGTCTTCCACTTCTTGGGATTGTGCTTAGTGCTTTAACAATTAACATTTTATAAAAAGGGACACAACTATCACCTCCAGCTATATTTTAAGGGGGGGGGGGGGGGGGGGGGGGCCCCCCCACTTTTTTTGGTGAGACCTTCTCAATTCTTTGGGGGAATAAAAAAAAAAAAAGGTATGTAGAAGACAACTTTCAGGAAAGGTTTTGTGATTCTGGATATTAAGCAGACAGAGTAATGACCTGACAACCCTGATGTACCCAAGAGGCAGGATTTTAAAACACACCCCTACCCTCAACCTTACCCAATAGCTAGCTCTAGGCAGCTACACACTGAGCATGCTAATTTTAAGTACCTCTCCCTCCTGACCACCTGGCAGGGCTGGCCAGTATTCAGATCTGAATACTACCCAGTAGCGCTAAATTCTCTGCATACACTCTCCAATGAAGCTAGGCACATTCATAAGGGCTTTAGATTCTACTGTGGGATCCAGGCACCTGAAAGACAGATGTTGTCGTACTCGTATCTTTTACTGGACTGAACCCAAGGTGTGTAAACCTGATGCAACACAACTATCCTTAAGTGTCAGGAAACTAGTGATGTGGAGTTAAGAAGCTGTGCAAACAACTCACATTAAATTCTCTTTGTAAATATAGCACTTTTAAGACTTGGCCACATATGGGAGGACTCATTTTTACTGCACGTGCAAATCATGGGGGTGGTGAG
>NW_005842100.1:1938782-1947425 GCF_000455745.1 Alligator sinensis | reverse complement strand
CGGTAACATGGCATATCACACCTTTTTCACTGAAGAATACACAATGAGACGTATTCATTCTTTATAGTGTTTCTTTTGCATTCCAAGTTAAGGTGCAAGCAAGCAAGCAAGCTTCAGTTTTGAAAGACTAAACACCTGCCTATTTTGCAAACAGACAAAAATTAAGGAACGCACACATTTCATTTTCAAAGGATGTATACATAATGGGCGGGGGAAATGCAAAAAAAATGGGCATGACTTAAATCAGCATAAACCCAAACAATTTTATAGTAGTCTTAGGTTTCATCACATTACTGTCTTTCCTACAAACCCCAAAAGCATTTTCATATCTGTATTTATAAAGCAAAGATTTACAATGTGCCTTAAATGTCATCCCAGGAGTAAACAACTCATGCTATGAAAGTAATATGGTTTAATGACACCTGAACAAGCAAACCCTTACCATCAACAGATAGACTGCTGCTCATGTCCCAGGACTCTAACATGCAACTTGAAAAGTCTTTTCTGTTCTTGATGTCAACATGTTTCCCTCTTACTGCTGTAAATCGGTTCTGTGAATTTTCCAAAAGGACTCTGAACCATCACAGAGCAGTAGTTTGGTCTCTGAATGCATTCTTGAAAATTTAAGTTTTAACATGGATTTGGAAATATGATTTAGAGTGATAGATGATCAGATAGATCTTTCATCTATTTATTTCTGTTCTAATGTTTGAATTTTTGTTTTAAAGATATGTATCACCCCTCCCCCCCCCAAATGGCTGGACCCTAGAGAAAACACAATTTGTATTAACATTCAAAGGTCCTGAGCGTTATTCACTAGTATTTCATATGCTTTTGGATTCAGAACTATTCTGAATTTTTAGATATTAATGTAGACTTTTCCTGCGACAGTTTCAGTTCTCACATTTTCAACACATTACTAGAGCAATGCTGACCTACTTTCTTTATCCTCCAACCTTTGTCTCTGCATGAGGCATCACAAAAACAGTGTAAACAATTGCTTAAAGGGTGACCTGAAAAATACTTTTAGGCAAGAGAGAATGCTACAACTTTACAATTGTATTGATGTGCTAAATAGTAATAGGGAAGAAATGTACAGTACATACGTTGAATTTATGCTCCCCCCTGTCACCTCCTCCCTCCATCACAGTTAAACTAGTGCACAGTCCAATGGGAATCTGAACACAAGAAACCACTAGATCTGGCCTATGGCAAATAATGTTTCCTCCTCCTTAAGGTTAATCCTATAGTTTTTCAAAGCTGCACATGCATGCAGGTATGTATGATATACTGATAAATATATTACAACCAAATAGCATGAAGTTCTTACCCAAGTGGCAGGAATACAGTTCTTTCCTACCTATATTACAAAGACAACTGTTGTTAAACTTTGTTATGAGGAGGTATCAAAAAATGACACAACCTTTAAAAATAAAACTTGCATGTTTCTTCATTGTACTTACAGAACTCTGAAGTAATTATATTTAGGCACATTAACGGTGAAAGCAGATCAATTCCAATGCATGCCGATTCTGCCATTCCACTTAACTGTAGAAGAAATAACTCAGACCTTCCTCAAATAAGGAATTTACTTTGCTAACCAAGAAGTTAATTGCAGAACACAGATTTAGATTGTTCCACAACAACCCTAAACAGGAGAAAATGCATAGTCCTCATGGCAACCCAACTTCTCATATAAAATATACACTATTTGGTCAAGTAACTGGCAGCTTGCCAGAAATTGAGGGCACATTCAAGTGCAATATTACTTTCTACTGATAAATTGTCTTGAGTCAGGAAGTTTGATTTAGTCTAATAAGTTTCCATGTAATATTTATATGATACTACTCAGGAGTCATTACCAAGTTCTTTGTATTAAGATACATTCATGAACTGGATGTCCATATACAGTAAAAAGGTATATACATAAAATGGTAACTTCCTTCCTTGGGCTAACTATAAAATAATTTTGTTTAAAGAAATTAATCTATCTATCTATCCAAATAGATGCATGTATCAACACTGGAAATTCTGTATGCCTCAAAGAGAAGAGAAGATCTGTGGAAAACCACAGTCACCAGCGTCCTGTTTGGACATGGTACCTAGACAGAGATTTAAAGAACTGGCTCAAAAACAGTGATTTGCTGATACTGTCATATATGAACTACGTAACTGATTACAGGAAAACATTTTTATAGATGCACTGATATTCAGGACTGCATGAATGATGAAGCTGGCTTCAGGTCCACTGAGAATAAACAGCCTCCAAGCTGAGTCCTCATGGATATTTTTCAAAAGATTTAATTGCATAAATAAATAAATAGGTCATTCTTGTCAGTTTTTAGTTTACCATTCTGCAAATAAACCTTCCTGTCTTAGCAGCAGCAGGGAAAACTCTAGACAAGGTCACTTCTTCCTGCTCAAGTAAAAAAGGCAAACTACTAAATGCTTAGTTAAACTAAAACTGGGCAAGAAAAGGAAATTCTCTCTCATATTTTTTGTGGAGAAAGAGAGAGAAGAAGAAAAATTAAGGATTTCAAGGCCCACTTCACCATGGTATTTACTGCATTCAGAGGTCAACACACAATATGCCAATGTTACAGATGGAAGGCATGAAAAGAAGTTTCGACCTGGATATCATTGATCATGCATTTCCTCCCCTTCAAGTCCCTCATCTTCCTATTTTAGGAAGGAAAAAAAATGTAGTTCAGAGACCGATCTTGTGGGCAATACAAAAACACTATAAAATCCAACTAGAAAATAATAAACTGTCCAATAAGAACTGGCACACATGAACAAGTTAGTCACTCAATTCCTTTCTGCAAGATTTAACACATGTACTTCCTTTCACCTTTGGATGAATGTGGATATGAGTCTCCATACTTCAAGCAAACAGCAATTTCAGTCAACTATAATGGAGACTAGGAGACAGCAAAAAGTTGATATTCATGCTGTCTTAAAGCAGGGGTACGCATACCCCTGGGGGTGCTTAGGAAAGTGATAGGGGGTACGTGCAGGTGGGCAGGCATGGAGCACTGCCACCCACCACCCCATGCCGGCACTGCCCAGGAGCAGTGAAAACCACTGAATTATATTAAACCCAACAGGCTTTAATGCATCCATAACCAAAGATGACAGGGGAGAAATTTCATACAAATAGCAAAACTTTCATCCGCAGAAGTGCCAAGATTTCATATGTAAGGTAACACTGAAGTGCAGCTGATCTTAAGATGCACAATCCTTTCAGTGAAATAAAATAGAAAGGACTCCAAAGATGATGATTTGTTTTTCATGAGTGCGCTACAGGATCTTATTTTTAATACATAGGGACCTACTTAACTTGTAGTTTCTCAGATTTTGCAGAAACTGCAAAATCCAGGATTGTCCGCAGAATCCACAAAAAATCAACAACAAAATAACTTAATAAAAATAAAATGCTGGCTCCTCAGCGAGAGCCAACAGCCCTCACTGTTGGGAAAGGAAGGTGCTAGCTGGCAGGGCGGCATGAAGGCAGCAGACAAGATGGCAGCTGCCCCCTCGTCCTTCTTCCCCCATGCTTCCCCAGGCCTCTCTGTCAATCAGCACCAAGGAGTGGGGAAGCAAAAAAGCAGCCAGCAATCAAGATGGTGATTGCCCCCTCATCCTTCCTCCTCCTCCCCACACCAGGGCCTCTCCACCAATCATCACTGAGGGGTGGTGCCACCACAAAATGCCCATGAAATTGGATACATGCACGGCAAGCAAGCCACGAAAAACCTTTGTCTTGCCATGATTTAGGTAGGTCCCTATTTATGTATGTCTATCTAAAACCTGGCCTTAGGTAATGAATATATTGCGATATGATATTTTAAAGCTCCCAAGTTAAACCAAGTGCTCTACACTTGAAATCATTTACTAATATAAGAGCCACTGAAATTACAAGTTGTTCTCAGTGAGAAAAATAGTATGGCAGGGAAAATTTAAAGAACGCCTCTGACAGAAATCCAAGAACCCAACAAACATTTTATGCTTTAATTTTTCTAAACAAACTCCCACTCATACAGTTTGTAAAAATTATTCTAGAACGCAATTACTTTGAAAAAGGAAAAAACCCAAACAAACCTATAGTTATACTTGGGGAAAGAACCAGAGGTACAAAACACAATATGCAAAAACAAACAGTCGGAGCAGACAGCCAAAAGTTTTTGTAGTGCAGACTATGGAGAAAAATCACATGCCAGGATCAATATACCCCTTGTCATTTCCAGGATCAATATATCCCTTGTCATTCAGAATCAGACAGGATGGAGTAAAACCATTTCCCACTGTTCTGAAATCGAATCTGTCGTGAAATGCCAATCTGTACTCAGTATACCCTTTACCCAATGTCATTCAGTATCAGACAGTACAGACTAAAACCATTTACTAGCATTCTGAAATCAAATCTAGCATGAATTGCCAATCTGTATTCTTTGCTAAAACCATTAGGCAAACATGTTCAAAAGAATAGTTGTATGAAAAAGATTAAAATAGGCTTAACCCAATCATAACCTACCCCCCCCCACCTCAAAATGTATACATGAAAACTTGTAACTAACCCTATATATTTTGAGAAGAAATACCTATCATTGTTACACCCAGGATGTCTCCGGGGGGGGGGGGGGGGGGCTTTTATTTTACCCTAAGTACAAAAGAAGCCAAACCAAGTTCCTCCAAACTATACATTGGTTTATTGGGGTGTCATCAATCAGGCAATATTAACAAGAGCTGATATGTACAGCAGAGAATATGCAAACATACTCACTAGGGGTGGCAAGGTCTCAAGGCCCTCAGAGTCCATCCTCAGGGTTTGAGGCAAGTTCCACACTCCCACTCCTTTGCATGGCAGAGTTTTATGCAGTTCAGGTTCAGATTTCTGTATTCCCACCCCTTCCTCCGAGATGAGGATTTCTTGTCCGAGTCAGCAGGGGGCAGGGAAACTGAGCCATGTTCTTTCCTAGGGTCGCCTTATTAGCACTGGGTGTGATCAGATCACTGGCCTATGCATCTCATCTCCCTTGAAACTGTCCCTCACAACCTGTTTTGCTCAAACAATAATCATTGCAATTCAGACTGAACAGCTTCTGGGATCACAGTATCTGGGAGGAGGAATATAGTGACATACCCACCACAGCAAAAACAGGCGAGGGGTTATTCAGGACTCCTCAACATCAATCATTAGGTTTCTTCTGAAATTATGGTCCCTCTCCAAAGTGAAATGCACATCTTTTGTTGGTAAGAAAGGTTAACTAGAGCTTCATCAGCAAGTAGAATCTCTGACTGGTAAGCTGCTATTTCTCCTAACATGTCATTGCCAGAAACAAACACCACCACATTCCTGGTGCCAAGAGCTAAAGGCAGTTGGCAAGTTAAGAACATGTTAAGTAACTGTCCATTTTGCATCTTCCTGCCCCATTACTCATCAATTCTTAAACATATTTAATTAATTTTGCCAGGCAGCCCACATTTATGATAAAGTTAAAGATATGTTATCTAGAACCGGTAAGTATTAATGTTCAATAAGATGAGTGTTTTGGATATTAATGTTCAATAACACTTTAGGAGCCAACTGACAATTTGAAAGATGGACCAACAAAAGGCCCTTACATTTATTAAATAATAGTCATAATTCTGGAAGAAAGGAGGTCAGTGAGTCCATGTTACTGGTTAAATATAAACAGTACCCAATGACATATATAAGAATACTAATTTGCTTAAGCATTACATAAATAACAGAGAGAGGCTCCTCCCATTCACCGAGTGCACAGGCGCGCGCACACACACTTTTCCAGATTTAAAAAATTAAATAAAATCAAACTAGTAACAGTAAATTTCTTATTTTACACAACTTATAATAATCTTAATGCCACTGTGTTAGCCAGATTAAAAAGACGGATGAAAGTTCACCAGTGGTACTCCTGATGTACTGCTTTCTAACCAAAGGCGACAGAAATGAAACTTGAGTCACCAGTCTAGTTATTTTTAAGACGAAAACTTGGTTAACACAGCTCTCCTCAAATTAAGAGCCTCCCTCAACTCAATTCTAAAGTCACATTAAAGGAAAATTACATTGTAAAGTCACAGCAGAAAACTAAATTTGACAGGAAAGTATTACAATTCAGCCACTGCGGGTGCATCAGCTCTTAGTTTTCCAGAGATGGGTTTTTCACCCATACAATATCCTTGCCCACATAAACATAAGTAGAGAAACAGGCTGTCAGCCAGTATCCAGAGAGTTCAGTTGCTCAGTTTTCAATTTCAGTTGGTAAATGATAGCTACACAAGCTGGAAAGGCCATTTTTATAAATTTTGTGCATGCTCAGTTTTTGGAAGTCTCCAAAAATTTATATGCAGATGAGGCCCAGGGCACCTGGTCTGGCTCCACCTGATGGAGTGGGGGCCCACACTAATCATGTATGACAGGCTGAGGAGGAGGCAGCAACAGGGATTCTGGGTGAACCATTTGGGAATATCTACCAGACACTTAAGGCGGGTGAAGAAACAGAAATCATTGGAAATAGAAAAGAAAGGCACAACTCAGTGTGGGAGTCAAGTAGAAGTTGAAATGTATACAATGCAGTAGCTTATCACGAGTTGAAAGAGTTGGCACTGGGGGGGACTGCACCCAATGGGCACTACCACACATCTGATTTGGAGAAGTTGCACTAACCTATCCTTGCAGTAGATTCTATCAGTGTGTTTACCCAAAGTAGGCCATGTGTTTTATAGTCATGCTCAGCATTGGCTGCATTTAAACAACTTTATATCTGGTTTACTGGGCATGTGCTGCTGTGAGCAGCAGTTTAATGATAGACGGTGTGTTTAATGCAGTTTCCTTGTAAGTGAGGTTTCTCTAGTGGCTTTTTTCCCCATGCTGATTGGGGGGAAAAAAACTGTGTCTTATATTTGAGTAAATAAAATATATGAAACTCATTGTGGTAAACTAAAGTCTGTTCCAAATAAAAGCAGTCTCTTGATAGGAGGATATAGCTGTTACTTTAAGAAACTTAAATTTAAAAAATCCATAGTACAGAACTACAAAGTGTATCACATGGATTATGAGCATTCAAGTTCAAACTGTTTCAAAGAAGGTGCTGCTCTGTATGTAGAACAAGTTTGTTGGAAAGATGAAGGATTAGTAGAGTAGATAAGGCTCCTTAAAATAAAAAGCAAGGTTGCTTCTTTTTCAACATTCTCCCATTTAGATCTCTTCAGTACATGCATAAACTCCCCCCCCCACCGTTTTTTACGTCATCAAGGTTAATTTTGGTAGGTACATGTAAATATTACACACAACTTGAGAATCGTTTATTATAACATTTGTCAAACAACCAAAGGACATTAGCATTAGTATTAAAAAGCCTACACTTTCTTTAGCCAAGTCCACTGAGTTAAACACTTGGTCCTGGGTCACTGGATTCTGGTGTACTGACTTCCTAGAGACTAAAACTTGCCAAGCAGAAGTATGCCACAATCTGCTTTTTCTGGGTATTATGTATATCCAAAGGCTTAACACTGTTTGTACTACCTCAGAGTTTAGAGTATGTACAGCACTGTGAAGCCTGATTTGCCCTCTGCTTCTAAATCTGTCCCAGTGGCCAACAGACAGGATGATTACAAGGCAAGGTATCATTGTCTTTTAAAAGTCTGGCAGCAACACATGCATTTCATTCAAAGAACCGAATCACTTAAAGCCATAAGATTTGTAATTCAATTAGAAAGCACCTGCTCAAAAAATGCCTGTAAAAGTGACTGAAGCTGATCTTGCTTAGATTAAGGGAAGTGTCCAAAAACAACTGGCTTTAGGTCTTACAGTTGTTAGTTTGGTGGTGCGTTAACCATTAAAATGAAGGATCATGGGAAAGGTTTATTTTTCTACCATCAAGACTACAGACATGACCAGAGGGAGCAGAAGTTTACAACTTCCACATGTTTTTAAAAGTTAGCTTGTTAGCAAAAGATATCCTTGAAGACACTAAATCCAGAAGCCTCAAGTTCTTTCAACTGTCACACATTTGACTTTGTGTAGGTCCCTTCACCTCTATGCACTTCACTTCTGTCTTTTGTGAAGTGCAATAACGTTATTACCACATGTCTAATCCTGCAGAAGCTCATTTTTTTTAGTATTCAACTAACGCCATGCTTGGAGCCAATGCACGGACAGCGCTGCATGAACACCAACGCATCATTAAGTTCCCCTCCTCAGGAGAGCAACAGGAAAAAAAAAACAAGCCAACCTTTAGAGACAGCTACGGAAGTGCAGAGGTGGCTCTCAATCTTATTTTACTTCGTTGAAGACAGAGGCAGAACAAATATAAGTAACGCTTTGTACTGCCTCTCTCCCCCACTTGATCTTTGATCCGGCTGCCAGTCTCTGCTCCACCCGACTGAGCTCTGCCCCTAGCTGGGCTCAGGAAGTGCAGAGCTGAAAGTCCCCCTCACAATACCAAACCCGGCCGCTGAGGGATCGCACCCGACCCGTCCACGTGCTCAGTCCGTGCAAAGATATCCCCATTTAGACTTGCGGCAGCCCCGGCTCCGGCCCCGGCCCCGGCCCATGCGCGACCCCCTGCCGCCGGGAGGCCGATCGCGGCTCCGGCCCCGAGGCGACCCCGGGCAGGCGCC
>NW_005842100.1:1938380-1938705 GCF_000455745.1 Alligator sinensis | reverse complement strand
GACTCACATGCACACACACACACACACACATGTACACACGTGCGCGCGCAGTGGGACGATGTCACCGCCGCTCCCCGGAGCCGCAGGCCGGGCAGGAAGCGCCGCGCGGGGCCCGAGGAGCAGCCATGGGTCAGGGTGCCCCCTCCCCGCCCGCACTCACCGCCACCGGTTGATGCCCACGTTGGAGGACCCCGCGAACCAGGGGTCGAGGATGTAAACGCAGCGCACGGTGTCGGCGCCCTGGATGCACTCACGCAGCGCCGGGTTGTCGTGCAGCCGCAGCCCCTTGCGGAACCAGTGCACCGCGTTCACCCCCATGGCGCGG
>NW_005842100.1:1937874-1938282 GCF_000455745.1 Alligator sinensis | reverse complement strand
ATTGGCTGTCGCCGCCCCACGTGACCCCCGGCCATAACGTTTCTCGAGTGTGTTTACTACCCGGAGTTGGGGGAGAGCAAAGAGGAGGAGGGCAGGAGAGGAGGGCGGGCAGCTCGGCGTGGCGCGGAGGGCCGGGAGCCACTGAGACGCGAGCAATGTAGCGAGGCCGTGCCTAGACCGCCCCCGAGGCAAAGCTCGCTGGCTGGAAAGAGGAGGGAACGGAGTGAAACAGGGATGGGGGCTTTAGGGCTTGGCCCCGCCCCATACAAGAAGCCCGGATGAGCACGGGGCTTCGAGACGGCGGAGCTGCTGCTTGTGCCCATGCGCCAGAGCCGCGGCGCGCCGGCACTTGTGGTTGGTTGAGGGGGTGGAGCGCGTGCCATGCGTATCGGAGGGGGGGGGGGGGCT
>NW_005842100.1:1934342-1937730 GCF_000455745.1 Alligator sinensis | reverse complement strand
GTCGGGGGTGCGGGGGAGAAAAGGTGTGCGGAGGCGTGGCGATGTAACCCGCGCGCTAGACTGCCCCGTCTGCCCCCGCCCCTTTAATCCGGACCCGGTACATCTGGTGCCGGCTGACCCAGTTCCCGTACCCTTCACGGAGAGGGCGGGACAGCCGGGAATAACGGGGGAGGGCTAGAGCCGGGTGCTGCTGTGTTCCCACAGCCGACGCAGGGAGGCAGGAGCGATTTGGGCTCCGTGGTTGTCAACCTTTTTTCATTCGCAGAGCCCCTGAGAAACTATAAATGGGGGCGCATCCTCCTTTAGGACTCTGCTGCGGGTGCAGGGAACATAAGTAGATAATTACTGACGCACTTTTAAAAATAATAATATCAACAAGAAAAAGCATACCACGTTGTGAGCTCACCCTTTTGTCCTCGGTTCTAATGAGATGGTTGAGCTGCTTGGCAAGAAAGCATGTGAAGGTTTGATAGGGGAGGTAGATGTGATCTCTTTCATTAGACCGACTCAATAGTTGGGGGGAGGAGTTCTTTGCCATCTTTTGGGCACAGACACCCTTCTTCAGGCTTTGGGAGACTCTGCTCTCCGTGCTCGGCAAAGGGGGTTTGTGCCTGAAAGTTTGTCAAGAACTTTCTTCCAAATAGTCTACAAAGGATGGAGGACTGGATTCACCACCAAGGAGGAATACTCTGCTCTGGTCCGGACCTGCAGAGAGCAGACCAGGAAAGCCAAGGCTGCATGAAACTCCAGCTATCTACGAGTATCAAGGACAATAAAAAGTCCTTTTTTAGATACGTGGGGAGCTGGAGGAAAAGCAAGGGGGGCATTGGACCCCTGTTAAACTAGATCAGACAACTGACAACCGATGCCCAGGAAAAAGCAAACTTGCTAAATGGGTACTTTGCGTCAGTTTTTCACCAGTCCCATGGGACGCCCCTGCCCACTGTGGGTCAGAGAAGCCTGGGTGAGGGAGATTCCTTGCCCTCCATCAATGCCGACCTCATGAAGGAACACCTTGAGAGGCTGGACACCTTCACGTCAGCCGGCCCTGACAATCTACACCCCAGGATACTCAAGGATCTGGCAAGCATCATAGCCCAGCCCCTGGCACGGATCTTCTAGAACTCCTGGTGCTCTGGTGAAGTGCCTGAAGATTTGAAGAAGGCCAATGTGCTGCCTATCTTCAAGAAAGGGAGGAAAGTGGATCTGGCTAACTACAGGCCCATCAGCCTGACCTCTACCCTGGGGAAGGTCTTGGAAAAGATTATCAAAGAGTCCATCCTTAACAGACTGGCTGATGGCAACATGATGGCTCAAGGCTCTGTCCTAGGGCCTATACTATTTAACGTCTTCATCAATGATGTAGACATTGGTGTCAGAAGCGGACTGGCCAAATTTGCCGGCAACACCAAACTTTGGGGTAAAGCATCCACACCTGAGGACAGGAGGGTGATCCAGGCAGATCTTGACAGGCTCATGAAAAAGGCAGACGAGAACCTGATGGTGTTCAACACCAAAAAATGCAAGGTTCTCCACTGTGGGAGGAAAAACCTGCAGTGCTACGCTGGTTAGCATTACAGATGAAATGGACTTGGGGGTCATCATTGACCACAAGAGGAACATGAGCCTTCAGTGTGATGCTGCAGCTAGTAAAGTGAGCAAAATGCTGGCTTGCATCCATAGATGCTTCTCAAGCAAATCCCGGGACATCATTCTCTCATTGTACTTGGCCTTGGTGAGGCCGCAGCAGGAGGACTGTGTCTAGTTTTGGGCTCCACAATTTAAAAAGGATGTGGAGAAGCTTGAGAGAGTGCAGAGCAGAGCCACGTGCACGACCAGAAGTCAGGAAAACAGACCTTATGATGAGAGACTGAGAGCCATGGGGCTTTTCAGCCTGGAAAAGCGCAGGCTCAGGGGCGATCTGGTGGCCACCTGTAAGTTTATCAGGGGTGCTCATCAGGATCTGGGGAAACGTCTGTTCACCAGAGCGCCCCAAGGGATGACGAGATCAAATGGTCACAAACTCTGCCGCAACTGAGTCAGGCTGGACATAAAGAACTTCTTTACTGTCCGAGTCCCCAAGGTTTGGAATAGACTGCCACCGGAGGCAATTCAAGCACCCACTTTGAACGCCTTCAAGCCATATTCGGATGCTTATCTTGCTGGGATTCTTTGACCATAGCTGACTTCCTGTCCCTGGGGTAGGGGGCTGGATTCAATGATCCTCCGGAGTCCCTTCCAGCCTGAATGTCTATGAAATCTAAAATATCACACCTACCCAAAGAACCTAATCTGCCTGGGTCCTTAGACCAGGTGTAGGCAATGTTTTTTGGTCGGAGTGCCCAAAAAACCAACAATGCCTACCTTGGAAGGTGCTAGAGTGCCAGCATGACAGAAAAACAAAACAAGGTCAGGGGGGTACATGGCAGGATACCTTGCTCATGCCCCTTGCCTCCCACCCAAACCCCCTGCCCCCCAGCCCTGCTGCCCCTTGCCCCCCACCCAAAGCCCCAGCCCGGGCTCAGTGGCTAGCAGCGGCTACCCAGAACCTGGGCCAGCTGCAAACATCCGCTGCCTCTCATCCCTGGCCCCAGCTGCCTCCCGGCCTCGGGCTCTGGGGAGGCAGCAGATACCGGCGATGCTCCCCGCTGTACTGCCCTCCCCGCTGCTTCTGCAGAGCAGCATGTGAAACCCGGCGCGGCAGGACACAGCGGGGGGCACAGCTGCCTGCTGCTCTGAACTCCCCACTGCCCTGGCCACACTTCCCCTGCAGGCGGGGGCAGCAGCAAGGGGCACAACCCTGCGTGCTGTCCACGCTGTTCCCATACACACAGGGGAAACGTGACCCGGGCAGCGCGGAGCTTGCAGCAGCAGGCAACTTCTTTGCGTGGCCCCTCTGTGCGCTGCCGCTCTGGGTCGCTCACGCTGTGCTCCCAGCCCTGCTGCCCTCCCCTGGGTCCTCCGGAGCGGTGCGCGCCGGAGTGGCAGCGCAGGGAGGGGCCGCGCAGGGAAGCTGCTTGCTGCTGTAAGCTCCACGCTGCCCAGGGCACACTTCCCCTGGGTGCACAGGAGTAGCTTGGGTAGCACGCAGGGTTGCGCCCCTTGCTGCTGCCCCCGCCTGCAGGGGAAGCATGGCTAGGCCAACGGGGAGTCTGGAGTGACAGGCAGCTTCCTGAGCCCTCGCTGTGCCCTGCCGCGCCGGGCTCCAACGCTGCTCTGCACAAGCAGCGGGGAGGGCAGTACAGCACAGCGGGGAGCATCGCCGGTATCTGCTGCCTCCCCAGAGCTCGGAGGCAGATGGGGCCGAGGCAGAGAGGCAGAAGATGTTTGCAGCTGGCCCAGGGTCTGGGTAGCCGCTGATAGGCACCGGAGCCCGGGGCGCTGCGAC
>NW_005842100.1:1933216-1934327 GCF_000455745.1 Alligator sinensis | reverse complement strand
CCGCTGCTTGGCCCGGGCTCCGTGCCTATCGGCAGCTACCCAGAGCTGGGGCTGGCTGCAGCCAGGAGGCTACAAACAGCTGCTGCCCTCCCGCCCCGGCCCCAGCCTCAGCTGTCTCCTGGCCCGGGGCAGCAGGTGCCGGCACTGCGCCCGTTGGGGCTGGGCCGGGGTCGGGGGCAGGGAGGCAGCAGCAGTTTGTAGCCTCCCAGCTGCAGCCAGCCCAGGCTCTGGGTAGCTGTTGAAAGCCATGGAGCCGGACTGCTCCCAGCAGGACTTGCAGCCTTCCAGCTGGGAGCACCCCGGGATCCAGGCTGGCAGCAGCTACCCAGAGCTGGGGCGGCTGCAGCAGGGAGGCTGCAAACAGCTGCTGCCTCCCTGGCCCCAAAGCGTCCCAAGGAAAATGACCTCACGTGCCATGCTCGGCACACGTAGCGGGGGTTGCAGACCCCTGCCTTAGACCAACACCCCTGGTAGGATAGGTGACCATTTCAGTCCTAGGTTGCTTTCAACACCCAATTTGTTTCGGGATTTTCTTACTAGTGGTGAACCGCATCAACACTTTAATGGCCTTATCTGTCAGATCAGGGTACCCCTTGTTTATTTTCAACCAGAACCAAATTGCTGTTTGAATTCAAGTTTCAGTCCCCCCTCACAGGAAATCTGGAGTAATTGCTAGTCCTTTTACAGGACCTAGTTGCTGTCTGCTACCAAGAGGTTACATAATCCACCCATTCTCATTGCCCATTTCAGGAAACTACTGGCAAAACTGAGATTGGAGTGGCAGTAAGTGTTCTTTGATTTTCACACCACCGTTCAGTGTCGATTCGTTTTCAGCCAAAAAGCTGTCAAGGGCTTCAAAATCGTCAAAGTTGTTTTCTCTTACTCAAGAGACCCAGAGTTGAAGCTTCTTGAGCACACAAGTTTTCACAAACCTAAATTCACTTCATCAGATGCTGTGAAAGGATGTGCACAAAGCAGAGGATAAGGAGAGAGAAATCAGAATACAAAAAACAAGGGGTAGGAGGGTGAGAGTCATCCCAGGCAGCATCCACCAATGCACCTGGCATGTGCCCCCTTGGTTACACACCTGAAGCTTAATTGGCATAGGTAC
>NW_005842100.1:1926778-1933185 GCF_000455745.1 Alligator sinensis | reverse complement strand
TTTCCCCGCCTTCATGCTTGAGACACCCATGACTGGTTTTGATGATGTTCACATTCCTTATTTCTGTAACGTTTGTGGGGTATCAGAGTCCTTTGAAACCGCGTTCACATATTGCAAATGAGCATAAACCCAGGCCTGGGATGCTTCTCTTCACCTCCTCAGGCCTCATTTTTATGGTAAGAGGTAGAACAAAATCAAAGAGATCTGAAATAGAACCTTGGTGCCACAAAAGGTGTGAGGATGAAAAGAATCTGTGAATTGAAATAGGTCACATTGCAAGAAGTACCCTGTACAAGCTGTGCTTGATCACAGTGCTTAATGCACTTGAGTATTACTTATATTGACTCAGCTATCATTGCAAAACAGGAAGTTCTTTTTGAAGGTAACAAGTTAAAAGTGCCTACCTTTTATTAAAACTAGAATTACAGGCAAAACTTGTTAAAAAAAAAAAAAAAAAAGAGCGCTTTGGGTATTCTGCAATGTTCTCTAAGGGGATGTTTAATGTGTTGGGGGTTTTTTTAGGGTGTAATTACAGGAGACAGACTTTGAACAGCATTTGAGAACTATGCATCTGAGAAACAAGTTGCTTGATGAATTTCAAACACAAATAAGGAATTGGATAATATACAAAAAAGATATACTGAAATTGTGTATTCACCCTGTATACAAAAACAAGAAGGAAGTCAGTCAAGACTGATAAAAAGAGGTATTTAATTTGCTGCAAATTATTCACTATAGCAGAGCTCTACAGGATAACTGAACCAAGAGCTGCAAAATGGGTTAGACGTTTATATGTATACAAAAATATGCAGAATTTATACCAAATAAAGTGAAAATCACAGGTTTTAAAAAGGATACCCTTGTGCTTTAGGACTAAGCCAATTTATTACCATTGGGGATTGAAAGGAAACTTCTGTTGGGGTCAGATTATATCTTAATTGACAACTGCAGGCTTTCTTGCATCCTCTTGCATCTAGTTTAGCCTTTGTTTGCTATCTAGTCCATGGACTAGATAGCAAACTGATCTGATCCAGAGTGGTACTTCATATTCTAAGAGCTGCAGTTTATGTAGTTTTGAAAGCCTGAAGAAGTGTGTTTGTTTCCAACAGCTTGTAAAGAACAATTTTTCCAACTATTTAATTGGTCTAATAAAAGATATCACATTTACCTAAAGAACCTTGTCTGCCTATGTCCGGAGACAAACACAGCTATAACTAACCCCATCTTCTTTTATGCATTTAAAACGTTTCTATGGGTTTTGTTCCTTTCCTTAAGCAAAGGTGGACAACAACAGGAAGTATATGCATATTACAAATAGAAATAATTAGGCAAGAATATCCTGCCTCTGCTTGTTTCCTAAAAAGAAATTAACTCACACCTTACATTTCCTGTCTCCTTTTTAAAAATTGTTTTAAAAGCTGATAATTATACTTGTTTTCTATATTGAATGTTTGTTTTTAAGTAAAAAGCATGTGCATGCACAGAAAGGCCATGTGTACATGAGACGCTACTGGGCCGTGGTTACTGCACATTTTTTAGTACACTGCACATTTATTAGTACTTACATAAATACTAATAAATGTGCAGCAACCCAACTTACTGTGCAGTAGTATGAGTGAATGCCTTTTTTATGACACTACTGTGCAGTAGCCTAATATTATTGCACAGTCAGCGCCTTGTGTAAACATGCTCACAGAGTGCCTGGCTGCAGTTTAGGAGTGGATGCAAACTGAGGCTAAATCCAGACAAAACAATAGTGGTTGGCAAACTCCATGACTTGAGGGCAATAGGAGCATCCATCACTAATGAGATTCAGCCTCCCTCTGTCACTCAGATTAACAACCTATGGCTCCTGGACCTTCAGGTTGCAGCAGTGGCTAGAAGCACGTTTCACCAACTACATGTGGTGACAAGACTTTTTCATTTTTGGATCTAGCCGTCATCCATGCCTTTGTAGCCTCAAGGCTAGACTACTGCAATGTACTCTAGATGAGGCTGTTGTCAATGATCATCTGGAAGCTGAAGCTTGTGCAGAATGCAGCAACCAGCCTTCTGATGGAGGTAGGCCACCACAGGCCCATTGCTCCAGTACTCCAGAGTCTGCACTGGCTTCCAATAGTTTTCTGGACACAGTTTTAAGCAGTGGCATTGACCTATAAGTAAGGACCTACCTAAATCATGTTAGAAGTGCGCTGTGCAGCCACTCCTTTACTCTTGTTCTTTTTGCCACATACCCCCTTGCCTTTGGTTGGTGGAGGGGACCTGGCAGCCCCACTGCTTACTGCTGATCAGCCAGAAGGCAAAAGCAGCAGTATATTTAAAACCACGGTTTTTTGTCTCCCAGCCAATCAGCAGCAAGCAGCAGGGCCACTGGTGCCCCTCCACCAATCAGCGGTGGGGGGAGGTGGGGGAGGTCCAGCAAAAGAGCAAGATTAAAGGAGCCGCTGTGCAGCACACTTCTGCTGCAATCTGGATAGGTCCCTACCTGGCGTATCATTTGGGAAGTTTTTTTCTATAGGTAATTGCTAACTGCATTGATAAATTATTTTGCTTTTTAGTGTAAACTACCCTTGAGCCTTTTTTGGGACAGGCAGGATGAAACACAGATATTTCATGTAATGAAATATTATTAACAAGCAAGCCACAGGACCTAGCCATAATTAAAGCCCTTTAATACTTGGGACTATACAAGTTATTTCTGACTCTCAGTGCCTAAGCAGTGGTTGTGGGTCCAGGTCTCTTCTCAATTAAGTCTATGAAAGTTTTGCTCTAGATTTTAATAAGAGCACAAATGGTTCTAAGACTTTCAAGAGCTAGCTCCAAATATCTTACTCCCTTAGAAGAGCTGTTACAGTCTATGTGTACTACTTTTGCTGCAGTACAAACTGATGTATTTGGGCCATTATGAGTCAGACATCAGTTCTTTGGTTAACACAAAGTAATCAATTTGTTCTTTTTTTAAAGAGATATAGAACACTGGAGGGAAGTTGGAAATAAGGTGGCAACCTACATTTCAAGGAAATGAAGTACAACCATACCAAAATATATCTCACTTAGGTACTTGAATGATCCCACTTGTCACCCTGGATATTGTATTGGAGCCAATGGAAGAATACAGCTTATTTTGGAGGAAAGCAATGCAGCTTATTCTGAAGACAAGTGCAAAATACAAAAGCCTCTTTATATTCCTGTAAGATTGATACTGAAAACATTTATCTGATCAAATGCTTCACAATACCTCTTTACTGTATATATATATATAAGTTACTGGACATTTACCACTAAGTAGAGGATGCTCCAAAATACAGGATAAGTGGTCATTCTTATTGGGAATGTTGAGTTGAATTTTAAATAACTTTCTTATGCAAGTTCATATTTTCATAACCAAATTACAGCACTAAAGACTAGGCTATCTACCTGTGTAGTACCGTGGCAGCAACTGCATATTTAAGTGTGCTTAAATGCCACTCAATTCTGTCTTTCTAAATTCCAGACAGTTTTCTTTAGTTTAAAAAAGTAGACGTAGTGTAGAAATCATATTAGATTAAATGTCAGGCCTCAATAGATGAGATATACTTCATATTGATTTAGTAAAAATATAGAACTAAGGATGTGGTACAAAGAAACCCTACAAAATGCTTTTCCATTGTAAATGTTTTATGAAGACATTTTTTTTCTCTTCACTTCAGTCCTGCACAGGTTGTACACACCTTGATCCCAATAAAAATCAGTGGAGGCTAAATTGCTTGGCATATTTTGGAAGCGTATTCCAACTGACAGAAAGAGCCCGCCATCTCACTGTATCTACGCTTCTAACACCTCTAAGAAGAGGGCAGAGGGAGCGTGGCAGCAATTAGTCTTCAAGTTGTCAGTCATATCCATAGATCCCAACAGCTCCTCACTCCTCGAATTTATTGTTGGATTATAGAGACCAGAGAGCAGGGTCTGAGAAGAAATACAGGTATTGTGAAAGCGTGAGCAACAAAAGAAAAAAAATGACAGCTTACAGTCTTTTATTAAAAAAAGAAAAAAAGAGGGTTTTCTAGAACTTTGTTCCCCTGCCCTACTGTTGGCAAGCATGCTATTCATAATCAGGATTGTGGTTAAGTGCTATTGAAACATCAGTTGTTTTTCCATGCTAGAACATAAGTGTGGAAGTCGAACGGACACTGTGGAACACTTATTTTTCTGTAAGAGCTCTTAATTTCACACAAGCCCCAGAAAGGTTTATGTCTGAATGGCCACAGGGTGTGTTCCCAAAGAAATAGCTATTTTCAACAGTGCGATCATGACAGGCAAAGCCACTTGGCAAAGAAAGATTGGTACCATAGGTCTAGAAAAAAATAAGTTGTTCTACTAAAAGATGGTTTATAGCATAGATTAGCTATGAAGTAGAGGAAGCTACCCTGTCACAGCAATGACAACACGCTGTTAAGCCAGCAACTGTTTATTTGAACTTGATCCCTTCACAAGGGAATGAGAACAATGACAACGCGGGTTAAAACATACTGGGCACGTCTACACAAGATGCTATGGTGACGTAGCAAAGCGCTACGGCGACCTAGCACATCAGTGGTTACAAACGGTGATGCTGCAGCTATGTCGCCATAGTAACTTGCTCCCTCAGTGTAGCATGTTGCTACAGCAACATAGCGGCATACACCCCCACCCCCGCGGTTCCCTGTGTTGTTGGCATGGCACACTACGGGCTGTTACTGTGCCGTCATTTAGGACTTCCAAAAGGAAGTCCTAAATGACGGCACAGTAACAAAGGTGCTGTAGAGACAGGTGTACTCTAGGACTTTATGAGTGTTATTACTCAAAGTCTGTTCCCCAAAAGCGGGTACAGGAGATACTTGGATGCTGGAAGGTTGGCCAAGATCTAACCAAAGCTGGCAGATCTAATTGTTGCCCTTCTTTCAGGATAATGTAATCAAGGTACTTAGAAGATCCAGAGGGCTGAAATAATAGGAGTCACCACTTAAAGCCTAGACACATGGCATGGCTTGAACATAAGCTGAGCCATGTGGCCCAGGGGGTTCTCTAGACAGTGATAGATAGCAAACCAGACTAGGGCATTGATCGGTGGAGCTCTGTCCCTCTATATACAGAGAGAGAAGAAAAAGACGTAAAGAAGCCTCAAACGAGGCCAGACAGACCTGGTAGCAAAACCCCGAGGAGGAAAAAAAAATAGAGGCGCCAAGAGTGCACTGCTGGGGGGAAAGTACTGCTTGAAAGAAACTTGGACCCATCCGCCACACAACTGGGACTTCTGCTGTGTTTAGGGCACCAGACCTTTCAATCTTGTTTATTAGCAAATAATGTGTATCATATTATCGACTCCAGCATCAATTTCTCCACCTAAGGGAAACTGTCACAACCCAGTGATTTTTGTGCCTTGGCACTATGGAATTTCCTGGCCACATGAGAGCTCCTTTGCACGGCAGAATGTTCTGCTGCAATTAAGAACCCGTGTGCAGGAGAGAGTTCCCGCCAATTTGCAGTTTCCTTTGCAGGACGCATTTCTTCTTTGCAGCACAGAAATGCACGGTGCAAAGAGTTCCCGCTATTCGAGTGTAAATTTGTGTCCCGCTATTGGCCAGTGCTAAATTATTCACACATGGCGGCTAGTAATTGGCTCGCTGGCCGTTTAAAATTCCGCGCGACTTCCGCCCAAGTCGAAGAGCTTAGGCACGCTGCAGAGTGCCTCTGAAGTTATCTGACTTGCGGCTGCCCATCGATAGACTGATCACCTATCGATCTTTCTTCCCGTCGCCGAGCGCAATCCCAGACGTACCCCTTTCCCCGCCGGATTCGAATTGTGGACGGATTAACTGGCTTGGGCCCCGTCAGCTGGAACAACTCGCGTGGTTGTTCAGACGACCAGACCACCTGCGTCGTGATTGCAAGCGGCGTGAGTAGTTTTTTGCAACCAATAAGTTGTGTCTGCCTCTCCATTCACCAGCCCGCCCTAACGTACGACCAATTTCTAACGCAACTCGAGTCGGCTGTGGCCGTCCGAGACATGGCGACGAGGATGGGATCTAAGGGCACGGTGATGGAGATGAATCTGATCGGGTGCTGCCCCTGGCGCACCGGGACACGCCGCGTAGAGAATGCAAACGATCTATGGGTGCATATCGCTTACCACCAGGCGGTAGAAGGGGATCAAAGAAATATTGATGGTTACTTCTCCGTAAAAAGAGAAGAAGCCGTGGTAAAAGAATGGAGAACAAAGCTATCCCTCGGGGAGTTCGGATGCATAATGGGGAGTGACCGGGTTTATTATCGGCCCCCGGAGGAAACATCAACCATATCCCTAGCTGGGGTGAAGGCGCGGAAGGCAGAAAAGCTGACCCCCGCTCAGGAGTTCGCTCAATGCACCCGATACTTAAAGGAGGGGGGGG
>NW_005842100.1:1896160-1924206 GCF_000455745.1 Alligator sinensis | reverse complement strand
CCAGCTGGAACAACTCGTGTGGTTGTTCAGACGACCGGACCACCTGCGTCGTGATTGCAAGCGGCGTGAGTAAAGTTTTTTGCAACCAATAAATTGTGTCTGCCTCTCCATTCACCAGCCCGCCCTAACATACGACCAATTTCTAACGCAACTCGAGTCGGCTGTGGCCGTCCGAGACAGAAACAACCTAAATCTGGCTAATGGATTGGATCAAAAAGAGTCAGTGTAGTAGATGCCTGGTCTGAGAAGGGATGATTGATGAGGTTTTTTGTTCTTGTTCTCATGATGGATAGGAGCTTTGAGATTGAACAATGTGACATCTTTGGGTCTTTTGACCAGAGAAAAAAAAAAATTAGGGTTGGGAAGGGGGAAGGGAGGAAATAACGGCTTTTATAATCTTTTATAGGGCCGGGGATTGTAGACAGCGAGCCATATTCAGCAGCAGACAGGTTGGATATATTAATGGGAAGTTATTCTTATTTGTGAAACTTCCTTGAATAGCCTTATTTTTAAATGTTTATTGAATAACCACACTATTATAATCTTTTGAAGTAATGGATATTGCTTGATTTATAACTTTAATTTCATCTTAATGGGTTTAATAAGATTCTCAGCCAAACAGCCCTCAGTGACTCAACTTTGAATATTTCCTATTCCTAGCAGTAGGAAAGATTATTTTATTAGGCGGGTGAAATATGAACCTAAATGATTCTTCATCAGCCAAAAATACCATCTTCTGTCCTCCTTAATTGGAGTGAAGATAATAAATCAGCACATAAATGTTAGCCTACGAAAGTCATATCTAATGCTGCAGAGTGACTCTCCCTTTACTGCAAGATCCAGTAAATTAAAGCATAGGGACTTAGCAGCTGTCTTACTACCAACTGTGAGCTATATAGAGCCAGAGTCTCTTTCCTTGCACCCACTGAGGGCAATCAGGACTAATTTCAAAATCAATGGAGTTACGTCAGTGTAAAATAGAGACGATGCAGAGTCTGGCCCAGGTCTGCACTGCCCCAGGTGTAGCACCGACCACACTCCTCAAACCTTCTCCCGCGCACAGGTCACATCTTGGGGGCCTTCTTGGGGGACAGCCCCTCTGGGTGCTCTACAGCCTGGGTCAAGGAGCTGGTGGCAACGTTGCTGGGACACTGGGTGAGGCCGAGGTCACAGGGGCCTGGATCAGCCTCAGTTGATCTCTCCCCAAGTAACCAGACCTGCTCCCTTGATCTGGCTCCGGAGGGTCCTGCACCCATCAAGTATTAGTGCCAGGTTTATTTCCTCCTCCACTGTGCCCCACTTCTAGGAGCACCCTCTCTCCCTGCTGTCAGCTCCCTGGTCCATCAACCACTGGCCTTGCAGCAAACGCTGCCTCACCCCCCATGCAAAAGGCACCTTGGTGCCCGCCTGCCTTTCTATTAGAAATGGATTTTTTATCAGAAATTGTATTTCTATTAGACAATTCTATTAGAATCTAACGGCCACCAGCCCCATGGGTAAAGGTAAAACCACCTCTTGCCCTCAGCGGCCCCATTTGCACGGCCAAGGGGCCACGAGCCTTTCCTCGCTGGCAGCGGACACATCGGGCGCTTGCCCCGCGCCAGCCCAGCACGAGCTGCCCCGCCCCCGGACATACTTCGTTCCACTCCCCGTTTCTTTCACTTGGTATGGCCCGCGCTGGCGGCAGCTGAGCCTTCGGGCACCCCGAGTCCGGTATAGACAACGCTCCCCGCCCCCCAGTCCCGCGAGAGTTCGAGGTCGTAGGTCAGGCGTGGGCAGGGGGCGAGGGCTAGCGTACGTCACCGCTGCGCGGGGGCGGGGTCGGTCATTCTCTGCATTACGTAACGACGTTCCAGCGCAGAGGAGTTAGGGAACAGTCACGTCGTGGGGGAGCGGACTGTATCATTCCGCTCACCAGAGTGGGGGAAGATGCGGACAGACGGGTAATCTAGTGCAGCAGGGTGCCGTGTCCCTGCCTGCTGCCCCTAGGGGCGCTGTTGAGCCCTTGTTTGTACTGAGCAGGGGGCTGCCCGGGTGTGGAGGGACCAGGTCGCTAAGCCCGCTCATGCACCAGCTGCACTGGGCAAGGGGCCACGGGGGGTGTGCACCAGGATTTTGACCCCCTGGACGGCTGCCCCTATGGGCACACCAGTCCTGGCTGATTCTGCTGTGGAGTCAAGCGAGGTGGGAGGGATACACCTTGGGCGTCCCCTTGGTTTTTTCTATGCATTAAATAGGCTGCCAGGTCCTTGGTCCTGCCCTCAAGGACCTCGGGGTTGTAGGAGCATGCAGGTGCACCAGCCTTCGCCTTTTAGGGCTCCGCGACACGTTCACATGAAAGCTGAATGCTTCGCCAGCAGGGGAGACACAACTCTTCTCAGCCTTGAATGGCTCGGGGTAGATAGAGGGTGGAGGCTTGTCCCCTTTGCAGGGTGGGCAGGCTGGCTGATCCCTGCCAGAGTCTACAAATGCCTCCAAATGCCAGGCTCTCAGCTATACACTTGATGGTAATGGGGGATTAATCTCAGGCTTTCCAGCTACCTTTTTGCTAAGGGCAAGCAAGACTTGGGGGCATCTAACTGCAAGGCCTCCTTGCCCATAGGATGCCTGCCACGGATTTGGGAGTATCTGAAGCCCTAGGCTGAAGTGTCTGGGAGGCAGGATACTTCCTGGTGGTAGCACCATGCCGACTTGAACGACTAAGCTCTGCTCAGTCAATCGGATTCAGAGCTGAGTTGGCCCAGGAAACAAAGTTCAAAAAAAAAAAAAAAAAAAAGCTGGATAGAAACCAGCTACAGAGTTGTTGTACATCTTTCAGCACTAACTTGGTAGTGGGTTGGCTCTTTTTATAGCTGAATAGTCATTTTTATGATGTGATAATTATTTCACACATGTGGCTGGACAGGATTCACCAGTTAATTATGTGATAAGTACTTGGGTGTAGGTTGTAGCAGTGTTGGTCTAAGGACACAGGCAGACAAGGTTCTTCTGGTGAATCTGATATCTTTTATTAGACCAACTTAAATAGTTGGAAAAAATTATCTTAGCAAGCTTTTGGGTTTAAAAAATCCTTCAGCCTGATGAAGGGTTTTTAAACCTGAAAGCTTGCTAAGAAAATGTTTTCCAACTATTTAAGTTGGTCTAATAAAAGATATCAGATTCCCCCGAAGAACCTTGTCTGCCTGTGATGATTACTGTGCACATGTGACCAGTCTTACTTTACACTTGTGGCCTGACTCAGTTTATTGCACAACTGACCATTTAATGGCATAATGTGCGTATCGTGTAGCAGGGGCCTTACTAACGTGTCCTGCACCTTTGTTTTTATTTTTAGGTTGGGATGTTTAGTTTGTGACAGACGGGAGGCAGAACAACAGAAGCTAAGTTAGGTAAGTAAACTCTGCTTTAGTACAAAGGAAGAGGTGTGTTTAAGTCTGCTGTAGAACACAGGAAGGAGGCCCGTGTAGCAGAGTTCATCAGTCTTTTCACAGGTTAGCCCTAGGTAAATATTACTTTTTCCTAGGCCCACTGTATTGCCTATACATATTAAAAAGGTATAAATTGTGTTTATGCATATATCATTCTAAGAGCAGTACCATTTGCATAGCATCATATAAAAATAGGACTAGAATGGACCCCCCAGTGATCATCTAATTCAGCCTTTTGCTCAAGGCGTTTATCTGTGACAGTCATATTTGTCTAACCTGCACTTTAAATACCCATTGGCCAACCCACTGTGGCAGAAAAAAGAAGAAAAAGAGGGTGGGGGGGGTGTTGGAAATCAAAAGGCCAGTGCTCCAGACAGTAAATTAATGGTTCTCAACCTTTGATTCAAGACATCTCGTTAGATTCAAGCCCCTACTCCATAATTTTTGTGAATTGAATGGCACCCTATTAAAAAAAAAAAAAAATGATTACAGCAGTTACCTGCTTGCAGAGGGACCAGGCAGGGAGAGCCTAAGCCTATCCTTATCAGCTTATGTCCTCACACTTTCTGCAACACCCTTCAAAGGTTCTTATAAACCCTGGTTGAGAATCGCTGCACTAAGTCAACAGAACTTCAGTTGGTACAGCTAGATCCAAATGAATGTGTAGTCTACTGCCTTAGCCACTCAGTCATAACTGCTGAATAGAGTTGGTAAGTTTTTGCCCACTTTCTAACCAGGGACCTTTCACATGGTAGGCAAACTTAACAATCACTACATAAGCCTCCTAATTTATGTATACATCAGCCTGTAGGCCTCATAATGCCTATGTATTTACTTCAAAGTACTCTGGTTACAGTCTTTTATAGGCATACATTTGGCAATATTAAAAATATTGCAGTGCAGTATGCTGTAGAAGATGTTAGACTTGGAATTTTGAATATAAAAAGAAATAAAATATATAAAACAAAAATATACATCTTGATACACTCCTTGAAAGTCATCATGCACTAAGTCACAGGCCAAATTAATTCATTGTCAGACATGTTCCCAATAGTGAACTGGACCGTTGTCTAATAAATATTAAGAAAAGATGATACAGTAAGAAGGAACAACAGTCCAGCATCAGTTTTATAAAAGCACCAGAACTTTGTGGAAAACTGATTATAGGCTATTCTGTATTATTTTTCAGACTTAATTATTTTGGGGGAAAGAAAGGAAGCAGGGGAGAATCACACAGTGTAATATTGCCATCTACAGGCTTTGTAATGCAACTTTTTTATATCATATTGTGGCTTTTAAACACTCATTTTAGTGGGACACCACCAGCATTGTCTATTCATTTAGAAAGAAAACAAGTGTTAAAATTCGTTTTTATATTGCAAATGCCCCCAAGTACCCAAACCAAAATTTATGCTTGAACAAGTCACATTTTTCTACTTTTTAAAATATGTTTCTCTCTTCTGTTTTTCCATAAAAGACCATCAGTAACAAGAAAAAACTGACTATGCACAGGCTATCAACAGGACAATTAAGTTAGTGGTCCCTTACATAGAAAGTCCTGCTTCTATAAAAAAATTGCTTATGGACCAACTCTTACCAGGTCAGAGTTCAACCAGGCCACAGGTCAGTCCTTGGAATTTTGCCTAAAATGTATTACTGGGCAAATATTCAAGATTAAGATACTTTGAAGTGAATTCATTACTAAAATAGGTCCTAGTTTAATGTCCTTCCACAACTGGTTTAAGCTGAAACTAAAAGCTGAGGTCACTTTACTAGTACATATTTTCACAGGCCTCATGACAGGCACCTCCAAGCAGCTTTAGTAGTACTTGATTTCACAGCAGCTGCCGTCTAAGGCTGTCAAGCAGCTTTACACACTTTAATGAATTAGACTGATTTCTAGATGTGGTTGTTTACTTGCTATGAGGAGGTTGTTAAGCTCTGTAGGAATATGCATAGTATGTATGGAGTTAAACAATGTAACTCTTTACTGTGTCAGGACCTTAGGTCTATATCCTCATAAAACAATTCCTGTATCTTGAGAGAGAGAAAACAAAAGCACTGGAAAATTAAGCAACTTTCCTGAGATTTTACAGCCAGACTTTGACAAACCTAGAAACTGACTCAAATAGCCTTATGCCTTGTTCTGTGCTACACATGCTAGACAGTGCTTCCTAAGATTTGGGGGCAACTGAGATCAGATGACAAATCCAAGATTGAGTTTAGCAAATTAATACAGTAGTTGGACTGTGAAGTAGAAAGCTAAAAGAACACTTAAAAAAAAAAATTACTAGAAGAATTGCTGTATAGAAGTATCTTCTTGTACGGAGTAAATTTACACGAAGTATATTATTTTTTAACTGATTAAAAATTCTGCTTAATCTAGCAGAAAGAGACGTAATAAGACCCAATATTTGGAAGATGAAACTAAACAAAGAATAAGGAGCAAGTTTTTAAACAGAAAATTTAGTCATTGGAATAAATAGAAATTTGATAGAGAATCTACCATGTGAAATTTCAGGTAAAGAGCAGCTGTTTCCTAAAAAGGCACACTATAGTTCAAACAGAAATTAAGGACTTGTCACAGGTATTAGGAGGAGAGCATCTGTGCTATGCAAGACACCAGACAAGGGAGCATAATGATCTTTTCTGTATTTAATATCTTAAAAAAAATAAATAAAAAAAATATAATCAGGATTTCCTGTCCTCTTCTCCCTGATATTTACAAGGCTTTTTTTAGTAAGTGAGAAACTGAAGTGGGAACAGTGAAAGCAGCTGTGCACAAAGTGGTCACATCCACAAACTGAAGAAGTGATTCTGCTTTTCTACTTACTTTCAGTTACAGTATCTTAGGCGTATCACTTGCAACAATAGCTGACTCAATTTTCAAGCACAGTTTTCAAGTTTGCTCTGTCCCAGTTTTTCCCTTAGCTTGTAAAGGGTTGTGATAAAAAGCTGCAAATTAAGACAGTTAGAATATGCTGGATGGTGTCCTTTTAGCTCAGATCAAGTACAGATCTCTGGTCTCCCCTCTTTCACCTCAGAACATATTTGTATTTAAAAACCAGTTAAATATGAATGGTAACGCTAATTATCCAAAGCCATATTTTGATTGGTTGGTTGGGTTTGTCACAGCTGTGTTCCAGTACCACATGATGCACAGCTAGAACTCATTGATTTACGCAAAGAAATGTCTGCCCCCATTATGTACTGTTGGCAAGGCGGAAGTTAATTAGAGAGAAAGATAAGGCACCTCTGGGGGTGGGAGGTGAAGAAAAGTCCTTATTTAAACAAGGAGTGAAGGCTTAAAACAAGAGTCACAGCTTAATTACTTCCTCTCCCAAAATGCCAAGCTGCTGATTTGACTACCTTTAACCCATTTGGCTAGTGTAAAAACAAGCTGTGTAATAGTTCGTGCCTTTTTTTTCTTATTATTTTATTAAAGGAGTGAGTTCAAACCGGTAGTTAGGATATAAGCTGCTGTTGAAAGAGCAGCAGGGTTTCTGAGAGGCAGGAAGGGACAGGTGGGAATTCAAATAATCCCTGACAACTTCAAAAAAGTACAAGGGTAAAAAGTTAAACAAATACATTAAAAAATCACCGAGAAAAAGTATTGAAATGTTATCCCTCCTGTTTCATCCTCTTAGTGAGAACTATTTTAAAGAAAGGAGCTATATTATGAGATGCTTTTGATTCTGCATTTCTTATATGTATCTTGGAGCACACCAAAGACTGTCACAAATCCCCTATTGATACCCAACCTGCTGGGGCCCATTCATGTATTAACTACCTGACAGCTGCTACACATACTGCTCCATGTTCCAGGTATATCACTTTTGCAAGTCATTGTTTCAGTGAAGGATTAATCAGGAAATTGCCATTTCAGAAACTGTCTCAGATCTGTTTCATTTCATCTTGGAAGCTGAATTTTCTGCTAAGTGAAAGGATTTCTGTTGGGAATAATCAATTCTTCCAGATTTAAATATGAAAGTTTTTGACAATACCAATCTTCCACTCCCCCCCCCCCCCACAAACAATTTTATACAACAACCTTCCCCCCCCCCCCCCCCCCCCCCAAAACTAACATGATCTAATTTCTGTTTTCTTACAGTGATTTTTGCTTAGAGTGCAGTGCCCCAAAATGCTGAGAGGAATTCCTCAGGGTGCCAAAGACTTATTTACACTTTTGCTGGCTAGATCTCAGCACTGCAGCCCACGACTGACACGCTTGTTCCTGTGGAATAAAGAATGGCATAGATGCTTTTTACCACATTTCAGTTATACAGCTGATATAAGATCAAAAGAAGAAAACAAGAAAACTGTGGAGAATCTGAATAGCTTATCAGTTGATACCAAGAAGATTCGCAGGCTAAAAGAATGGGTCCTTTTTCAGGATATAACGTATGTTAAAGAAATTGCTGGTATTTTACAAGAAATGGGCGCTGATGATGCTACCATTGCCAAAGTTTTGGAACGGTGTCCTGAGGCAATTCTCCGTAGGCCAGTAGAGGTAAATTCACAAAGAGATCTGTGGCATTCAATATGGCAAAATGAAAAGCAGCTGGTAAAATTAATAGAACAATTTCCAGAATCTTTTTTTACTGTTCAACACCATGCGAACCAGAAAGCTAACGTTCAGTTCTTTCAAGAGTTGGGGCTCAAGAAAAATATAATTGGCAGACTCTTGACAAGTGCACCCTCTATTTTTCATAGGCCTGTTGAGAAAAACAAGCATATGATAGAGATGTTACAAAGAAGTTTTCTACATTTAGGCGGTTCTGATGCCAACCTGAAGGTCTGGCTACTGAAATTATTAAGCCAAAATCCATTTGTTTTGTTAAATAACTCCGCAGCTGTCCAAGAAAACCTGGAATTTCTCCAGAAGAAAGATTTCACGGACACTGAAGTTTTACAGCTGCTGTCTAAGCTTAAAGGGTTTATATTTCACCTTACCCCTAACACAATGCAGAAGAGCATTTCTTTCTCCAAAAATGTTTTTAAATGTAGTGATCGAGAACTAAAACAGCTTGTGTTAAAATGCCCTGCCATTCTCTCTTATTCTGTTCCAGTTTTAGAAGAAAGACTTGAGGGATTGTTGAAGGAAGGAATTTCTGTAAATCAAATTAGAGACATACCAGCAGTGCTAGAGCTGACAACACAAATTGTTCAATACAGAATTAAAAAACTTGCTGCTTTACAATATGATATCAGAAATGGAAATCTAGAACACTTGAATGGTACCAAGAAAGATTTTGAAGTTACTTACAGTAAGATACAACTGAAGAGAGAGAGACCAATGTTTAATCCTGTTGCTCCTTTAAATGTTGAAGAGTAATTCATGAGTGTCGTCTTTTCAGTTATGCAAAATAAAATAATCTGGAAAGAGAGATCTTGATCCTTCCTTAAAAACCAAAAAGCCAAATAACTGTATCCAACTTTAATTCGGTGACATGAAGACGTACAGGAGGTGGCTTTGATTCACAGCTCAGTACTAGTTTTCAAACCACCGGGTAAAAACTGACCATATTGAATATTAGCTTACTACCCTATACATATTAAAGACCAGCTTTTTAGTATTTGTCCTAAGCATAGCCCATTTTTTAAAATTTCCTGTACCTAACTGCAGATCAGTTTTCCTGGGTTTTTTTCTATTGGCCTTGCACTATCCAGTCTATGACATGCCGAAAGCAATTATACAAACCACTAGACAAGTGATTATCAACTAGGCTGCCATGGCACCCTGGGGTGCCTTGAGATCCTATCAAGAGTGTCACAGGGCTCTACGCAATGTTAGCAGTGTTAGGCTTACAAACATGATTTACAAGATAAACTCAGAAGTTTTGAATAGAAATCCAGAGTGGTGGTCTTTCTGGGATCTTTCCAACAGAAAAAAAACTGCTGTTTTTTCAGTAGCAGAAAAAGTGTGTGAAAAATAAGAGCTGGCACTTTCCAAGGGGTGCCTTGAACCTAAAAAGGTTGAGAACCATTGCACTAGAGGATGGTAGTGGCCTGCATTTTCAATACTATTTGTCAGCCAACTAGTAAATAAAAGGCTTTGAGAAAAGTCAAGTAACTACCACTGCATTAAAGGAGCCACTAGACCCCGTGTGCAAACTGAAGTTGGTAGACTGCCAGAGTAACGGGTACATAGCTAGAGGGGACACTAAGGGGAAGGGCAAAGACTATACAGATACTTTTACAATGGGTACTCATTTGACTTGATTAGGTATTTAATACTGTGATAAGAAACAGCAAGTGCTACTAGAGCAGTGATCTGCAACTGTTTTAGATTCAAGGCACCCCTTGGAAAGTGTCAGTTCTTAGCTTTCACTCAGTTACTACAGAAAAACAGTACAACAAATCTTGTATTGCAAAATGCTCAGAAAGACCACAAGAGGTCAGAGTATTTTTTGATACTATGGATTCCTATTTGAAATCTCTGGTTTATCTTGCGACTCATGTGTAGGTATTTGCACACTTAACAGTGCTAAAATTGTGTGGCACCCCACAACACCCTTTAAAGAATGTTACAGCGCTTCATGGTGCTCATAGCATCCTTCTTGAGGATCACTCGACTAGGGGGTCTCTCGAGATTCTGGGACTTCCAGCTTGCTAGAGATCTCTTTCTCTCTCCCTTTCTCCACGCCCCTTGGCTCCTTTCAAATTCTCTCCTTTCCCTGGTTGAGTTGGAAGGAGAACAGTATTACAAAGGGAATCAGCTGAGACAAAGACGTCTGTCTTCCAAAGAACAAAAAAACAAAACAAAACGAAGCCCAAGAAGGAGAACCTGGCCTTGAATTTTTCTTCATCAGAGTTACTGCAGCATGTGTCTTTGTAAACAAGTTAAAACTAAAACAAGATCTGTTAGGCTAGGTACAGACATTTACACTTTTATTGGTATAAGTGATCAGAAACCGGTCTATACATGTAACAGAACAGAAGTTCAGCACATATAGACTGGTTTAAAAATGGTGGAACCCAGTTTAAGATTTGCTCTTCCCCAGCCCCCACTTCCCACCAAAGGATGAATGTGTGTTCTGTTCAGGGCTGATCTAAGCTATGCCACTTACAGAAAACTGTTTAATTTGATTCCACCTCAGGCTTTTTCCCTGTCTGTACCTAGCCTTACAGACAATTATCACAGCTATTTTCTAAATATATGGACAAATTGGTGCATTATGTACTACATTCACATAAACTGTTGACAAATATTGGCCTTTTAATAGCAACCACTAGGGAGAGTTGTTGAGGGATGTTTTCTGTTACAAGCTATAAAAGCAGTGATGTACAACACAACCAACCAAACTATTAAAGGTTTTCTGAGATTACAGTTGTCAGTGGTTTGTTTTATAAAAGCATTCAACAAGTGAACGGTCTATATGTATTCTTCTGCACCAGGAGGACCTTTTGAAAGGTTTACTATGGCTGACAACCTTAGTATTGGATTAGTTACTAACACTAAAATCCTTCTTTTTTCAGGAACACTTTTGCATACGTGCTTCCTTTCATAAAATGTTTAAGCATGAACGTGTGCCCCCAGCAGCTGGGGGGGCATGGCGGCAACAGGAGCACGACAGCGGGAAGCTCCTGCAGACACCCCCAGTGGTGTCGGGGGCAGGGAGGTGGGGTGGCAAGCAGCAACCACCCGCAGACGCCGCTGGCAGCGTCAACACTGGCACTTTCCAAGGGGTGCCTTGAACCTAAAAAGGTTGAGAACCATTGCACTAGAGGATGGTAGTGGCCTGCATTTTCAATACTATTTGTCAGCCAACTAGTAAATAAAAGGCTTTGAGAAAAGTCAAGTAACTACCACTGCATTAAAGGAGCCACTAGACCCCGTGTGCAAACTGAAGTTGGTAGACTGCCAGAGTAACGGGTACATAGCTAGAGGGGACACTAAGGGGAAGGGCAAAGACTATACAGATACTTTTACAATGGGTACTCATTTGACTTGATTAGGTATTTAATACTGTGATAAGAAACAGCAAGTGCTACTAGAGCAGTGATCTGCAACTGTTTTAGATTCAAGGCACCCCTTGGAAAGTGTCAGTTCTTAGCTTTCACTCAGTTACTACAGAAAAACAGTACAACAAATCTTGTATTGCAAAATGCTCAGAAAGACCACAAGAGGTCAGAGTATTTTTTGATACTATGGATTCCTATTTGAAATCTCTGGTTTATCTTGCGACTCATGTGTAGGTATTTGCACACTTAACAGTGCTAAAATTGTGTGGCACCCCACAACACCCTTTAAAGAATGTTACAGCGCTTCATGGTGCTCATAGCATCCTTCTTGAGGATCACTCGACTAGGGGGTCTCTCGAGATTCTGGGACTTCCAGCTTGCTAGAGATCTCTTTCTCTCTCCCTTTCTCCACGCCCCTTGGCTCCTTTCAAATTCTCTCCTTTCCCTGGTTGAGTTGGAAGGAGAACAGTATTACAAAGGGAATCAGCTGAGACAAAGACGTCTGTCTTCCAAAGAACAAAAAAACAAAACAAAACGAAGCCCAAGAAGGAGAACCTGGCCTTGAATTTTTCTTCATCAGAGTTACTGCAGCATGTGTCTTTGTAAACAAGTTAAAACTAAAACAAGATCTGTTAGGCTAGGTACAGACATTTACACTTTTATTGGTATAAGTGATCAGAAACCGGTCTATACATGTAACAGAACAGAAGTTCAGCACATATAGACTGGTTTAAAAATGGTGGAACCCAGTTTAAGATTTGCTCTTCCCCAGCCCCCACTTCCCACCAAAGGATGAATGTGTGTTCTGTTCAGGGCTGATCTAAGCTATGCCACTTACAGAAAACTGTTTAATTTGATTCCACCTCAGGCTTTTTCCCTGTCTGTACCTAGCCTTACAGACAATTATCACAGCTATTTTCTAAATATATGGACAAATTGGTGCATTATGTACTACATTCACATAAACTGTTGACAAATATTGGCCTTTTAATAGCAACCACTAGGGAGAGTTGTTGAGGGATGTTTTCTGTTACAAGCTATAAAAGCAGTGATGTACAACACAACCAACCAAACTATTAAAGGTTTTCTGAGATTACAGTTGTCAGTGGTTTGTTTTATAAAAGCATTCAACAAGTGAACGGTCTATATGTATTCTTCTGCACCAGGAGGACCTTTTGAAAGGTTTACTATGGCTGACAACCTTAGTATTGGATTAGTTACTAACACTAAAATCCTTCTTTTTTCAGGAACACTTTTGCATACGTGCTTCCTTTCATAAAATGTTTAAGCATGAACGTGTGCCCCCAGCAGCTGGGGGGGCATGGCGGCAACAGGAGCACGACAGCGGGAAGCTCCTGCAGACACCCCCAGTGGTGTCGGGGGCAGGGAGGTGGGGTGGCAAGCAGCAACCACCCGCAGACGCCGCTGGCAGCGTCAACAGTAGGTGAGGGAGGGGGGTGGCGAGTGGCAACCAGCCACAGGCACCACTGACTGTACACCCCTTATGCAGCACCAGCATGTTTAAGTCCTTTTTTTACAGTCTGATTAAATTGCCAGAAATTAATTGGTGTTCTGATTTAGTCTCATCTCCCAGAACTCATGGGAGAAGGGGGAATTCCTCTGCTACAGAATGCAAAAGCGCTTTTTCCCTAGACACAAGGAGACATTTCAGATATGCACAGGAACAGCTATCATTTGTAATACAATGGGTAATGTTATATCAGGAACAGACAGGTTGTTAAAGTCATAAAGTAAAAGGGGACCTAGAGGCAGAGGAGGAAGGGACTCTCTTGATGGAAGTTAAATCAAGCTGTAGTTATTTCCTATTCATGTACTAATGTAAGAGCAGCAGCCTGCTAACTTGAGCCAAGACAAGGTTTATTCAGTTAGCTTGAAATGACTTCATGTAACTCAGTAAGACTAGAGTCCTTTACTGTTCAAAAATTTGACAGTGCCGCCAGAAATTTTACATTCAAGGGTTTTTTTTCTTTGAGTAGTTTGAAGAAATTTGGGTTTAAGGTATTTATAATATATCTGAGAATTTTCTTCCCATTGCCTTTTCCATGATTTGCATGAGTACGCATAGCATGCAATTAGCCGTTCAGCATGAAAACAGCCTGTTGCAAATTCAGACTGACATACAAATGCTTCTGCGTCAACATTTTTACAGTGTTTTACTTTTGAAAGTCAGCCTGATACCTGCCTCTTAGCAAGGACCAGCCACCATCATGTTGGCTTAAAAGTTTTGTTTAAAAAGGATCTTTATGTGGAATCTCAATGCTAGATCCAAAGTATAACATAACTTTCCCGATTGTCCAGCACAATTCAAACATAAAGATTATAGTAAAATATTTTCATAAAGACTCCATATAGTGAGCCAATAATATTACTTTTTTTTACTTAATGTCAGTGATAGACTGGATCACACATTTGCTACTGCTACAACTATGACTGCAAAAGAGTGACAACTTTTACTATCTATTAGATAGGGGTCTAAAAAGACCCACCCTCTTTAGACGTATTTGTTTCTACAGCGTGGTCTATATGGATACATATGCACTTTAACTTTCACTGTTGCAGGACCTTCATCAGAAAAAAGGCTGTCCAGAAAGATACCCGACTTTCCTTCTTTCCTAAAGCCAATAATATTGCTATCATGATCCTGAAGACAGACCAGAGGAGATCAAGTCAGGGAAACAAAAGGACTGCTATCAGACTGTAAAGTTACCCAGGGTGATCAAATGGAGACTTGCCTTGAAAGTACTCGCTTTAGGAGTTTATTTGGATGTTTCACACAGAGCTATATTTTGTTTGTGCTCAATTCTCCAAAACTAGAACTAGTGGGGAGCAAGTTGTAACATGGACCTGATGGAGGTTTTCATTCTTCTGGCCCTTCCATAGGTTGCTGAGAAACAAGTGAAAGTGTTCAGTGACCTCTTTTGATCGCATCTAGAGATAGACCTTTTACTTCCAGGTTAGCAGAGGCTGGTACCAGTTGGGATTCTAGATCTGAGTAGGATACTTTGAGCTAACTAGGATGAATGCAGGCTCCATAGAGGCCATCTGTACAGGGTGTTAGTTATTATCACTTGTAAAGAGGTATCCTTTTCAGTCATACTCCATGAATTACTTCAGTTTTTCTAATGCTTTGTATAGTGTTTTGGTAGGTGCTGGGGTTCAAAGTCAGCTTTTCTGATGACTGGAGAGCCTCAGCTTTCTGTAAAGATTTCCATTACATCAGTAAGATAGCTGGGAACCAATTTTCTGACTGGTTCTTGGGAATGGGACAAAAGACTTAGCAGCTGTACAAAACATTCAAATCCCACTTTTATCTCCTTTCCAAGGAGAAGTGTATAGATTTCTTATTTTTAGAAGGGGGACATCATTTCACTATTTCCCATACAGGTTTGTATGTAGCTCCCTCCCTGAAACTGTGTTACATACCAACCATTGCAACTGCCTCAAGGAGAGGCCGAGCTGAAGAATCTCTCCTTCCACAAAATCAGATTCAGCTGTGGAACAGATATACCTGGGAATGATATAACATTTTATCCAAATATCTAAATAAGTCTAAATACTTGAAGTAAAAGCTTAAAATATTTATCCCTGGACAAAAAGCTCAGCTGATTCTCACTATTATGCCTTTACCTTCTTGTATACATAACTATTTAAAAAAAAAGGCATAAATTTGTTTCCATCCTCCAGGTCTTTGCCTTTGTCTCTATTTTTCACATTATAATAAGATCTTTCAGACAGATGTCTTTTATCTGTGTTATGGAAAGGTGCCTACCACAGACAGCTATTATGTTTTGCTACATACAGTTAGTTTAAACACCTTTGTTTAAATCAGCTGTAGTGTATAAAATTACTTCAACTTTGTCCTACAGTCCCACTCAAGTGTTCTTACTCAAATATCAAAACAAAGTCAAAGTCATTAAGATGAAATTAGGCCTCAAAGAAAACATTCCTTCAAGTGAGTTTGTATCATCCTCATCATCATCATCTCCTCTTCCAGGCAGAAATTCAGTTTGTGAAGATCTAACAAGATCAGTAGTTTCCTATGCATATTACATATATAGCGTTACTACTGTGCAGGTCTAGCAACAGTAATAATTTTTTGTTATCTTCAGCCCCCTATAAAACCCAGCTTCTACTACAGTTTAAAATGCCTGTCACTTACTTCCTGTATCAATTTTTTCGTCTTCTTTTCTGTTACCATTGAAAATACCACCACTTTTCTTAACACACACAGATACATAGCCAACAGGCCATCTCAAATTCTTCCATCTTGTTTTTCCCTGGAGCTCATGTGTTCAAATCCTTTCATTCCATCCTCTGTAGTATTTCAAAATATGTGGCCCTTTCTTCCTGTACCAACATTTAAAAACTCATCCAGTATATAATCATCTCATCTTTATTTCTAGAATGTGCTCCTCCAACTCCCCTAACATTCATTTATAACAACACTTTGATTGAGACTATCATGTGCACAACTCTGAACCAAGTAACCACATAATTATATTGTAAACGTCTTTATCCACTCTTGTTAACCCTTCCTTAGCATTAGTCATTTCCACTCAAAACTCATTTTAGTGATGGAAAAGTCTTTTCGAAAAGATCTTAAAATGAGCTGTAGAACAACCTCTATGGATTGCTACCTTGAAAAGGATGCCAAGTCTGCTAAAGCAAAGTAAAAACATTTCCCTCTTGGAATTGAGAATGGTCTCTTCACTTGAGCAGCCCATACTTGGAAACTTCTTGAACAAAGACATTATTTCCCGACTCCAAAGTTTTTTGAGGAAGAGCACAATCCTCTTGTATTAAGACCCTGGATTTGGATGTAAGAAATCCAAATTCATTTTCCTGTGCTGATGAATTTCCACAGTCATATGAAGTCTACTTTTTATGCCTCAGTTCCCACATCTATAAAAAAAAAAAAAATAGGAAAAAAAAACAGGAGCGTCTTTTCTTTCACAATTTGTCTTATCTAGATAAGCTCTGTAGGACAGGGAGGTTTTCTAACTGTGTGTGTACTGAGAATACAATGGGACTGCAGTTTTACTTGGAGGCTTTTAAGTATTATTTTAATATAGACAATGACAAAATTATAAGGCACAATAACTGAATGCAAGATGTGATCCCCCAAGTTATTCTGCTTATTTCCCCATTACTTTTGTTTTCCCCATCAACAGAAGGAAGCTGTCCAAGAAGTCAAACTAAAAACATTTAATGTTTTACAAATTTAAAGCAGCAAGACAGAATTAGAACAAGTTCTGAAAGAGGAGTGACAGTTTCATATGTTAATTGGAAATTAAAAATGTGCAGAGTATAGGACCAAGCTCTAAATTAAAACCCTACACCAGTTTAAGCATTTTCGTTACAAGATTGCAGAATTAACAACAAGCACATTAGGAACAAAATGCATTGAAATGTTGGGTTGAGTTCTATAGCACAAAACATCCAACACCACACTTGTTTTGTTGCAAGTTTCCTAGTGTTTCAAAAAACAGGGGTGAGGAATTTGTTTGAAAGTTCAGCATTTGGCAATCCCCACAGTCTCCACTATGGTTGTTAGGAAGGGTTTTGTTGAAGGTTTCAGAATATTACTAAGTCTGCGTACAGCTGATTGTCATATCACCCTGAGGCCATGCCTTCATTGCATAGAGATGCAGGGTAAATAGCTGGCATTCAGGCACAAAAAAAAATGCTATGAACTACACTGTTTCTGGTATCACAGCTTGTTCATTTAAAACTAGCTTTGGTTTGTCTACCCTACACTGCAGTCTGCATTGTAAACATTCCCTCTGACTCTGAATTAGCAGAGGTGATCACCCTGTTTATTACATAGCCTTCAATCCAAAAAAATGAATCTTGAAGCTTAGCTATGACAGATACTTACTTCAAACAAGGTAGTAACTCGTTTTGTAGGCTGGACTAAAAAGACACCAACCAAACGCAACAAACAACCCCCACCCAAAACTAAAAAGCAAAACAAAAACAACCAAACCCAAGTACTCGCAGATTCCATTTCCACCTCTACACTACATTTAGGAAACCTTGGCAGATAAATATATCTGATGTAGAAAGTTGCTCCAGATCACAACCGAAGCACCAATGCTTCAGAAAGACTAGGTAACTTATATATATCTTAATCATAGAAACCTTTAACTGTTCACTTTACCAACTTCGGTAAACCGGAATAAAAACTGTAGACAAGTGATACCTTTTGATCCTTTTAATTTCTAGAAAAAGGAAACATCATTTTCCATAACCACTTAAAAAGTGAGCTTACATCCTTAGAAATTCTCCTCAGGAAGGACACAAATTCATAGGAAATACTGCATATAGAATATTCACATGAAACTTCAGCCATCTTTCACAGGATTCCAAAAAGTTATTTATCTGCAAGTCAGAATTTATGAAAGCTTGAGCGACTTCCAATTTAGAGCCCGTATCAAGCATGTGCTTCCTGCCTGTCCACGCTGCAGGGGACTGACGGGAATGATCATCTTTTGTGGTGCATCAAAGCTTGGGATCTGTCCCTATGCAATTTGTTAAGATGACAGCTCTCATTTCTTTTTTTCTCCCTGAATGAACACAGTGGGACATTTTAAGTGAAATGGACTTGTGAGATACAACATGTAGTGAAAAATTCTTCATATTTCAGTTAAATGCTTAACCCTGGTTAAGGCATGCAGCTAAACTGGCATGTCATGCAGTCAGACAGCTGCTTTGCTTTATTTAGAATCGTTCTTCAGGGGTCTCCAGCTCTAAAGCAAAAACAATTTATTCTAAGCTATTATCTTTGGCTTTATTTCAATTAACCTACCACCTTTTTCACTGTTTTTATAGCTATGATAAGCCATCCATTGGAAGCCCCAGGTCTTCATTTGCAGGTAATTCAGTGATACCTTTAAGTACACCGGAGATTTAACAAGAGATTTATCGTCTTTAATAAAGATGGCTAAGTTTCAGATACCGGCACTTATAAAAGTCTAAACCTTCTTCTACAAACTTAATTGAAATGATGGACATTATAAAGTTCTTTACACAGCTTTACTACGTAAAAATAGATTTTCCACCATAAGGCATGAATAGACTTAATCAACATACTGCATATAGAATCGTGAGGATCCATTTTCTCAGAAGTCATTATAATCTTACTTTCTTCTGCCTCCACATGTCAGTTTCTTGCAAGCCCTCAATGGCAGAATGGATCCACTGTTAGTGTATGGGCCTCATAAAAAGACAGTTTAAAAAAACTAAAGGTAAGTTAAACTATTAGGCGCATCCGATGTGCCTGTATACAGTTCAGGGATTCCTTATTGAGAGGAGTAGAAACGCCCAAGAATGGTAGCTGACATCATTATACTTGTGGTTCTGCAAAGGTTGTCAACTACATTATTACTTTCACATTGTACTCCAAAACTGCAAAAACAATTTACAGTAAGTGAATATTCAAACATGTATATTATAATCCCTTCAGATACACAGACTTGCTTCTATATTTATCAGATGTAACATCTCACCAGATATAAAGTTTGAATCTAGGTTTTAATGAACCTTTCCACATTGTGCAGTCAAACTTCTGTGTCTTTCAGAGAAAAAGCAAGTTTTTCACACAGCTCTTTAGAAGGTAAGTGTGTAAGACATGGCTTTGTTGTAGTCCAAATCTTTGCAGGTTTCAATGCCACTGATGTAGCATTATGGAGATCAAATGCATCTCAGTCTTTTGTTTAGTCAGACTTATCTTTTTTCTTCCCCGTTAAAGGCACTTTACTTGCAACAGCAGATCCTACAGCTGTAACACCTCCAGCTACAGCAGACACGCTTCCTTTAACCAGCCCCACTCCCATGGAAGGCACTGCCGTAACTGCTGTTTTGGTAATTTCCAAGCTTTTTCCTCCAATCCAGGCTACACCACCAATTGTGGCACCGACAGCTCCCTTTGTTACACTGAAGATGCCACCAGTCACACGAGAAAGCATGCCAGGCTGCTGCTGTGGATGATCTTTCAATGAACCTGAAGAAGAAGTGCAAACCTCCAAGTCAATCATGATCTTGCGATTAAGAACATTTTGTTAATAAATCTTTGCTCTGTTAAGTCTTCTAAACAATGTGACACATGGCACATGCTTAGTAATTCTTTGGCCTATAAAACACTACTCTTTCAAGCATTAGGTCTTACTGAAAGGTAAGATAACCTGCTCCAATTAAGACTGTCTTGGTGCCATTTTATCACCATAGAGTTTGATGGCGAGATTCCCAAATCAGCTTCAGAAGACTCCCTACCAACTCTTCAACAGCTAACTCCCTAATATCTTCCACTTCCCGCAACTGTCAGCCCTTGTCAGCCCCTGAAACCTGACAACATATTAAAAAGGATAAAAGAAATCCTGACTTTTTAAATACATTTCCCCACTTCAAACCACTTATGTCAACTCTGATACAAGATGACAAAGGAGTCTTTATTATTTTGCTTAAAATGCATTTTAACATCTTTCCTGTATATCCCACCCTTGAAAAAACAAAGTTGGCTCTCTTCTCTGTAGCCCCCTTCCTGCCACCTTTCTATTGACCAATACATAAATCAGTCCTTCTCTTATGCTTTTTAAGCCTTTTCTTTCTCTCTTGCCATGTCTTCATGTTTTTCCCCGCCTCCTATCCAGTTTTGGTAGTTTGCGTCTCATCTGCATCTACCTATTCAGATGATGTGTCCAAACAGGTACAATGCCACAGTATAAGACACAGCACACAGAACAGAGCGATGAAGGCAAGTTACCCTGACTAATTTGTAATATTTAAAAATCTAATATATAGTGATAATCAACACTGCTAAAGTGGAAGTCTGCTTAATCTGCTCAAGATAAACAATAAGGAAGCTGAGAAGACAATAAAATAGCTGCATAAGACTGAAAATTAAAGTGAATTCAATCAGAGTTAAAACCTCACACACACACACAGCAAAATATATTTAAATACAATTAATGGGCAAAACAGAATCTAAATGGGGGTTATGAACGCATTTCAAGTAGGGGTGCACCGATAGAGATTTTGGGGGCTGATACTGATAGCCGATTTTTAGGGACAATACCGATCCAATTACCGATACAGCTGTGTACAGCTGGTAAGTCCCTCACTTTGGGGGGGGAGGGGGGTTGATCTGCCCCCCCACCTTCCCTCCCCACTCCATTTTCGCCACAACTGACTTACCAGCTGCATGCAGCTCTCCAAGCTGCCAGGTTGTGCTTCTCACTGCTGTGCTGTGGCTGCACGCACACATGGACATTTATCGGCCAAATTAAATTGGCTGCATGGGGCTGATTTCCGATACTGCCAATCTTCTTTACATTGTTGCCGATCCAATATGGGACCGATACATTGGTGCACCTCTAATTTCAAGGGGTCACAACTACCTTCTGTTTCCTTATAGCTAGATCGGGGCGGGCAATTATTTTGGGCAGAGGGTCATTTACTGAGTTTTGGTAAGCCATCGAGGGCTGCGTGATAGGCAGCCAGGGGCAGATTAATATTAATTTTCTAAATTTTTTTAGGGACCCTGCGGATAGAATGGCCTGGCGGGCCACATGCGGCCCCTGGGCCGCATTTTGCCCATCCCTGATCTAGATGGAAGAGTTCATCAAAGCATTTTATAACACAGATCATTGACCAGGAGAGGCTGAGAAGTATTGCGCTAGTGAATTAGTTTGCTTCCTCCATCTACATCTTGTACATGTTTCTAATCTCTTACTATGGTTAATAACAGGATAATAATGACTTAAATTGAACACCTTCCATAGTTAGAAGTCACTATTCAGTTGCTCAAACAATAAGCCATTCAGATACATTATTGTGGCCACCTAATAATCTGCATTTAAACAACCCCACCCCCCCAGCTTTTAAAGTATCATTACACCCAAAGCATGCAACTGTTTTGTTCAGTGCTTCCTAATCAAGTACATTTTTAAAATAGAAAGCATTTTTATTTTAATTACCAGCCTTATAAACTCAACTTAGAAACTTGATGTCAAGTTGGGACCTTTCCATCCCACACATGAACTAAAAAAATTGTCAACAGGCCAAACTGCACTCTCAGTTACATTGTGCAAGCTGGGTCTTCAAATTATGCTTGTCTGTATTTGTGCCCCCTCGCTGTTTTAAATGAGTCTGCAAAGTGGCAATAAATTGCAACTGGATAAAGAGTTCTCTTGATTCACAAATGGCACAAAATCCACTCTGAAGTATATAGCCTCTTCAAGGCTAACAGCAGCAGCTTGAGTACTTAGCTCTGGCTGTGTGTGCAATAGGCTTTTGTTATCAACGAGAACTGCACTTCACAGAATTTTTTCACTATCAAATAAGATTACAGAGGTTTAGCATCTACCTTCTGGTGGTTCATTATATAGGTATGAGGGAACTTCCTGTTGATTGTTGTCCGTTTGATTCATTGTTGCCTAAAAAAACCCAAAAACACATTACTGTGCATCATTCTGCCAAACTGTGAAAATGCAGTCTTTACCATTTAAATTCATCCATATAAAATCTTCCCCCCAACAGAAAATTCCTTTCTGTATGAGATAAGAAAACAGCATAGCCACTACTATTTTTACTGCAGGCTGCTTGCACATTCAGATTCCTCTTCCTCGTCCAATATTTCTGAAGGATCCTGCAAAAAAGGAATCCTTACAGGTACAACAGGTTCAGCACGTGCTATACAAACGGCCTTCCCTCAGCAGTGCGCCCTAACACTGGCTGGGAGTAACTAACTGCCTTAAGAGTCATTGGAGAAAAGGGGTTTGTGAAAAAGGCAACGGATCACTGCAATACTCACTACAAAATTATTAAACAACAGATTAGTCTGTAGAAAGGTCTATGAGCAGATGAAACAAGTACAATACCTTAGACTCCAAGGCTTAGAAATATGCTAAAACCTAGAGAAACAACTAAGTGAACTGGACCATACAACAGAACCTGAATGTGTACCATACTCAAACCAAAAGATTTTTTAGTTATACTGTTATAGATTCACAGATTGTAAGGCTGAAAGGGACCTCGGAAATCATCGGGTCCAGCCCCCTGCACCAAGGTCATCTCCTAATAAAGAATACATGGTGCATGACAGCAAGAGAAACAATAAAATGGACCGTTTTAACTATCTGGAAGTACTTCCAATCCACTTCCGGGTTCGCTGCCAAGAATGCTAGAGAGCCCCCTGCGCTGCTGTGGGACGCTGCATCTGCCCCAGCAGCGATCACAAGCCACGCGGCTACCTCAAGGTATGTGGAAAAAACTTTTAAAGCTGTGCCTGTGTCCGAATTGCTGATTCGTTGAATCAGCATCAAATTGTCAGATTCAGATTCGGCTGAATCGAATCAAGGACAGTTATCCAAATCAACGGATCAAATCACTGTCCCTGATTCGGGCTGAATCTAAATCCAAATCGAATAGGGCTCATTTCGCACAGCCCTAGTAACTGTGTTGCAGGCCAGATCCAGTCTGTGGGCCATATGTTTGACACCTCTGATCTAAAGCATGCAAGAGCATTCCATCAGTTAAATCCTAAATAAGAATATAGTTTATCCAGTAACCACAGCTAAGCCCCCCAGTATAATCAGATTTAGACATCCTTGGGTATTATGCCCAAAACTAGCACAGGAAAGATAAGTGTCTAGTCAAGAGACCCTAAACTGGAAACTAAAAGTAAAAACTTTTTAGATTTGGCAGAGAGGCTATAACATAATTTTTTAACATACCTGTAGACCCTCAAGCAAAAAAGAAACAGGTAATGCCAAAGTCACCAGCAGAGCTGGTAAAATGGTAATATACAAGCAGTTGTTCAAACCAAATAGGTACCTTTCACAGAATGGAGATTCACAACACCAACTCTAAAAGCTAAAAGAAAGAAGTACATAAGTATACAAACTATGACAGATGGATTACGAGACTGAAATTTGTAGGGCTAAAAGGCAGAGTAAGTAAGTGGCTATCCGAAGTAAATGGGAGGATAGGTGGGTGGGGTCTGTAAACTCACCAGGGACAACTGAGAAGAGCACTCAAAAAAACCCTTAAATGATTTCTTGACATTAGTCTTCAGACAACGTGACGAGAGATATCCAAGAAGATCAGATCCAAGAAAGTAAAATGCAAGTGACAAAAATGTCCAAAGCAAAGGTGCCACAACAAATTGCCATGGCTGGGTGTTACACACTCAAGTGTTGAGCCAACAAAATGGAGAAAACAAACCGTTAAAGCATGCCAACTTTAAAGATAACTGTGACAAGAGAACTGGATGGTAGCTAAATTTTTAAAACAGGCAACAGAAAGGATCCTGAGAATGATAGATTAATGAACCTTATTTCAAGCCACCAGATAAACTGAGTGACATAACTGAAAAGATAAAACACCCAAACTAATGTGAGACGCAAATCAATTTACCTTGTTTAAAACAAAAACCCTTCCCCTCTAATCTTTTCAAATCCTTTGACTGCATCCAGAAAATAGTGTCTAAAGGAGGAGAATCAGTTGAAATAGTTTGTTTGGAGTGTCAAAAACCTTTTGTCACAAAAATTCCTCATTAAAAAAAAAAAACTCACCAAGAAACTGTGAGGTCATAAGACAAAAGGCTAAATATGGCCAGAGATTAGAAACAACAAAGTAGGAACTACAGGGTACAGAAAAAGGAGGTGGATAGTAAGAAGCTCTGCAGATAAGCATGGTGGGGGAAAGAGGGATTGTACAGTAGCACGTAACCTTACTAGCAAAGTATCAAGATCTCATTGTGTTGAAGATGGTATAAACCAGGGGTTTTCAACCTTTTTTTAACAAGTGTACCCCTTCTGTCTCAAAGTTTCAGCTCACGTACCCCTTCATATTTTGTTTTTAATGTTACCAATTATGTGATATAAGGGAGGCTATATTAACATTAAATACATTATTAAGCATTATATATATATATATATCATAGTTATGGCACAACAGTTTGGGCTGGTAAGTCTGTTGTGAAGGAAGGGGCAAAGGAAGGGGAGAAGGTGGGGGGCAGATCGAGGCCCCCACCGTGAGGGAGGTAGTGGGGCAGGGGCAGGCGCTGCACAACTGGGGCAGAGTGTGGGATAAGGCCTCAAGTGGCTCGTCCAGGGGATGTGGGGGTGGGCAGCTCCCGCTGCTATGTGCGCCCCGGGACAGCATGGAGGGCATGCACCCCCAGATCTCTGCAGGGTGAGGGCGGATTGCCACTGTGGGCTGGGGAGGCACTGAGCTCTTCCTGGCAGGGGAGTTGGGCTGGGCTGAGCTTGCTTTGGGCAGCAGTGGCACTGGGAGGGCTATGGGGGGGGCGGGGGTGTCCCCTGCAGCCACCCCAAAATTTGCTGTAGCCCCCTGACCGCCTTCCTAGCACTGCTGCTGCCTGCCCCAAGTGCAGCCCGGCCCAGCCCCTCCCACCAGGAAGAGCCCAGCACTGCCCCCAGCCCGCAGCAGCAGCCCACCCTTGCCCCGCACACAGATCTGGGGGCATGCGCCCACCATGCCATTCTGGGGTACATGCAGCAGCAAGAGCCCCTTCCCCCCACCAAAAGCCACGGCTCCATCCTATGCCCTGCTCCACCCTGCCCGTGCAGTACCTGCCTCTGCCCCACTCCCTCCCTCACAGCTAGGGCCTCAATCTGCCCCCCTCCAGAGACAGGCAGCAGAGCAGACTTTCCTCACAACAGACTTACCAGCCAAACCCGGCTACTCTCCATGCTTTTGGGCTGTGCTCCTGACAGCCTGCGTACTGCAATGCACAGGACATTTATTGGCCACATTATTGTTCACATTAGCCAAAAGAAGCCGATTGCTCATACTGTCATTTTTTCTTGCATCAGTGCCAATCTGATATGGGACTGATGTATCGGTGCACCTCTAGTAATTTTTTCTCATTCGTTCTAGGTACCCCCTACAGCCTTTTTAAGTACCCCTAGGGGTACATGTACCCCAGGTTGACAACCACTGGTATAAACATATAATGAAGAACTCCATGCCTGCCTTGGAGAGCTCAAAAAATCATCAGAAATGGATAGGACACAAAATAGCAGACAATAAGAATTAAATCTGCTGGGATCCTATGACCCCAGCTGACTTCCTGCCCTTTGGGTGGGGGGCTGGACTCGATGATCTTCCGAGGTCCCTTCCAGCCCTGATGTCTATGAAATCATAAATATGGTGGGAAGAATCAGGCCAATGGAGTAACCAAACAAATGGTCATGGGCCATTGTAGCAGATGGGCTATGAACATGGACCACATTAGCAGAACATGGGCCATGTTAGCAGATAGACTAGGGACTACTTGCTCTAGAGCAGAGGTATCAAACTCATGCAACGTTGGATCTCTACCATGTGGGCATCTCTCAGGTCAGATCTGCAGAGCCAACAGCAGCTGCAGCAGGTCCGAGTCCAGCAGTACAGACCAAATTCAGGTGATAGTGCAGATCCAGAGACAGGCAGCAGACCAGGTTAAGGTAACAGGCAGCAGTGGAGCAAGCAAAAGTGGTATCTGCACAGCCATCACTTGCCCGGTGCCACTGATGGCCATATCCATTACGATCTGGGGACCTTGAATTCTGTGGCAGGCCATACTCCACTGGCCATGCCCCCTACCTTCCAGTAGTCTGCTGGACTACTGAAAAGCCAACTAGAATCGTGTGCTGGATCTAGCCCACAGGCTGTACATTTGAAACCTCTGCCCTAGAGAACGGATAAAAGAATGATAGCAAAATACAAGAAAGTCACAGTAAAATGAGGTGCATTAACACTGCAGGAACAAAAAGATATTCTGTGAAGTTAGTAGCTGATATATTAGAACAAAAAACAAACAAAAAAGCAATTAATCTCTAGAATCAATTGCCAGAAAGTATCTTTCAAAACAAACCCCACTTTTCCCCCGGAAGTTTCTCCAAATTAAATAACCAGATTTCACTCTAAATAATTCATCACCCCAAGGGGACAAGTGATGACAACTACATTAAACCATGGATAACTGATATGGATTAGTATTCAGTATTATTAGCTCACAACAGCACCTTGCTCTCGTCAACTAATATTTACTAAACCTACCATTACAATATGCCAAATACTTTTGAGTTTCAGTTATGGTATGCTAAAACTTCAAAAAAACAGGAAGTGCTATTCTTCTGCATCAGTAATTTGTGGCACCTACTGGGTTTTAGAAATCTGTGATCATATTTTTCCCCTCACATTGAGGAAGTAGGTACAGAATAAGCAAACAAGACCAACTACATAAGAAGTCAAACTGTTCTCAGAGGCTGACCTCTAAAATGGACCTTTGTACAGAAGAGAGTCCAAGAAATCCTGGAACATACCTAAGAAATTGTTTTAGTCAAAAGGCAACCAGTGAACAGGAGAACTAAGAACAGGATCCAATAAAGGACTTAAATTGCCCAACGTACATAGTAGAGTACTGCATCCAGTTCTGGGCGCTGCACTTTGACAAGGATGTGTTAAAGCTGAGAGTCCAGAGAAGGGCCACCTGTATGATCAGAGACTTGTGCTGCAAGCCATACAAGGAAAGCCTGAGGGACCTGGGACTCTTCAGCCTGAAAAAAATAAGGTGGAGAGGGGACTTGGTAGCAGCGTACCGCTACATCAGAGGCGTACATCAAAGGTTTGGTGAACAACTGTTCACCAGGGAACCCCTGGGGAAAGCTAGGGGTAATGACCATGAACTCCTGGAAGACTGTTTCAGGCTCAACATTAGGAAAAACTACTTCACAGTTAGGGTGTCCAGACTGTGGAATAAGCTCCCTCCAGAGGTGGTGTAATCGTCTACCCTGGAAATCTTCAAGAGAAGACTAAACAGTCACTTTGCTGGGGTCACCTGCCCCCAAGTTATCTTTCCTGCTTGGTGCAGGGGGCTGGACCCGCTGATCTTCTGAGGTCCCTTCTAGCCTTACAAACTATGAATCTATGGCAGGGGTGGGCAAAATATGGCCCGTGGGCTGGATCCGGCCCGCCAAGCACTTCCCTCCGGCTCGCGGAGCCCCTTCAAAACCCACTGCCTCTCTAAAAGCCTCCGGCGGCACCAGCCGCCAGCTGCAGCACCTCCGGCTGTTTCCTTGGGTTCTGGTTGCGAGGCAACCAACCCTGACCTCAGCCTGCCCCAGCTGGCCTTGCCCCGCCCCGGCTCAGGCCACGTTGCAGCTTGAGAGGGGCAGGGGCCGGGCCAGAACCTGTGGCGCCGGTGAGGGGAAACAGTGTCTGGGCTGGCTTCTGCTTCCTGTGCAGGATGGAGAAGGGCCCAGCCCTGCAGGTAAGCCCAGGAAAGCGGCTGCTGGGCAGGCTTTCCCTGTGCCATGCCACACTGCTCGGGCTGGGCCTGCACTGGGGAGGGGAAGCAGCAGCTGGGCTGCAACTCCAGCCCAGTCAGCACCAGGGAAAAGAGGTGGCGGCGGAGCCATGTGCCACTCAGGACACAATGAACCCAGCCAGAGCAACAGGGGCTCAGCTGTACTTTCCCCCTACCTGCGCTCGTCTGTCCCGAGCAGCACATTGCTCCACCACCGCTTCTGCTGGCTGGTGCAGACCCGGCCGGGCTCGCCCTGTCCCCAGCAGCATGCGAGAAGCCAGCTTCAGCCGCATGCTGCTGGGGATGGGACAGACCTG
>NW_005842100.1:1894933-1896128 GCF_000455745.1 Alligator sinensis | reverse complement strand
AGGGCAGCATGCAGCATGTGAGGAGCCGACTTCAGCTGCATGTCACCTTTCCTGGCTCGTGCAGACCCGGCCGGGTCCATCCCATCCGGAGCAGCATAAGGTTGAAGCCAGCTTCCCAGGTGCTGCTGGGGATGGGGCGAGCCTGACTGGGCTGGCACTGGCCAGCAGAAGCGGCGGCAGAGCCTCCTTTTTTTGGGACCAGCTGGCACAGGTAGGGGGAAAGTTCTGGGGGAGGTCTGATGCCACTGGAGCCCCACTGCTGGGGCAGGATGTTAGAGGAGTCACAACCCCTTGCTACCTGGTAAGCTGTACAAGGGGAGGGACTTCTAGTGGCAAAGGTCAGGGGGTGGGACGTCCGGTCCCAAGATGGCGACCAGGGGGTGGGGCAACTGAAGGAGCGAGGCTACCCATGAGGCCCTCAACAGTTCGCCAAAAGTCATCAAGCAGCCCTCCGCCCAAAATAATTGCCTGCCCCTGATCTATGGAATACAAAACTCTCCACTAGACACTTGGGCTCCATATACAGTGCATCTAGTAAGATTTGAGTGTTGTAGCCATGACTGTCTAGGAAATATGTGAGAAGCCAAGTTTTACTGATCCTTTTTACTGAACTAATCATATAGTTGGGAGATATTAGACAAGCTTTTGGGGACAAAGTGCTCTTCTTCTGGTCTTGGGAAAGAAGCAAGTGCAACCTAAACTAAATACCAGATAAAACTCCATTTGTAAAAGACAACAGGCACATAAGAGAGTGGACGAGGGATGTCATCTTGGGAGCAAAGTAGTTAACGGAAGTCGCTTAAAGCTAGAAAAGTTTAGTTGAATAGATAATAATGTGAAAAAAGAGAAAAAAAGCCTAAGAGCCAAAAAACACATTCAGAAGGAGAAAAGATCCTTATTACCTTCAGAGCCCTGAGAGGTTAGAAGAGACACCAATTATATTATGAGTCATGAAGCCACTGTCTATGTTTAGTCCACGGTGCTTAGTGCCCAAAGTTATGAATTTTTGTTTCCTGTACAGTGCAGAAAGAATGAGATGTATCAAATGCCAATCCAAATATTCCTGCGATGAGCAGGCAATCATCTAGAGCTGACCAACAGGAAATACTTTATTTACTTGAATCCAAGATGAGGTTCCCCCCTATTTAATATGGGGGGAGCCCCTCATCTTGGATCTGAGGGGGGGGGGGGGGGG
>NW_005842100.1:1885962-1894902 GCF_000455745.1 Alligator sinensis | reverse complement strand
CTGCTGTGGCTGCAGCTATAACCCACAGCTGCCACTAGTACAACAGCTGCTACCAATTGGAGGAAACATGTGCAGGAGGGCATAGGGATCAAGCTGCTTAACCCCCCCTCTTCCCCTGCCACTACTTTCCCCACTACAGTAGTGGGGGACAAGGAATTTAAGATGACCCTCCAATAATTAGATTCTATACATGGAAAATTGTAACAAACCTATACATTTTCAATGTATAGAACCTAATTACTAGAGATTCATCTTACATTCCAAGGTATCTTGGATTCCGGTAAATACTAAACATAAAGGCTGGTCTGAAACTGCATACCGCTCCAGAGTCGAGGTACCCAGGTCAGGGCTATAAGCAAGGACCTGCATGCAGGTAGGTATCCCAAACCTAAATCCTTGTAAAGTAGGTACCTATAGCTCTCCAAGAACTGAGCACATATTGCGCTGACAGAACCTGCCATGGCATCTTCCTCAGAAGTCCACTTAATGGGGAGTCTGGAACACCATTTCCAAGTTTCTGGCTCCTGGGCAGTACAATTTCCAAGAATCCTTAGCAGCCCAAAGAGCAGGCCTAAGCTGTTTGGGGAGATCTGGAAACTTTTGGAAACCGTTCAAATTTTTAATTTTTTTCCATTCTGTTTTGGGGGAGAAAGAGATGGCTGGAAATTCTGAAATGTCAAGTAGAATGGGAATTCCAGTTTCTGGTCAGCTCTTGCATTGACCGCAAAGGTAACAATAATGTGTCTCATGCAGCAATGGATGGGTAAAACCACCACTGAATATAAAAGCCAGCATAACTCATGCTAAGACACAAGTTTAATTCTCTTAGTATTCAGGATTTCAGTACTGGATGAAAAAAGCAGTGCTTCTTGATTTAGAGGAACAGAGGTATGAAACAGGCTGAATCATATAAGTTTAAAGTAATGTTTCAGAAGTTTAGGACAACCTGCAACCATGCGACTATCACCTCTCAAGCTAAGTAGGTTTCAACCTACCAAGCACTTGGAGAGCATCAGGTATAATGATCCCACACAAATCTCCCAAATGAAAAAACAAAACAGTAATCCTTAACTGGACCATGAAAAAAAATAAAAATCACAGAACACTTTATCACTTTTATTAGCTCTGGTAGCCTGGTCAAATTCAAGTTGGAGAAACTTTCCTCCTCCTCCCAAATTTATCCCTGCTGTTTCAAGGATATGTTATTAGTCAGCACTTCCCATCCTAAATGACTCTAATGTTGCCGTGCAACATTAAATAGCTGCTGTATCTAGGTTGACATAGGTAAATGGGTTCATATCTACATATACAACAGGATAGAATGATTTAAGTCAGTTAAACCAGATTTATGCCATTAACTTGACATTAAAATTATAAATGCTGGTGGATATATTTTTGTGAGTTTTCTTTTCCCCTTGGGATAGGATAGCTTATTTACATTTTAAGATACCAGTATTTTAAAATCAAAAGTTACTTTGGACTTTGATCACATTATTGAAGAAATCACATCTTTCCAAAAACAACAAAAAACCTACATGCCAAGTTTTTCCAAAAATAGGAGCTCAGAATTGCACTCCTCAACCATTTGCAGCCACTCATGTGAAAGCTTTCTTATAATTCCCTGTGCCACATGGAAGCATAAGTGCCACCAACATCAATCTGAAAACAGTGAAAGAACCATACCGCTGGCCAAAGCATTTAATCTTTCCTGACTTGTACAATTTCAATAAGATGGAAAGTGGTGTTGTTTGCACCTACAGATTGGGGTATCTGCTTATCAATTTCTGTTCATGCTGTTCTGATGGTAAGAATGTTAATGAGGCTGTAGAGAACTCTTCTTCAGATGAGATAAGAATAGCAAGGACTCCCATGCTTAAGAAAATGCACTTAAGTAAAATCTGAAAATCCTACTAACAATTAGGACACTAAAGGAACGGGCATAAAACATTCACCTTGGCAAGGTAAGAGCATAAAACTGTGAGTTAAGGAATAGCAACAAGTAAGTAAAAGTCTAGATTAAAAGCAACTTTTTAGAATCATGACATTCATCTCAATACACAGTTCAACATATTATAATGAAGGTGACATGTTGAAACCCTCAGCTTTTCCCTCAACTTTCTGAAATGCTGTCTTTGGTAGGTTGAAGTTAACCAAACAGGTTTCCAGCCTGGAGGCTAATTTTTTCCTCCAGGTTTATAGAAATCCTTTCAGCCATTTTTGGATTCTGGAAGCAGGAAATGAATCTCTTTCAAAAGAAATAAATTTATACATGGGCGCAATAAAAGGTAGATGTTAATAAAAATACTATACAGCGAAAAAAGTTTGAATATAAAACTAATCAGTTAAAAAGCGGGTTGAACATAAAGTAAAAAAGGCTTCCTGTTTTAGGCTCCAAAAAAATTCTTTGTAATTGCAGAGTACCTCAGGAAACACAATCCTGTGGGATGGCAAAGATCAGGGGTTTTAAACCTTTTTTAGGAAGTGTAACCCCAGAGGCCAGACACAGAGCGGAGGGAGGGGAGGATGGAGGAGGTGGCAGCCACATGTGGAGCAGGGCAGAAGGAGAGGGCTTGCACCCGCCACCCATTGGCCCGTGCCGCTGTGCCCTCCTTTCCCACATGCAGCTCCGCAGACTGCTGACGGGCCTCACACCCAGTCAGTCACGCGCTGTCAGTAGCCCGTGGAGCTGTATGTGCAACCAGCCGTGTGAAAGCAACACACGGCAGTGGCACAGGACAGAGGGTGGTGGGGGGAGCTGCCGTGTGCAAACGCCCCTGTCCCCCGTGCCTGGGGAGATGGGGGGCAGCTATGCAGGCTGCAGAGGAGTGCCACTGCCCTTGCCCCAACTCCCCAGCCCTGCTCGTCGGAGCCAACGATGCGGGGTGGTGGGTGGCGGCGTTCTGTCCCTGGCCGCCCACAAGTACCCCCCAGGGCCTTTCCAAGTACCCCCGGGCGTACACGTACCCCCATTTGACAACCCCTGGCATATATCATTATGTAGATGCCTACAGATCAGATAACTGCACAGCTAGATTTCTCCTTAAATGAAAGAAATGGAGAGAACTAAGAGCAGAGCCCTCCAAAAAAAAAAAGGAGAGATATATGTTTTCTAGCTCTTCTGAAATGTGAGCCCAACTCATTGCTATCTAGTACTTGTGATAGACCAAGAATAGAAAAGTTATATGTGCAATTTTCAAAGATGGAGGAAAAAAAGTTTTCATAATAACATTGGTTCTTGGGGAAAGGCATATAACCCTACGTATCTGGAGTCTAATTAAAAACTTACGTCAGTGGAAGAAAATGGGAGGTTGCTGAATTCCCACCTCCTTTTACACTCAATATAGGGGACGAAGTGGGCCCACATTAGTCACTGTCTGCTACAAGCTGTTATTCAGGACCCCTGGCATCAGACTGTTTAGGCTGGACAATATGCAGTAGAGGAGGCAGCTGTTGAATGTATTTTTATCCTCAGTGTTCAATGAGCAAGCTTGTTCCATTTGCTGTACACCATCCAAATCATGTACTTAGATAGTTCTACATTTTCATCTCACATACTACAAGATATTTACCAAATCAAAACTTGTGATCTCAATTAAAAATTCAGGATTTACCTTGGTAACTGCAAACAGAATAAAGCCAAAAATAAAAAGGTCTGTGTATTTGTGCCTTGCTCACTGTGTACCATGAGGCAAAAAATAAGATGCAACAATATATTTTGAGACATTATGTATATACAAAAAGGAGCAAAGTTACAGACCTATAATACACCTAAATATTGACACATTCTGATTTTGGTGTTTACTTCTGGCATATGGACTTTTGTAAGCAATTCCCATAATGTGAAACTGCTTATTCTAATATGCAAGATGTACCCTCAGCAAGGCAAGGACGCCTGCCTCATTTGATACATGCATGAATGGACCATACAGAAGGAAACAAGAATTTACATGGAACACAGTCTCACTGCATAAACACAGCTGGATCTTTATTTTCCCTGTCCTGTATGCACAAGCAAATAAAGTATAAGGAGTCAAACAAGCTTGTTGTGTGTTAAGCCAGTGCAGATAGGTAAAGGCCAGCTTTTAAATTCTTGTAGCTTAATCAAACCCTAAATGGATTTTTTCCAAGTACATATGCAATCTAGCGACTATGTCTCCCCAAACTTGAGGTACCAGAGAACTTCAGTTATGCAGAAGTAAATTATCTGGAATGTTAATTAATAGGAAGTCCTCTGACTTCCCCCACCTTGACTTGCACAGAGTGGCTGGCTCCAATAGTTTGCCTAATGGTGAGCTGTCAGGGAGCCCTGTGTACAGGGACCTACCTAAATCGTGGTGAGACAAAAGGTTTTTAGTGGACCACTCACTAAGTTCATTTTTGTTTGGGGTTTTGTTTTGTTTGGGGGGGGGGGTTGGGGGGGGGTTCTGTTCAAAATTATGGGAAATGCCATTTTTGTGGTGATCATGGAAACTGCTGGTTTTTAAGTTTCCGCAAAAATCACGAAACTGATTTAAGTAGTTCCCTACCTATGCTGCCACAACTACTTTAGCAGTTCTGGGGCTCTCTAAGGCTGCTCAAGCAGTGGCAGAGATTCCTGGAAAAACTGAATATCCCAAATCATGGCAATGTTAATTATTCCAGATAACTGACCTCTATTGTCCTTGGAGCCAAGTGTAGTTTCTCTTGTTAAATGTAATACCAAAATGCTGATGGCCTGCATCTCTCCATACTTATTTCAACTGCTCTGTAAAAAAGAACCCTCTTTTGCAGCAGACGAGATGTGGGATGTTTCAGTTGAAGATGGAAGTTTCACAGTTATTAAAAAAAAATAAAACAGCTTTTTGGAAGAGAAACTTGGCATGTGTAGGCAACCTTAAGTGTAGGGATTACACATGGCACCAAGTACAAATCTATCCAGAAGATATTCTATGAGACAGTTAATATGAATGTACATATCTGAATAAAGACAGGACTACTAGGAAATTCTGAAGTTAGTCAGACAGCTTCCATATGCATAAAGAGTTACTATATTGAATAAAATAAAGATTCTCACCAAAATGTATTATTTCATTCACCAGATGTCTGTTTCAACAAGGATTTTCTAGGTACACCTAAAAGAAAAAAACAAACAAACACATTTAGCAACATTGCACACTGTGGGTTTTTTATGTGCCCTCAGGTTATTCTACCATATATTTGCAGCCTGCCTCTCTCTACACACCCCATCTCCACAGTTTTGAAAAGGATAGGACTAGTCCAAGCACAGAATTAAGGAGCCAATTGCCAATGAATTGTGTTGTCACTGCTACATCAATTCATTCCTGAGCAAAAAGGGACAAGATGTACTTACTCCACTTGGTCTCCTGTAGATTATCACAAGGCCTGAAAACTGAACAGCATCAAGATGGAGCCTCTCCTTAAGGTGGGAGACTAAAATAGGCAATTCATGAAATATACCAGCTTCCATTTTTTTAAAAGTTTGGTTTCTAATCATCATGCTTCTGCAAGAACAGTTCCAAACAAGCTGATACAGCACTGTAAGCACGCAAGTGGAAAACCCCAAAGTCTCTGATGCTTACACCTGTCTCAGACAGTGGCAATGAAATCTACCAAACTACTGTCTTTCAATGCTACTGTTCAGAACTCTGTGGGGTAGCAATGAAACAGACAAGAATCAGGCCATTTTCACTTTTAGACACTGCTTGCCAAGACTACAGTAGCAGCTGCAGCAGGCACTGGAGTAACTATTCCCCACCAGGGGCCTCAGAAGGGGTGAAGAACTATCTTCCTTGTATTTGACCCCAAGCAGTCAGGAAGCTTGGATACAGCACTGATGAGAAAAAAGTTCCTCTTCTCTTCCTACAGTCACAGAAGACTTCACAACTTATCTGACCCCTGCCAACCAGAAAATATCACTACAGAAAGAACCCTAGCGCTTTCCACTGCAAAATAAGTAGAGAAAAATAACAGAGGCAGGAAAGAAAGCCCTCCCATTAAGGTTCTTACCAGGATATTAGCATGTGGCACATGCATGGCTCCCAATGATTAGCTGTCCTATTTTAATACTTTCCCGACATCAATCCAAAGTTTAAGTTCTAATCATCATGAGTTCAGAATCTACACAGAGTATATCTGGGTCTCGCATATCAGCATGCCTTATTTTTTTTCCAGTCCCTATCAAGAAATTTGTTTCAGCTACTTTAGGTGAGGAGAAAGTTTACTGGGTAACTGAAACACAAGACCTGCAGCATCAAAAGCTAGGAATGCAGTTAAGAGTGAATACGTAACAGCAGTCTGCCAATAGTATTGTGGAGAAGCAATACTGCAGTTAAAAGCAGCATGGCTGCTGCTTAAAACCTAAATGTGCAAGCTTCTCTAAAACCTACATACAAAGCAGCACCAGTCTGGAAACAAAAGTGACACTCTGAAGTCAGGGTGGTGGGACGCAGTACAGATTTGGGATCAGTTGGCCAAAAGGTTTCCTTCCCTCACAAAATAACCTGCTCTTAAAATTATGATCTTTCTCCTCTTTTTTTGCAAGCAAAGAATGAAGATAGTAAGAAGCATCCAAACAAAGTTTATGTCACTGGACTGGCTCTACTGTGATTATGAATCTAGGATCAAAGCCCAGCTCTAGAAGCATATTAATAAAAACACTGGATGTGTGTTGGTCCTGTGGTTAACGTTTCTGGAACACTGCAGAATGGCACTGATCCCACCTAAGATCAAGACTGACACCAATGTACACAGGTGCCAACTAAAAGCAGGCTTATTTACAAACATGCACAAACTGGCTTTGTTAGCAAGTAGCTTGCCACACAAAAAGGCAAATGTCAGAAGACAGAGACACCCTTAGAAAAAAACTGTTACAAGACTGAGACCTACCCCCTTACCACCATATAACTTTAACTTTGTTTGTCCTTACAGAAGTGCCAAGGAAAAAAAATGACAACACAGTACACATCCCTGACAGAATGCAACATTCTCTCTACTTTTCAGTTTTGATGTGCTCATCAAAACTGAAAAGCACAATCTAGAATATGCGTTGGGCAGCATCATCTCTCTTGAGAGCGCTTGCTGTTCATAGCTGGAGATCACATTCCAGCAAGCAGTTTAGGAAGGCATCAACCCATAATCAAAGCAGGACTGACCATTCTGTATGGGAATCACAACTCCACATTTTTTGGTTTCCAACATTTGTGTTTCCCAAATTAAACTCGTGTTCTTGTGGGACGAGGAGCAATTTGCCATCTCATGTTCTACTGAAGACAATGCCTGGCTCCATTTTGCCTAACACTGTCACTCTTCCACTTGTTAAACAGACAAAGGAGTACCTTCCTGCTGTCTGACATGCTGCCCATCACCTATAGAACTTCCTTGTTCTCTTCAACTCTTTTTTACCATGACACCTATGAAAAAGAACTTGACAATGCTCGGATAGCATAATGAAGCTACTGCCTATCACCCTTGTTTCTGTCTCCACTATTGCATTGGGCTCCCTGCTCTTTTCTCCTACTTAAGACTGCATTGTATGTAGAACAGGACACGATTCTGCAACTTGGCACCTAGGCATCACAGCAGTAACAGAATCAACTCAGCTCAAGGCCAGGAACCTTAACTTAGTGGTAACAAAAGGGTTTAGCTTCCATTTGTTCTTGGGGTTTGTTTTTTGGGGGGGAGGGGAGTTTGTGGTGGGAAGGGTTGGGGTTGTTTTTAATGCGATTACTTACTGTAACATGTTAGTTACAGGTGGGCAGCCTCAAAAAATGGCAAATGTGCAATCCAAAGTTTATGCAGAAATACCCCTTCTCTTATGCAGAGTTGTACCTTACCTCCAAGGAAAGAGCGATTTACGAAAGTAACTTTACATGAAGACTCATTTCCATTGCATGGGATCACTTTCCTATGATCTTAAACAATGGGAAAGAAGAAACCATTTCACTAAAGGAGACAAGCCTTAATGGTAGTTTGTTTTTACCTGTGGTTGCAAAGTAAAGTTTTATTGACTCAGCAAAGCGGTATATAGTCTACATTAGTCTTCTACGTGGTGAAGTATGCCACATAGTCATTTTTAGGCTTTCATTCGGAACCTGATAAAAAAAAAAGCTCAGGGACTACCCTAAACATATTTGCAGGGAGACTTTTTGTAGCTTAACACCATCACTACAGCCAGCAGAGAGGCTACAAGACAACTTTATTTTCAGGCCACGTCACTTGGTTGGCCCAGTGAGGCACACATGATCGAGTTTATTATTTCAATGATTTTCTTTACACAGTTTGTGGAACTTGGTTTACACTTTTTTTTTTTGGTCCGTTTCCTGCAAAGCCTGACTGTGGAGGCCAAAAGCTTACTCTTAAGGGGAACGCTGTAGTAAGCTCTGCCTAAGTACTGCACGTTTGCTGTATCCCAAAACAACTGTGAGCTTAAAAAAAAAAAAAAAAGACACAAAAGCAGCGAGAAAGAAATTCAAGGAGGGTTACGGCAGAACAGATTTTTCAGGGGCAACTTCAGAAGTGAAGCAGATACAGGACAGTGCTTCCACAGGGAGCAGGATCTGACAGTCTCATTGTAAAGGAGGCACAAGATGGGGCAGGGGGGAGGTCAGCTGCAAAGGAGCAGAGAGGGCAGAGGCTAACGCAGACACACCACAGGGCAGCGCAGGCCACAGGCCACTCCTGAGCCACAGCCTTCAGTGGCAACTACCAGGAGGTGAGGACGTGGAGGCTGCTGCCACGTTTCCCTAGACCTGCAAACGTGGACAGCATCCCCCCCAACCCCTCCCACGGGCAGGCCGCTGTGGCACCCACTCCCCGGTCCAGCTGCTGCAGAGCCAGGCCTGCCAGATGCCCCTTGCCCCCCACGGCGTGGCAGAGGCAGGGACCCCCACAAGCAAGGGGAGGAGGTGCCCGGCCTCGAGCCACCTCTGGGCACCACTGCCA
>NW_005842100.1:1881415-1885820 GCF_000455745.1 Alligator sinensis | reverse complement strand
AGCCCCTCCGCCCGCCCCAGACTTGACTCCGCTGCCGACGTGGCGCCCCGCGCTACCCACCCCGCCCCGCTCCGCCCGGAGCCCCGCCCCTTCCCCGGGCGGCACCGCCCCCCCCGCGCCCGCCCCGCCGCCCTCAGCTCCGCAGGCGCGACCCGTTCTGCCTGGCCACTGGAGCTGCGCGGTGTGTCCGTGTCTCCTGCGTCCCCCCCCCTGCGGCCTCGCTGCGCCCTGGCTCGCAGCGTCCAGCTCGCACCTCCTCACAGCGCACCACGTCCAGGGGGTGCCCTGCTGCACGCGCCCCTCTTCTTTGCAGCCCTGCTCCACCCTAGGTGCAAAACCAGCCGCCCGGCGTGGCAGGGGCGGGGCTGGACGCTGCCACGGGAGAACTGGGCCCAGACACAAAGGGAGCCTGAAAATGGTGCAAATCATGACTCTTCTCAGCCTCTGGAAGGCTCAGATCAAACCTAGCAGCGTCTTAACCTGGCAGGGGAAATACCACGTATCTGGGCCCAAGAAGGCAGTTCACCTGAAGCCCTACCCAGGAGAAGTGCTTTTCTGGCGTGGCTTGGTACCTGCCGAGGTGTTACAGCTTTCAGCCCTGTTGATGGAAATGGGAGTCTCCTCCCTTGCTTGCGCCAAGGGCAAGCAAAACTCGGGGGCATCTGAAACCCCATGCCTGCAGGCTTGGTTCTGCACCTAGGATGCCTGCCAAATGATTTGGAAACATCTGGAGTCCCAGGTGCCAGGGGCAGGATGTTTGCTGGTAGTAGGGCCACTTCTGGATCTGGACACTTGGGAGTTTGCATTAGTTTTGACTAATTTGGCCGTGGATACAAATTAATTTTTTTAAAAAGATTATTATTATTATTTCTGGAAAAGGGGGGTCAAAACGAAAAGTTTGTTTGGGACCTCCAGGAGTCTGGGTGCGGTGCTGGGCAGGGGCAGCAGCATGTCGAGTCAGGCAGCTGCTGAGAGAGTCACTTGACATCCTGGCTCATTGTGCTCCCTTCTAAACGCTTCCTTGTACAGGTAGTCACCTCCCCTCTCTCCTTTTTAATGCTCTTGATGTCTCACCATTAAAGCTAGCCTTTGTTCTGCAATCTGCAGTTCTGTCTGCTGCTTCTGGTCAAGGAAGCTCTTATTTTGCAGCCCTGCAGCTTGTCTTTTTAAACTCATTCCGCTGGAATTATATTTGGTTTTTTGCTTCAGTAAAGCTGAGGCCCCTAGCACAGTAAAGCTTCTAGTTTCTTTTTAACTGGAGAAAAGTAAGTGTCATGCTATATGTGATGAGGCACTTCACCAGCAGCACCCTCCCCCACTTTTCAGATTTCTAGATCTTGTGTCTCTGTCTGTGTCTTACTGAGGTAGCTTCTCAAGTGCAAATCTCCTCCGCCTTGTGCCGGACTTCAGACTGACCCAGCCAATGGTCTCTAACTTGCCCATCCCCAAACTCCCCCTTTCTCGCTGGGAGGCTGGCAACTGGGCCTGATGGACCTTTGCGCTGCCCCAGCCTAGCCCCTCCTCTCCTCAACAACTCCCAATGGAGGAGGAAAGCCAGGACACGGGGAATGCAAGCGCAGGGCTCTAATGGCTGCTCTTTTCCCCAAGGCTGTGCCAGCCCACTGCATGTCTTGCCCCCAGAGCAGTGTGTAGCTAAAGGAACACCCTGAGTCCTCCTTCCAGGCAAGCTCTGGCTATCCAATTGGAGCTCCACAAGCAGTTAACACGCGGTTCATGGGCCTCAGCAGCCTCCTTGCTGTCACACAGCAGGGTAGGACCCAGAGGTCCATGCGCTGCCTGCACAGCCTATGCACAAGGGATGGTGGAGAAACCATGCAGCACTGCTGCAACCCATGTGTCAGGGAGTCTACATGCCATCACTGCAGCCTGTGCAGTAGGGTAGGGAATCCCAGTAGGGAAGCCACCCCCACAGTCTAATGACCATGAAGTGTATAACCCAGGGTTGGTGCCAAAGGTGGATGGCTCTGATATAGTCCATGGCATTTTTTGTAAGAGTAAGCTGTTTCTTTAGCCCCAAATTTCTCCCTCACTTCCAGGGATGTGCAGTATGCTGGTTCCCACCCTCTGTGAAAAGGGCATTGCAGTTCAGTGATGCTTTACATAGGTAGGGCTACAGGCATGAACCATAATCATTGACTCCTCACTGATTATATGGCAGAACATCAAGGGGAGACCTGTCTTCACAGGGGCTTCTTGTCCAAAGCTTCTCCCTGCCAATACCTGAATTATCAAAGGGACACAGTGCAAGTGGTGGTTAGATTGGTGAAGATCTGCTTCTTGTGGCATGCTCCTCTCCATACCCATCAGGACTGCAGTCAAGTCAGACCGCTAGTTACCACTGCTAGAACTATGGACATCATTTTGTCTTCCATCACAAAGGTGCAATGGTACTGAGTCAGGCAGTTGTGCACAAGCATGGAGCTTCCAGAGGTGTTAAGAGGCCTGCTGGCTTATGATGCCAGGATCAGGCAAGGAACTCAAAGCATTTCCAGTCCCAGGAATGGGAGAATCCATATGAAGTTAGAAGATGGTGCCTAGTTTGTAAAATTCTTGGAGATCTTTCAGGATTTAGGGCATGTCAAAGTTGTAACTTATTACTATTCATACAGTTACTGAATAACTATGTGGTTATTCAGTTATTCATTACTCTTCATACTGTCCAGTTACTACATATCAGAGTTGCAAGTTACTACTATTCTTTGAACATGCCAAACACACCTAATTCCTACTCCATGTTCTTTCCTCTCTACAGTGAGATGCTAAAGTTCATAGAGCACTTGTCTCTGAAGTGGTAGCGGTTGGGCCCAAATCAAGACTTCCTTACATCTCAATCCAAATGCCACTGCCTTAGCTTCTTCTAAAGCTAAGTTCCCCAGCCCTCATGGGTCAGTTAACAACAATGCTGAGCAAATAATGTGCTGTGGGCAACATTGTATTTTGCTGTCTCTGAAAACCTGAAGAAACAAAGTTCTGTAAAAAATGAAATTTCTCATGGGCATGAGTGATATCAGAGAGCCTCAAACAGCATGTTGTCCACAAGCCATGGGTTGAAGACCACTACTTCAGTCCCTTCAGCACTTCTGACCTTATTTGGTGAAAGTGCACAGTTTCCCCAGGAATTATGCACAAGACTGGGCCCATTGCTGCTTAACCTCATTAGGAATTTGCCTTTCAGCTGCTTGGCTCAATCCTTTATTCTATCCTTTTTCAGTTGTGCAAGGTCAATGATTCTTTTTCGTCTCTGCTGAGTTTTTAGACTTTGGCATATAGTTCCTTCCGCTACAGCATTTTTCTCTCTCCAAGACAAAGCTGACATGAAGGAGTGGCATCTTCATGCTTGTCCACATAATAAATTTTGTCTCCAGCAGTAGCACCCTCAAACATACTGCACTCCTCCATGTGGTCTATGTCCCAAACCAGAAGCAGTGTAGTTGTGACCTCATGGAGCAGCAGCTGGGTTAATCAGCTGGCAAGCAGGCTTATTGGCATTCTCATTCAGTAGCTCATCTGAAGTACTGAGTAGATACAGATACATTGCTTTTTTTAAGTTTCTATATAGAAATTAAAAACTAAAGGTAGAAAGCTGTCTATGCCTGTGTGAGTATTTTACGAGGCAACAAGGAAGAGAAAATATGCTTCCAAAACCACAAAAAGTAGCAGTATGGCCTCAGAGACCAGAGTGGTACCTGAAAAACACTCCTCTTAACTCATTTCTTTACAGATTGACAAGATTACAAATTGAGGGGGTTGCTTTAACTTTTTCAGACAAACATTTAAGAGGGAAGAAAGGTTAAAGTATTTGCTAAAAATTTTTTTGTTTGGGTCCAGGGGAGTTGCAGCCCAAAGGTTCAGTTTAAGGAATGTCTCAATATTCATGTTGATTTTCTCATAGTAAATCATTTTCTTTCCTCTTTACGTGTGCAAGTTTCCTTCCTTCTTTTCCTTCAAATACTTTGCCAAAAAGCACTGCTGCTATGAAAGCTTTCAGTAAAAAGATTTCTCTTGCACTATTAATCTATTTGCTAATTGCATGACCGTCCATCCATAAAAAGATGCTTGTGCACTATTATAAATATTTAAAAATAAAAACAAAACAAACTCTCTTTTTACTTCCCCAGCATGTAGGAGGTACAACTTGATTAATTTATACTGGTAGACTGATTGATTCTCTGTGCAAGAGGGTATTATATGACTCTGTGCAGGGGTGTGACAAAATAAGTAAAGGAAATCTAAAGTACAAAAAATGAGTTTTGCATGAGTTATGAAAACACATACCTTCTGCAACTATTAGTATTTATCGTGCAGTAGAACTTAGGGCTTTATTGTGCTATTCTCCCTATAGTGCAAACAGGGAGAAAGTCCATATCCCATGGTGATATCATTC
>NW_005842100.1:1880742-1881405 GCF_000455745.1 Alligator sinensis | reverse complement strand
ATCACAAACTTTCCCTTTTGAGTTGACAAGTTATTTTTTCCTGCAGAACCTAACTGGTATGACAGGTCAGGATTGTAGAGGGAGAAGCAGGCTTTTCACTAGGGTAAAGAACATTAACTGAATTCTATTCAATAGGGGACCAGAGCAATGAACAGGGTTATGTGCTCAATAAACCCTGTGTTAGGCTAGGGACAGAAATTACACATAAACTGGTATAGATGATTGGAAACCAGTTCAAATCTGTAACACAACTGAAGTTCAGTGTACATAAACCGCTTTCAAAATGGCCAAGATCAGTGTAAGATAAACCTGGATGGATGTAGTATCAGACTTAACTGATTTAGATTAAAACAGTTTATTGAACTTCTGTCCCAGATCCCCTCTAGATTCAAGTTAACTCGCAGTCCCTCAGCATCCCAGGATGCTTTGCACACCCCCTTCCAGGGTGGGCAGGCTAGCCTTGGCCCAAGCTGTCTGCTCCAGCTGAGCAAGGAGGCATGCTCTAGCACAGGGGTAGGAAATTTTTTTTGGCTGGAGTGCCAAAAAACACAGCAATGCCTACCTTGGAAGGTGCCGGAGTGCCAGCAGGCCAGAAAAACAAAATGAGGGCAGGGGATACATGGTAGGATGCCCTGCTTGTGCCCCTTGCCCCCCCCAAGCCTC
>NW_005842100.1:1865384-1880074 GCF_000455745.1 Alligator sinensis | reverse complement strand
CTAGCAGCAGCTACCCAGAGCCGGGGCTAGCTGTGGCATGCCAAGCAAAATGGCCCCACATGCCATGCTCAGCATGCATGCCGGGGGGTGCCGACCCCTGCTCTAGCACCTCCCAGCTTCTGGTCTGGGCCACTGCAGGCACGTGGCTGCATTTCCAGAATCAAAGTAAATGTCTGTTCTTTATCAGTTCAATCTACGCAGCTTAGATTAACCTGCAAAGGTTTAATTGATTCAGGCTCGGGCTTTTTGACTGTCTGTGCTTAGCCTTAGAGACTAGATGCTATGTTTTGTAACACTTGGACATTTTTTAGGACACATGGCTTCACTTGTAGACATAATAAGTTGCAGTAACCAAAGACAGAGTTCACAAATACATAGACAGTCAGGGTTAAGTCTGGGCTGTCCAAGGTACAGTCTTCTGGCCTGAATACACTACATCACCAGCACTAATAGGAGGATCCTGTTTCAGATCCATCCCTGGGCGGAAAAAAAAAAAGATAAAACCTTGTTCTGTTTTAGCACCTGTTTGCGTACTAAAAATGTATTTCCACCTTGTAGCTTAACAGTTTGTCCCTTGGGCAAATATTCCAAACTAGAAGTACTTTACTAGTAAGAAGATAGGATTTATTTCCTAATTATACTGGAATTTAGTTAGTGACACCATTGGCCAACAGTATTTCAATAGCAATAAGAACATACTGGAACAAAAAACATGGAGGACAACAAAAGTAAAACACCAAGAACATAAGTGTCATACAAATGTCAGGCTCTACTTGGTTGATTGGAAAAAACATTCATTCTACTTACCTGTATACTGGAGGAAGAACTAGAAGCCTAGCACATCCATGCAGGGGTGATGTGTAGAGGGTGCACGTGGGTGCATGTGTACCCCCTAAGCGTGGCAGTGCACCCTCTGCAAAAAGGTGCCAACAATCGCCACTTGCCATCCTGCCAATGATGGTGGCTGCAGATGGTCACCGACCCTTGGTCGGCACTCGCCACCCCACCCCTCCGACAGTGCCAGTGACATCTGTGGGAGCTTCCTCACTTACCGCTGCCACACTCCTGCCACTCCCGCCGCTGTACTCTTGCCGCCGCCATGCCCTGCAGCCACCAGGGGCACACGCCGTTCAATGCATCCATGTTAACGGATAGATGAGGAAACAGATTGGTTGCTTAGGATTTTCAGAGATGTTGCATAAAGTAATAAATAGAACACTAATTCTTCTCTCTCTGGTCCCTATTTTATTCAGTCATAGCACCACTGACTGCACAGGTATACTAACATGAATCAGGAGTAAGAGCAGATTTTAAACTCTTAAAGTGTCAGCTCTTTAGGATAAGAGCTGTCTTTCTGTTATGTGTGCATATTGTTCCTGTCGCAACAGAGCCTCAGTCCCTGACTAGGATCTCAAATCACTATCATAACACAAACAAATAAAAAAACTGAGCAAGAGCATTTCTTAGTGTCTGCAGCTAAACTTATCTATTGCACCACTGGAGAAACCACTTGCAATGGCAGACCTGTGGATGAGTCAATTCAGAGAAAGAGCAATGCTGCAAAGATAACTAACATTACACATTTTCTGCTGAAAACCATATACAAATATTTAACATTTGTGTAACACAGGGATTAGATCCCTGCCTTGAATAAACAGTTAGGAATAACAACATTGCTGTTTAATTTCCTAGGTGTGGTTCACAGCATCAAAAAAATGCAGCAGTTGTTGTGCAGACAAGGTTCTTTGGGTAAATGTGATATCTTTTATTAGACCAACTAAACAATTGGAAAATTGTTTTTTGCAAGCTTTCGGACACAAGCACCCTTTTTCAGGCATAGGCAGAGTCTGAAGAAGGGTGTTTGTGCCTGAAAGCTTGCAAGGAACAATTTTTCCAACTATTTAGTTAGTCTAATAAAAGATAGCACATTTACCCAAAGAACCTTGTCTGCCTATGTCTTTAGACTGCCATGACTACAACCAGCACCCCTGACACATGGCAGCTGTTGTGGTTTTTTGCTGTTGTACATGAGTGGCCATTTTTTCTGATTTCCAGTTTCAAATGGAATTTAAGTGTTTTATCCGTTGCTGGATGTTTTCTTTCCTTTTCTTTTTTAAAGAAAACGAAAGCTCATTTAGATCAAAGTTTAGGCCTTGTTTGGCTCACTTACAATAGCCTGCACCTTTTGAAAAAAACATACTGGCACAAGAACAAGCGAGCGAGCGAGCGACTGAAAATCGAAACAGCAAGCTGACATCTTGAAGGGTCTCTGTTCAAACCTTGCTGATGACCCACAAAGGGAAGAACAGTATCTGATCATATAATAAGGACTATCATAATATATGTGCACCAAGAGACCAAATTCAGGTTTTTACAATAATATTAATTCAGACATTATAAAAAGGTCTGGGTATTTGAGTTTGTAAACTACGTAAGTTTTATGTATATACTATTGTGTAACTGCTTAAATGAGAGTGACGGCATGCTTTTGGAAATTGCTAACGAACAAGATTTTCACCTTTAGATCACCACCCTGAATCCAGTTCAGCCCAGAAGGCACTTAAAGATGGTTTCTAGCTAAGGGAAATTTTGGTGAACTCTCTGCTGAGCCTAAGGACTGCATGAGCCACAGAGCCTGAACTGCCTTTTCTAGTCTGGTAGGAAGGGCACCAGATTATGCTGGGAGGGCAAGATGTGGGCCCCTGGTTATTAGCAAACAGAGAACTCACTAGAACTGTTGAGCAGAGACTTTCACCAATGCGGTCGTGATTAGATGAAAACTGGATGAAAATATAAATACTATTATTAATAAATTTGCATACTTTTCATATAATATTAGTTAAGAGCCACATGCTTAAAGCTACTCAATTACCCAAGGTGTATAGAGGCACCTACTGGGATTTTAAAAAGTACCCGTGGTCCTAAATACCACTGTTTTCAATGTGAATTAGATGCCTAGTTTCTTTTGAAAAACCCAGTAGATGCCTAAATACATTTGGCTCCAAGTATCTCTAATTTCACCATAGAAAGCAGTGGTGAGTGAGATTTAAGATTCCTGTAGCCTTCAAAATAGGGCTGAAGGACTGGAAGGGACACTCCTTGTATAGTGAGATTAATGACTGGATCCTGTTCCAAGACTAGGGCACATAGACACTTTATCACAATAGAAAGAAGTATTAATATCAGCCAATAACAGGGCTAATAGCTGAGGAGCCTGAAGAGTTGAGAGTATCATTTCATCTACTTATTGGGCCAGACCCTTGAGACTGAGTGAGGAGCTCTTTAGCCCTTCTTACAGTATTTGACCTGTTACCTCTTGTCTGTTAACAAAATTTTGTGTTGGGAACAGTCATGTTAGCTGATACAATACTGATATGACCAGGGCAAGCAGCAGTCAGCAATTCATAAGCATATCATTCTTAATCTCTACCATGCCTCCATCCTTGTAGAAACTTGTTAGTAATACCTGCTTGATACAGTATACTTTACAGCTATATAAGACAGGAAGGCCTAGTGTGATTTAAGATTAAGAGGTGCGTGGGTTACAAATGAAAGGGAGAAAACCCAGGTCTGCAACAGCAGGGTGTGGTTCTCTTCTTTCTTTCTCAAAAGTGCTTTTTCTTTTTGACTAGCCAAGTGGCTTTTACAAAACTTCTTGTACACTCTCCAACAGCCTGATTGAATGTTCAGTTCCCAGTCCTGCCTCATTATTTTGCCTTGTAAACCTGTGTTATATCTAGCCTTGGGGAAAACCTTTCAGTTACCAAATTACCAATGCAAAGATGCCAAGATGATTAAATGTTCTATTGGTACCTTCTGAAATGGAGATAAACCATAAGAAACTGCAGGGTGTGTACTGTAGTCTGCTAACAATATAGGTATTGATGGTATTAGACAAGAAACAAAAGCTGGATTTCCATTAACCCACAAGGTGTGTCATTATTACAAGATACGCCTTACTGGAACAATAACATAGGTACATCTAACAAGAAAACGCTCACTATAAAATGATCATTTTTTTAAAACTTAGGCATAAGGATACACCCGAAGAAAAGATTCTAAATGCCATTCATCACAACCCTCATCTAAAATAAAATAAATTTATCTTAACATTGCTAAGAGGAGAACATTAGGACATTATGTTTTTCTAGGAGCTGTTCCTCTCGCTGACATTTCCCCTACCCATAGATAAAACATAGAAGCAGATGAACAGAAGCCTTTCGATTTTTCAGACCCTGCATCCCACCTAGTAATTCTTGGTAAATGTAGTCCCATAGAAATCACGAGTCAGCAACTGCAGAATCTGGTTCTAAATGCTATGTTGTGGTCAAATAATATGGCTCCCTTTTCACTTATCTCTTACATGATTTCCTACATTTCCTTTGCATGTCCTTTGGCAGACCTGTGCGTACATTAATTAACCTGCTTTTATTTCTTTGAACATTTTTCTTTTTCTTTCTTTCTTTCTTTTTTTTTTTTTTTAAGGAGGCTCGCAACAGGTTTATTGCCCTCTTCCCATTTTTAAGTGACCATTTTCGCTTACATAATGGAATTAAACAGAAGTCATTTTTCTACTTGGTATTCAGTTTAACCTGCATCTGCTCTTTCCCAAACTTGAGGAAGGGCATTTTGTGCCTGAAAATTTGCGTAACTTTTCTCCCAATTATACATTTGGTATAGTGAAAAATATTACCAAACAAGTCTTGCTTCTCTCATTGAGAAACAGAGGTAATAGCTATAACAAACCAGCAGATGGCATTCTTATACTTAATTCTTACTTGATCAACCAATATGTTTTTCAGGATACTAGTTGCATTCTCAGCTTGTTACTTGAAGCCAATACCTTGGCACATTAATATGCTTCAGAAAGGTAGCTATTTTTTAAATGTAGGGCTGTTTCTTGTATTCTTAAATCTTGCTATTTAAACAATGTAGGGCTGTTTCTTGCATTCTTCAAGTCTGACCAGGAGACAGGAAACAATCAAAACAAATATTTATTTATTCCTGATTTTTCAAAACTCTTAGCAGAAATTGGGCAATATGATATTTAACCATCCATATCACTTCACCTTGCATAACTATAAATCTCAACAGTGGCAACAAAATCTCCATACATTTTTAACACAGCGGAAAACAATTTATAATCTTTAATTTCCAAAACAATTAACCAAATCATCTTCAGTAGAAATTCAGATAAGGATTCTGAATACTATGATACAAAATATGAATACAATGGGCATACTTCTTATAAAAGGTACAGTGATGAATGGAATGTGGGTCACCCATTTATAATAATGCTAGGCCCAAATGTATTCCCCTGTCATTCTTGATTCATCCCACCGATGTCAGTGGGCTTAGGTTCAGTCGGCTTGTGATCAGACCTCCTGTTGACATCACTAGGATCTCTAAGCATGGATCCAGAATAGAATGCCATGAAGAAATTGAAAGTGGAGCTTGGAGAAGAAAGTCTGTCTCTCTCTCTCACATGAGCAAAGTAATTGCACTAGTAAATCCAAGACAATTTGAGAAGTTTTGAATGGAGAAACCAAGGTGGAAAATTAAATAGGAACAGTGTAATACCAAAATCAACAACAAGATGGCAGTAATGACACACTAAACATTTCTGGATTTGTTAATTTATAAATGGTTCTGCTTTCATTTTACTTTCTGTGCAGAGATAAAATTAAAGCTGGAACTTTCCTGTACATAACTTTTTTTTGTTTTATATCTATATCTATACACACCATCTAGCTCCATGTGCCAAGATACTCTTACAGCATGAAAAATATATTGACTTAAAGTTTGATATCCAGCAAGTATAAGCAAAGAAAAAAAAAGAATAAAATTTAAGTGAAATATTTAAGCTAGTTTTTACTTCCTCAATTTATTTGTGTGTCTGTTTCAGCTATGTTGAAGTCCAGCTAGGCAATCAAAAGTGTTAATGAGAATATACTCATTCAGAAGCATATTTTTAAACCCTAATATTTAAAATTGGTAACTAGCTGTTGATCATAATTTCATAACCCTACAATCATCATTTCATAACCCTTTTCTCAGAACCCCCAAAATTATCCCATGGCAATTAGCAGGGACAACAACAACAAAAAAACCCTCCACAAAAATACACACAATAAATTTTGAGGAGAAAAGAAAACATCTCAAAAGTCATATAAGGAGTTGCAACACTTGTCTTACAAGATTGAAGCCTGGAATCTGTACTGAAGCAGATTTCCTGGCTGAAGTCTGTTTTCCAAAGCTGGCTGTGAATTGAAGAACTGCTGTAATTAGATTACTGTAAATACAATAAAAAACTCACTCCTGGTGGTCTGGGGGTGTCATAGGGCACTCAGGAATTGTATTGCCAGGATTTGGGACAGTTTGACTGAAAGCAGAGAACACAATCTCAAAATCCTTTTAATCTTTTTTCAGTTCTTTGGGGATTTGTTTGTCATTAAATAATAGTCAAAAGATTAAGGGAGTATAAAATGGCATTAAGAACACAAGTATTTCTATAAAACTATTGGTTCTAGTGCAATCTTTAGTAAGAATCATCATTTTAAAAGCTCTTTTAAAGCCAGTTGTAATTAAAAAAAGAAAAGAAAAGCACAGTAATAAAGGTCAAAATTATCTTTTTCTGGTACAGTCTCCAATATACTGTCTTCCAAGAGTGCTGTGGGCTGTTGCTATGTGTCTGGACTCAACAAGCTTAAACTTTGCATGGCCCATGCTAAACTAATTTGAGTCAATTTGTCTACATCATTTCAACAATCGTTCTGTGCATTTTGAATCGTACATACAACACTGCATGATAAAGGCCCACCGAGCAGATGCCGACTGCTCATTCTGCCGTGGTCTAGCTGTTGCTAGTTCTTCACCATGGTTTCTCCATATCCTAGTGACAATGTTAGTTTTTCGACAGTGAGGTTAAGTCTCTGCCTGGCTAGTTAAGACTTTCTTTACAGAGGACAGCTCCTATATAACTGCCAGCTCTAAGCCTGACCTTTAAAAGTGAAATAGAGGCGTGTTAGCCTGAGTAATTTTTTTTCAAGCCTCCCTAAGGATTTCAAAGAAATACAAGGAGTTTTTGCAAGGAAGTCATAAGCACATACAAGAAAAAGGTACCCACATCAGCAACTCTGGTTACAAAGAGGTGATGTAACCTACTTAAAATTAAGTGGGGTGGGTGAGTGTAAATATTTTTGGCCAATTTAACATACTCCTTTTGTGGTGGTGGTTTTATGTTTGGAAATGCAATCAGACAGGACAAAGGTAAAGACTTACAACAGCCCAACTCTGTTTGTAGGTAGTATTTTGAGCCACATTCTCAGCTGGGGTAAACTGGCAAAGCTTCAACTGGAGTCAGCAGGACTATGCTATTTATACCTGCTGAGGATTTGGCTCTTGAAAGCAGAGACTAACACTTGGAAAACTCTGGTATCTAACAAATGAGAAGGGCCCAGGACCAAGCTGACAGTGATGGCAGTGGCACCTTGTTTCTGTGTATAATAATTGATGCAAGAAAAACTAATAGATATTATTTTCTTACTGAGAGGAACCTGTAGTTAATGCTTACATTGTGCATGGGTTCGTTTGACAACTTCACTGGAAGTCTTTGCTAGGGGGATAATGGCCTGGTAAGTTTTACTGATTTGGGGTCTGACTTAAATCCTGTTGAAATCATACAGGTTCTAATCCTGGTTGTGTCACTAGCCTGTGGGGTGACACTGGGCAAGTAATTTTCCTGCTCTGTGCCTCCCTTCCTCTATCCATAACATTGAAACAATACTATTCTTCTGTGTAAAGCTCTTTAAGGTTGATTGACTTCAGTGGAAGATGGACTGAAAATTGCCAGAGGAGAATACCTCCCTTTGAATTAAATTGGAGCAGTTTTCATTGTTATTAAATATCCATCAAGAATGGAGCCCCATGCAGTTGGCACTACACGGACCTGGACAAATAGGGGTTTCTCCCTTGAAGAGCTTTACTGTCCATGAGGAAGAGCCAAGAAAGGGGAGAGGGAGATAATACACTTTTATAGCTACCTAAATATTGATTCTCTGCAATTATTCCTCTTTCTTGTTCTTAAGTATTGACCAGTTTCATGTAGGCTTTGTGGCAGTAGTCAGTCGTGACTGACCCAGATTCATTGTTTGACAAAGAAACGTTTTGATGAGAACTTTGCTCTGAGCTGTAACTTTTGCAACATGTTTAAATTGGTGTTTAGTGTCTAGTCTCCAGAGAATAAAAGTGGACATGTGGGCAACTGTGGTCTTCGTTTGCAGTGACTGAAGTAACTGCTTTTTTTTCTGTTTGTTTGAATCAGTGGTTCTCAACTTTTTTCGACTTGAGGCACCCCCTCAGAAAATGCCAACTCTTAGCTGCCTCTTGGTTTTTGACTGCAGAAAAATAGTGCAATTCTTCTGTTGCAAAGAACTCAGAACAACCAGACTAGACATTAGGAAGAACTTCTTCACAGTTAGAGTGGCCAAGGTCTGGAATGGGCTCCCAAGGGAGGTGGTGCTCTCCCCTACCCTGGGGGTCTTCAAGAGGAGGTTAGATAGGCATCTAGCTGGGGTCATCTGAACCCAGCGCTCTTTCCTGCCTATGCAGGGGGTCGGACTCGATGATCTATTGAGGTCCCTTCTGACCCTAGCATCTATGAATCTATGAACCACAACATCACAACCAACAATGCAAAGGCCAGCCACTAAATATCCTTAACAAAACCAACTGGGGATGCCCCTGCCTGGGGAAATTTTAAGCTGGTATAGAAAAGAGCAGGTTCAACCCTTCTTTCCTAGGCCTACCAACACTAGTGTATTTCAGAGTGGGAAAAGTGCGATTGAAATGCACTATGCCCTGGCAATCCTTTGCTGGATAACAGCCTGTAGGAGATCTGTACAATCTGAAAGAAACTATGGAAGGCCTGAGGCTCACAAACTAATCCCTGTCAGCCATGGAGATAGGTTAAGTGAGAAAAAGAGTAAAATCTCACAGAACTCAGGTCCGCCTGAAAATCTGTGCCATTCATTCTAATACTGTCAGAGCTAAAAAGATTCTTCTTTAGCTCAAGTGAAAGGGGAGCTGTTTCTTTGGAGAATGTCATTTTGAATGTTAAACTCCACTGTTGACCACTGTGCGTGTTACATTAAGAATTATTACAGTTTCTGTACAAAGACAGGTAACAAAGATGATTAGTAGTATGGATGGGCTTCCATATGAGGAGAGACTAAAAAAGCTAGGCCTCTTCAATTTAGAAAAGAGACACTTGAGGGGGGAAACATAATAAAGGTTTACAAAATACTAAATGGTGAAGAGAAAGCAGATAGGAATTTATTATTTACTCTCTCAATACAAGAACTAGGAGTCACAAAATAAAACTGAAAGGTATTAAGTTTAAAATTAACAATGGAAGTTCTTTTTTCACACAGTTTGTAATTAAGAAGTGGAACCCATTGCTATCAGACGTTGCAGAAGCTGACAGTTTAGCCAGATTCAAAAAGGGATTGGACACAGTCTTGAAGGAAAGGGGCATCAGTAGCTATTGAGCATGGGAGTTAGGGATGCAGCCTTTGGAATTAGAACTTTCTAGACCTTAAATGCTAGAGGCTGCAAGTAAGAGAGGAGCAATGGAAAAAACTAGAGGTATGTGAAACAGGCCGTATTAGATTCAGATTTGGATTCGGCCCAAGTTAGGGTGGGACAGTGATTTGATTAGTTGGTTCAGATTCAATTCCGCTGAATCCGAATCTGAAGATTCGATGCTGATTCAGAGAATCAGCAATTTGGACATAGACACAGCTTGAAATGTTTTTTCTACATACCTTAAGGTACCAGGGATGGCTCATGAAAGATGCTGCAATGGTGGGGCAGATGGAGCATCCCACAGGAGTGCTGGGGGGCCCCTCCCGCATGCTCGGCGGCAAACCCGGAAGTGGACCAGAAGTACTTCTGATCCACTTCTGGGTCCTCCGGAGAGCACACTGGGGGGGCACCCTGCACCCGCCTGGCTCAGCAACTGGTTGTGGGGGGATCCCGGGTGCTCCGCCAGATCCGGGAGGCACCAGTCGCTGAGTCAGGCAGGGTGCAGGGGGGCCCCGCAGCGCATTCCCTGGGGAACCCGGAAGTGGACTAGAAGTGCTTCTGGTCTACTTCTGGGTCTGCTGCTGAGCATGCTGGGGACCTCCCCACATCCTCCCTGGCTCGGTGACTGATGCCTCCTGTGGGATGCTCCATCTGCCCACCATCACCGCACTGGCGAGCTGCCTGGTACCTTGAGGTATGTAGAAAAAACATTTCAAGCGGTGTCTATGTCCAAATCTCCAAATCTGAATCTGAAGATTTGATGCTGATTTGGAGAATCAGCGATTCAGCCATAGACACAGATTTAAAGGTACCAGGCATGGCTCATGAACGCTGTGATGCTGGGGCAGATGGAGCATCCCACAGAAGTGCAGGGGGGCTCCCCGCATGCTCGGCGGTGAACCCGGAAATGGACCAGACATACTTCCGGTCCACTTCTGAATCTGCCAGAGAGCACGCGGGGGGCCTGTCTTCACCCCCTGGCTTGGCAATTGGCTATGGGGGGACCCCGGGTGCTCCTCCCAGACCAGGAGGCACCAGTTGCTGAGCCCGGGGGGGCATGGAGGGCCCCCTCCAGAGGACCCGGAAGTGGACTAGAAGTGCTTCTGATCCATTTCTGGGTTTGCTGCTAAGCATGCTTGGAACCTCCCCATATCCTCCCTGGCTCAGTGACTGGTGCTTCCTGTGGGATGCTCCATCCACCCCACCACTGCCGCATTGATGAGCTGCCTGGTACCTTGAGGTATGTAGAAAAAAACATTTCAAGCTGTGTCTATGTCTGAATCTTCAAATCTTTCTGAATCACTCTGAATCGATTTGGAGGGTTCTGATTCAATTCAGAGAGATTAAAGGGTCTCCCGATTCAATTTGGATGTGGAGATTCAGCCACCAAATCGGGCTAAATCTCCACTGAATCGAATCAGGGACCAAAGCTTCACAGAGCCCTAGAAAAAACCCTGGTCCCACCCAGTTCACCCTCCCTTTTAGCATCCACTCTCTCCCACTGTCCGACTCAGGATACTGTACAAGATGGACCTATGGTTGGACCCAGTAAATGACAGTTCTTATGTCCTCAGTTCATTGAAATGTACTAACTTGCTATAAATGGATGGTGTGCCATAATAAAAGAGGCCTCCCAAATCCTGAGTGCATAGTTTAACTGCTATTACAGAACTCTTTTGTAAAAGGTAAGGACAACAAACACTACACCTACCATGTTTCAAACCAAAAGAGTACTTCTCTTCTGCTTTTGAAAGGACTTAGGTGCTTGCCTTCTGCTAGCCAGTAGACACCAATGTGATGGGCATAGTATAGAAGGACTCCATAAGTAACTAGACAGAAGGCACAAGATTTTCCAGCTATTCCAAGCAACATCTGACAGGAGCTTCTTGACTCACTAAGGAGTATGAGAGAGAAAGAAAAAATGTTGATAAAGCAATTTTGATTGGTTCATGTTCCCTATTTACAGGTACCTCCTCTTTCCTGCCTATGCAGGGGGTCGGACTCGATGATCTATTGAGGTCCCTTCTGACCCTAGCATCTATGAATCTATGAACCACAACATCACAACCAACAATGCAAAGGCCAGCCACTAAATATCCTTAACAAAACCAACTGGGGATGCCCCTGCCTGGGGAAATTTTAAGCTGGTATAGAAAAGAGCAGGTTCAACCCTTCTTTCCTAGGCCTACCAACACTAGTGTATTTCAGAGTGGGAAAAGTGCGATTGAAATGCACTATGCCCTGGCAATCCTTTGCTGGATAACAGCCTGTAGGAGATCTGTACAATCTGAAAGAAACTATGGAAGGCCTGAGGCTCACAAACTAATCCCTGTCAGCCATGGAGATAGGTTAAGTGAGAAAAAGAGTAAAATCTCACAGAACTCAGGTCCGCCTGAAAATCTGTGCCATTCATTCTAATACTGTCAGAGCTAAAAAGATTCTTCTTTAGCTCAAGTGAAAGGGGAGCTGTTTCTTTGGAGAATGTCATTTTGAATGTTAAACTCCACTGTTGACCACTGTGCGTGTTACATTAAGAATTATTACAGTTTCTGTACAAAGACAGGTAACAAAGATGATTAGTAGTATGGATGGGCTTCCATATGAGGAGAGACTAAAAAAGCTAGGCCTCTTCAATTTAGAAAAGAGACACTTGAGGGGGGAAACATAATAAAGGTTTACAAAATACTAAATGGTGAAGAGAAAGCAGATAGGAATTTATTATTTACTCTCTCAATACAAGAACTAGGAGTCACAAAATAAAACTGAAAGGTATTAAGTTTAAAATTAACAATGGAAGTTCTTTTTTCACACAGTTTGTAATTAAGAAGTGGAACCCATTGCTATCAGACGTTGCAGAAGCTGACAGTTTAGCCAGATTCAAAAAGGGATTGGACACAGTCTTGAAGGAAAGGGGCATCAGTAGCTATTGAGCATGGGAGTTAGGGATGCAGCCTTTGGAATTAGAACTTTCTAGACCTTAAATGCTAGAGGCTGCAAGTAAGAGAGGAGCAATGGAAAAAACTAGAGGTATGTGAAACAGGCCGTATTAGATTCAGATTTGGATTCGGCCCAAGTTAGGGTGGGACAGTGATTTGATTAGTTGGTTCAGATTCAATTCCGCTGAATCCGAATCTGAAGATTCGATGCTGATTCAGAGAATCAGCAATTTGGACATAGACACAGCTTGAAATGTTTTTTCTACATACCTTAAGGTACCAGGTATGGCTCATGAATGCTGCAATGGTGGGGCAGATGGAGCATCCCACAGGAGTGCTGGGGGGCCCCTCCCGCATGCTCGGCGGCAAACCCGGAAGTGGACCAGAAGTACTTCTGATCCACTTCTGGGTCCTCCGGAGAGCACACTGGGGGGGCACCCTGCACCCGCCTGGCTCAGCAACTGGTTGTGGGGGGATCCCGGGTGCTCCGCCAGATCCGGGAGGCACCAGTCGCTGAGTCAGGCAGGGTGCAGGGGGGCCCCGCAGCGCATTCCCTGGGGAACCCGGAAGTGGACTAGAAGTGCTTCTGGTCTACTTCTGGGTCTGCTGCTGAGCATGCTGGGGACCTCCCCACATCCTCCCTGGCTCGGTGACTGATGCCTCCTGTGGGATGCTCCATCTGCCCACCATCACCGCACTGGCGAGCTGCCTGGTACCTTGAGGTATGTAGAAAAAACATTTCAAGCGGTGTCTATGTCCAAATCTCCAAATCTGAATCTGAAGATTTGATGCTGATTTGGAGAATCAGCGATTCAGCCATAGACACAGATTTAAAGGTACCAGGCATGGCTCATGAACGCTGTGATGCTGGGGCAGATGGAGCATCCCACAGAAGTGCAGGGGGGCTCCCCGCATGCTCGGCGGTGAACCCGGAAATGGACCAGACATACTTCCGGTCCACTTCTGAATCTGCCAGAGAGCACGCGGGGGGCCTGTCTTCACCCCCTGGCTTGGCAATTGGCTATGGGGGGACCCCGGGTGCTCCTCCCAGACCAGGAGGCACCAGTTGCTGAGCCCGGGGGGGCATGGAGGGCCCCCTCCAGAGGACCCGGAAGTGGACTAGAAGTGCTTCTGATCCATTTCTGGGTTTGCTGCTAAGCATGCTTGGAACCTCCCCATATCCTCCCTGGCTCAGTGACTGGTGCTTCCTGTGGGATGCTCCATCCACCCCACCACTGCCGCATTGATGAGCTGCCTGGTACCTTGAGGTATGTAGAAAAAAACATTTCAAGCTGTGTCTATGTCTGAATCTTCAAATCTTTCTGAATCACTCTGAATCGATTTGGAGGGTTCTGATTCAATTCAGAGAGATTAAAGGGTCTCCCGATTCAATTTGGATGTGGAGATTCAGCCACCAAATCGGGCTAAATCTCCACTGAATCGAATCAGGGACCAAAGCTTCACAGAGCCCTAGAAAAAACCCTGGTCCCACCCAGTTCACCCTCCCTTTTAGCATCCACTCTCTCCCACTGTCCGACTCAGGATACTGTACAAGATGGACCTATGGTTGGACCCAGTAAATGACAGTTCTTATGTTCTCAGTTCATTGAAATGGACTAACTTGCTATAAATGGATGGTGTGCCATAATAAAAGAGGCCTCCCAAATCCTGAGTGCATAGTTTAACTGCTATTACAGAACTCTTTTGTAAAAGGTAAGGACAACAAACACTACACCTACCATGTTTCAAACCAAAAGAGTACTTCTCTTCTGCTTTTGAAAGGACTTAGGTGCTTGCCTTCTGCTAGCCAGTAGACACCAATGTGATGGGCATAGTATAGAAGGACTCCATAAGTAACTAGACAGAAGGCACAAGATTTTCCAGCTATTCCAAGCAACATCTGACAGGAGCTTCTTGACTCACTAAGGAGTATGAGAGAGAAAGAAAAAATGTTGATAAAGCAATTTTGATTGGTTCATGTTCCCTATTTACAGGTACCTCCAGAGTGGAGTAATAGAATAGATGGGTAGCAACCTGTAAATTGCTAAACAAAGTATATGTCCTCTGTAAGACAACTGACCAAAGCTATATGAACCATAACACCCCCCCAACACTTTACCTTGCAGCAGCTGCATATGGACCTACCTGATCCTTGAGCAGAGTCCTTCT
>NW_005842100.1:1859175-1865353 GCF_000455745.1 Alligator sinensis | reverse complement strand
GAGTCTACCTGCTTTTTGTCTTTCTTCCCATGCTTGGAACTAATTGCAAGAAGTAGAGACAGGATGTGTGGTACAGAAGGACTGGAATTTGGGAATAGAGAGGTGTGGGATTGTTGTTGGTAAACTACCTGTGCCTGTGGTGTGCAGTAGCTGGATGAGTTTTGAATATATTGCAGAGATATGGTCTGGAAAAAGAGTTGATCTTGGCCTTGCTGTTCAGGCTAAGAGTGGCCTGAGTTGGGCTGGATTGCCACTGGAAATTAAGCATTGTGGTTTTCAATGTAGGTGGTCAGCAGGTATGGGATTAAGGGTGGTCAGAAGATTAACCCCGTCTGACAGTGTAGAAGTACTTAGTTTTTAATGTTTCAATGAGAGTTAAACATATACTGGATACAGTTCATTAGATTCCTGATGTTTTACACCTTCTTTGAGTAGCGTATTTTCAGACAACGCTGGAGGCAGCTGGACAACCAAGGAAATTCTTAGAGCCAAGATTTCATGGAAGATAATGTATATGGACTCAGTGAGAGATCTGACCTGGCAACTTTGTGGAGGACCCAGGCTAAGATAGTTATTGGACTGTTTTAGTTGATTTTGTGGCCATGAAAGTGATCAGGTAGAAGAGGTTACTAAAAAAAGAAACTTAAATCTTCAAGCATTTCAGAGGCTATTTATGTGATGGGTGTATTTTTTCTTATTAGTTTGTTGCTTTTTCTTAGCCAGATGGTTCTTCATATATATAGTTGTGTTGATTTCATTTTTGTACTCACAAGTTTATAATTTTCCAGCAAACCAGGCCTGTTGAGAGCTATGCGTGCATCCGACACATCCACAAGGTATTTGCTACAGATTCTCCAGCTTCCAAAGGGAAAATGCTCAGTTCTAGAAGATGACACTGCATGAAGAAGCTGATCAAACCAAACTGGTGACCACTTGTTCCTATCAGTGGTATTTTCTATTCTCATACCCTACTAATTTATGTCTTACCTAACTACATCCTTCCAGCTCAACTGTGGCCATCCACTTTCCTTTCTGCCACCAGATATCCTGATCATCATACATCTGGGAAAAGAGTATTTGGGAGTGTTTAAAAAGTGGGCAGCCCGGGGCCAGTTGAGTCATTGGCCCACCCACTTGTTTCTGGGGTAACCAGCTGCCTACCTCACCTGTCATGCCTTTGATGAAACAACTGATAACAAGGTGGGAGGCTGCCCATTTACTTGCCCTGATGCCAAGGACCTATACATGGCTCTGAACGTCCCCTTATACTGTGTCCCATACCTCACAGATGGCATCCATGGCCTAACACCTGGCCTTAGCACACATGGCCTGACACCCAGCCTATAATCCAGTGTCCTTACATTAGGACCCACACTCTAGTGCCTCACATTGGGACTCTCACCCCATGCCATCACAGTGGGCTCACAATTCCTGTGCCCTCACACTGGGCTCTCAATCTCATTTACTTGGGGCTCCCAGCCCCTCCCTTTCCTTGGGCTCCCTGCCCAGCTTGAGACCCTCTTGGTCCCCTCACAACCCCACACTGGGGCCTCATCCCCTTCCCGACACTGGGCCTCAATCCCCTCACCCCTGGAGCTTCACATCCAGCTCCTTCATACACCTCAGGACTTGCTGTGAGCCTGGGCGCTGCCTCAGGTCTCTCCACCTGACCTGGCCCCTGCCTCAGGATTCACTGTGAGCCTGGGCCCTTGCTTTGTCTTCAGGGTGTGCTCCCCTAGACTATCCCCTCCATGGGGTAACCCGCAAGGCAGTGGGGACTGAGGCCTTCTGGCACCCCATACTCACCCTTCACTGGGGAGGCATAAGTGTGGCATTTCCTGAAGACTGCCCCACCACACCATCCAGCCCCAGAAGGGTGTAGTTTTAGGTCATGCCCCAGGACCAGGAACCTCTTCCATCCCCATAGTTCCTGCCCTGTACCTCCAAGATGTTATGAGCAGCAACTCCATCCAGGTGATGCTCTCTCCTCGGCTGCTTGCAGCAGACTGCTGGCTCCACAGCTCAGGGCCTGCTTTTATCACCAGCAGCTGGGCTCTGTTCCCAATCAGGCACAACTGCCTGATTGGGATTGCAGCCACCTGCAGGCTGCTCTGCTGCTCCTACACTCCTCTGAGTAACCAAGCACAACTTGTGCTCTGTTACAGAGTGGTACACAGTGACTGAACTGATTTTATTTATTTAGCATATGCAAATTCGGCATATTATTTCAGCCATCTTAAGGTGATGTCATTACCAGTGTGAAGAGCTTGAGGGCATCACCAGGTAGCTTTGTAAATGGACATGAGTCAATAATGTGGGACATGGTTTGAACTTGTCCACAAGGGCATTTGTTGTCATTGCGAAGGCCCCATTAGTATAGGTTTGAGGCTCAGTGACCCTGTCCAGTTAAAAAATGGTTGAGAAGTGCCCAATAATGGAGTGGCCAGTTAAATCTTGGTTGACTGACTGTAGGGTCAGAGGTGATGTGGTAATTAATTGGTACTTTTGCTGACTGTTCTTCATGCCATTGAGTAAGGAAAAGTCAAAGGATTTTGAAAGTGTGGACCATATTGGGTGTCTTGAGGAGAGCTGAGCTACTGGTGGGTGGAATATGTCTCAGTGCGCTGGCAGCATAGAATTATCACAGAGTCTGGCTAGTAAATTTACTTCAGCATTTGTGTGGCAGAGATGGGGGCGGGGAGCAATGTTATTGAGGACTAGTAACCGTGGGAGTGGAGTGGGGTGCAATATGCCTGACACAAGATGCATTGCATGCAGTTGGGTGTCCACTAGTTTTCTGTGTGATGAATGATCCCATACAGGGGCACAGTATTCTGCAACTGAATAACATAGTGTGAGAGCAGATGAATGTAACATGGAGGAATTGGCATCCCAAGTGGAGCCTGCAAGTTTGGCAAGTAGATTATTCCTTGTTTTGATTTTTAAAGCAGTTTTCTGGAGATGTGATTTATAAGTTAAAGTCTGGTGGATGGTAACTCCAAGATAAAATGGGTGGTTTTTAAATTTGAGAGGCTGACCATTTAAAGTGATAGCGAGTTCACAATTAGCCGTGGTATTATGCAGATGAAAAACACTGAGAGAGTCTTTGAGATATTTGTTTTGAGTTGCCATTTTAGGCAGTACTCTGACATCAATCTCATGCCTCCATCAAGTGTGAGTTCTACACTTGAAAAGTCACCAGCCTGGGTGGCAAAGGCCAAGTGACTGAACTAATCACCAGCAATAATGATATTAGTACAATGCTTACAGAAAATCTTTCCAAGGGCAGAGTTTGCCATTTCTGCATAATTCTATAGATAATTGAAAATATGTGCTACCAATGGCAAGACACTGGGCAGGAACAAGATAAGGAAACTGTTGGCTTTGTGGGGCTGGTTAGCAGTACAGTGGAAGTCATGAAACCATAAGGACCGAATGTCTTGGGTTTTAGAGAACAGGCTAATGATTAAAGCATGGGTCTGGGACTCAGGAAATCTGGCATGAAATCCTGTCTTTGGTAAACTCAACAGCAAAACTCAGTGGGGGCAAGGATTTGATCCTGTATTCCGCCCCAGTGCAGGGAAACCTTTCAAGGCACATGCTTAACTGAAGAAAATGCCAACTAACGAGCTGAATCAGGGACCCTACTCTGGGCTCCACTACTGAACGGCTCACAGTAGACCAGACTTTAATGATAGAGCTGGTTAGAATATGTCTTTCCTCCCAATGAAATATTTCAGTCAAAACCCAAAACATTTTCATTTGGAAATGGCACAGCATACCCTCCTCTGTGTTGCTTTCAGATGATATGTTTTCCTGTATAGATGAATATTTCTGGTTGGACAAGCACCTATAATACACCACCTCTTCCCTGCTGGCAAGGGACAGCACAGTTTCATGGAAATTCCTGCTCATGGTTTATCATAGGGTATGTAGTCCAGCAGGGGAGCCTTGCCCAAAGAGGTGAATGAAGGCACAGGACAATCAAACTATAGATCCCATGAGGCATCCCAGTAGTAGATTCTAATAGAAACTCTCAGGTGAAAACTGAACATTGCTGTATTTCCAGGTACTTGGTTTTTGTTCTGTTTTTTTAACTTTTTTTTATGACAAAGGAAATCTTTCAACTAACACTTTTTAATGCCTTTCCTCTTGCTATTTAGAAACGTATTACCTGACCTATGCCACTAGCTTCAAAGAAACCACTTGTGGGGTAAGGTATTGCCCAGTATGAATAATGTCATCAATCTGGACTAATCACCTAGCCTGTCAGTGTCTCATTTTTCTCTACCCATAAACTAGGAGTAGTAGCACTTATCCCTTTGCAGGGATGCAGGAAGGCTTAATTTTTAATGTTTGTGAGACACATGGAGATTGTTGGAGGGAAGGCAGTACAGAGGCAATAAGTAATAACATTTACCAGTGGCCGGGGGTTTCAGTGCACCTGCTGGCCACTGTGATTACCCTTGTTCTTGACCAGCCTTTCAGGGTGAGGTTTCTAGAGAGCATACCCTATACACACATAAACATTTGGGGTAATTGTAAGCTATGAATTCTAAGTTTCAGCAGGGTGCAACATTGTGTTCCCAAATTATAGCTAATGTGTGTATAACGTATTAGACTGAAAGTGTCTTTTGTGCTACATGCTGTGCCCCAATCCCCTGCTCATTAATATTCGCATCTCCCTTTATGTGTGCTGTGTAAACTGCTTCTAAGAGCCCCTTCCCCCCACCTTTGTTCAAACAAACAATGGCCTTTGAAATTTTATTTGAATGCTGCTGGGACCAAATTGTTGTTTAATTTAACAAATGAATAATTCTCTTCTACAAATCCCCTTTAGCTCCTCACAGATATTACTTAATGGCTTATCTACACACCTATCAAATTCTTGCTCCTCTGAAAGAATACAATAACTTACCATACCCCTTTGGCTTGCGTATCTAATTAGCCAGGGGAATATGCCCCCATGCTTCACTCATTTGTCTGTACATATGAAGAAAACGTGTAACAGAGCTAGGTTTTATATAGCCAGATTTGGGAGCTTTATTTGGCCTGAGATATCAAGACTGAGGTTCTCTCCAGGAGTATGTCCATTACTGGTTGAGGCACAGGAAAGATACTATATTATAAGCAGTGTTGGCAGTTCAGTTGACAGTATTATTTTATATCACTTGCAGCTTAAAACTACCCAATTTCTTCTTTTTGCTTTATGTTTTTTAAGTGGTTAGTGATGATGAGATTTAATTAATATATTAATGCCCAAGTTCTGCTGGCCTTAGACACAAGTTGTTCCACTGAGTTCCAGTGAGATTCAGGGCTATCGCACATTTCTTGAGCTTTTGAAAACTGCCCCCTCCACTCCAGGAAAATAAAAACAAATGCACAACTTTGCCATCATTAAAGGCTGTGTCTAGTGTGAGTAATCACTCGGAGAAGATTGTGAAGATCTTTGTGATATAGCTCTCCCACTGCCTACTCACATAATTTTATAAACAATGAAATTGTTCTGGCCTGGGCCACTGCATGCATGTGGCTGTATTTCTGGATTGAAAAGTGAACGTCTGTTCATTTGCTTCAGTTCAATCTCTGCAGCTCAGACTAATCTGCGAAGACTGAATCGATTCAGCCTCAGGCTTTTTGACCATTTGCACTTGGCCAGTGGGTCATATAGTCAGGGTTTTCTTCAAAACAATAAGAGCTGAAGACATAACTTTCATATGGTGAGACTCTAAAGAAAAATTGGGAGATCTGTCATTGCTGTCTCCCTCCCTTCTCCTCCCCTGCAATCAGGCCATGTGACAACACACTAATTACTTACCTTTGAAAGCCTGGAGGGCCTTCAAAAAGTTGTAAGGGCCTGCAGGTCCGTACAAGAAGTTTCCCAATTAGTGGCTATATGGAGGGGCAAGTGGGAATAGCATATCTATTAGGGCTGTGCAAAGCTTCAGGGGCCGATTTGATTCGGAGGAGATTCGGCAGCTGAATCTCCGAATCCAAATCGAATTGAGACACCAATAAACAGGTCTGGATCTATCCAAAGCCTCCAAATCTTTTCTGAATGGATTCAGAGGAGATTTGGAGATTCGGGCAGTCCCTGCTCACCGCCGCAGGGAGCTGGACCTGAACTCCATGCTGGTAAGGTGGGGGGGGGAAGGGACCATGGGGGCACCCCCACCAG
>NW_005842100.1:1836888-1859095 GCF_000455745.1 Alligator sinensis | reverse complement strand
GGGCAGTGGGGATCGTCCCCCTGCCTGGCAGCAGCCGGTAAGTGTGGGGTTGTTTGGACTTTTTTGGTTTTTTTTTTAAGTGCCGGGATGCTGGGGCCAGGTGGGGCAGCCATTGACAGGGCTGGGAGAGTGGGCGGGGGATGGGGCCTATTCGATTAGAAGATTTGGCAGTGGCCGAATATTAGCTGCTTCGCACAGGCCTTATCTCACATGTGCATCATCAAAACACTAATAACATCTGAATGAGTCCTGGGTGTCATGACAGACAACAAAATGAACGTGAGCCACCAATGAGATGCCATAGCTGGCAGAGTTAATCAAACACTGGCATGCATCTAGAGGCCTAGAGACCAGGTCATATGAGGAGAGGCTGAAAGACTTGGGACTGTTCAGCCTGGAGAAGAGAAGACTCAGAGGGGACTTGGTGGCAGCCTATAAGTATATCAAGGATGTACATCAAGGCCTGGGGGAGCATCTATTCACCAAGGCCCCCCAGGGGAGGACAAGAAATAACGGGCACAAGCTGATTGAGGATCGCTTCAGGTTAGACATAAGGAAAAACTTCTTTACAAGCCAAGTGCTGAGGGCTTGGCCCCCCCCCACCCTGGTGATCTTCAAAAAAAGCAGTCTTTCCTGGCCAAGTGTAGAAGAGCTGGACCTGATGATCTATAAGGTCCCTTCCAGCCCCTAGCAACTATGAAACACCTTGAATATTATACCCACTTTTCCTCCTCTTTTAGTCTGTCTGGGTTTTAAATTGTAACTTCCTTGGGGCAGAAACTGCGCCTTCCTCTGTGTTTGCCCCAGCCCACAGGTACTTAGGTAGCATATAAGAAGAATTAATTTAAAAATAAATTTAAAAACCTAAACTATGTTTGGTTCCCATTCAGGTTTTCCTCTTGTGAAATCTGATCTGTAGGAAACAAAGATAATCATTACAAAAAGGGTTAGAGTCGACTCTTCAGGTTCCTCAGAAAAGTGGGTCGTTGTTTTAGGGATGTAGGGACACAGCAGTGCCCCAAAAAGAAGAAAAAAGAAGAAAAATCCCTGGTGGTACCTTTAAGTCTTGCCATGACCAAGCACTGGGGGAGAAGTTTTGGAAACAGGAAGGTAGTCCTTCAAGCCTAAATGAACCAAGTTGAAAAAGTGTTTGAACAGCAAAGACTACACGTCTCAAAATGCTTTTGGTTTTGCTGTGATGGCACAGCACTTCAAAAGAGCAGGAACGTTTTTTTCCCCTCCCCCAGTTGGATGTGCCTCCTTGCACCCCATGGGTGTTACTGATCTGCTGAGATGTGAATCTGGCTGAAGTGTGGGCGAGATAATAATCAGCTGGGGCCTGAGCTGATGCCTACTAAAGTCAGTGGGAGTCTTTCCAGTGACTTCAATGAGCTTTGGATAACCCCCTAGTGCATGGATTAAAGTCGACAGTAAGGGATGGAAACCCAAGCTAGCATGTGTGGTGGTCCAGATGGATGACCTCTCTGCTTGCGCAGGGCAAAAAAATGAAAAGGAAGTGAATCAGGGGAGGGGGGAAACAGCTCTGCTTGGAGACTTTGAGTTTGGTAACATGCTTGTCCTGGTTGAGGCTTCTCTGTAGTGGAGGGTTTAATTCTAATTGTTAAAGGTGCTGCTGTTTTCCCTGCTCTCCAGAGATCACCCGTGGGACTAAAGATAAGAAGAGAAGGTGGCTGCTGGATCACTGCACAAGTATTTCAGGCATCAGTCAAGATAGTGTGAAGAGAAAGATACTGGAAAGGAGGTACAATTGGAGCCAAGAAAGCTGTCTCATCCTCAGTGCATTCCAAGGTGTAGAAAGTACAACCCATCTCACATCCCTCTGGATCCCTAATTGCAGATTGGTTCTTTAGTTTCCTAATGATTTCTTGTTTGTCTCATGTCTTTCATTAGGCTCATAATGCCTGCTGAAGGCAACTATCTCTTTTCTGCTCTTCCTGGATCTACTTAATCTGCAAATTAAAATTTTCTTTGAGACTTCCTGCACTTTACCTGAACTCATTATTTTCAAAACACTACTTTAAAATAAAAATGTAGCTGTGCAGAAAGCCTATCTCCAACTATCATTGTATGTGTGGCAGAGACCTAGCATTTCAAATATAAACACATTCAAAACATTTAAGTTTGAGACTATACGCATCCCCCTTGTAAAGGACAGAATTAAAAACATTATAGTACTTGGGTAAAAATGCAAAGACTAAGCAGTTAAAAGGCAATGTGTTCTAAAGGTTTCCTAATCTATTTTCCTCAATTCTTTCCACCTCTAAGAAGCTTGTGGAGTTAGTTGTCGATTAACATTCAGGAAGATTGTACTCTGTCTCCAGTTCATTGCTCTCTTGTTGGCTTATTGTTATTCAGAGCCCATTTATTGTAGATGAGCCATTCATTTTCCTCTAATTGGATGGGATTGGATTTCACTTTCATTGTTGGGGGTATTGAAAACCCGGGAGGGGTTGTAGGGATCAGACCAGGGTTGTGGAGGTTTAACTGAGCACAAAGTTTAGATTGCTGCTCCAAGCAGCTGCATTTTTTAACATCATTTGTAAGTTTGTCCTTATGCCTTGGATATCTGATTACAAAACTTGTAAATATTTAGTCATGATGCCTGATCCAGCCTATTTGCCCTGTTAGGGCTTCTAATAAAGCTCCTGGGATTAGGAAAAAACATCTAGCAATGGCTTGATAGCTATATCCTTCACATTAAAACTACAACTGGCTTTTTGTCTGTATCAGCTATGTTAAAATAATGTTATTTCACTGTCATAAGGTACCAGACTTTATCGTTATAGGTTAGGGAATGGCTCAGATTTATTTAGGGCTGTACAGGGCTCTGCAAGCACATAAATCCAATGCTAAAATCCACAATGACTTCCACTATGCATTGATCAGTCAAAGAGCAAACAAGTTTATGAAGGTTCTGTTCTCTGTTGCTTCTGCATAACGGGAACAATGGCTTTGCTGTTATTTGATGATGTGGGAACTAGGGTAAAATTATACACCTCTCTCAGTCCTCAATAGTTTCATGACTTATTCTGAATTGTTAATTCCAGCATTATAAAAGTTACTGAATCAGCAAATCAGACTAGAAATAAATTAATGGAGCAAATCTTCTGGACAAAAATGCCATTTTATATAGTCACTTTTCAGAGTAAGACTCGCATTGTAACACTAACTGCTGAATAGTTAGAAATGTATGAATAGTCAGAAATCACCAAAGGAAAAAATTGCATTGTTCAGAGATTGTATGCTGCCTTCTTCAGATACCTTTGTACCTGAAACCACAGTTTAACTGAAAGCAGAGCTTCCCAAACCATGGTCTGAGAAGACCCCTGGTGATCCCTGGACAGCTGATCAGAGTAAAAAAGATCTCATTACAGGGGCTATCACAAACCCAATGCATCACTTAAGTCTCACTCATTTACTCAAAATCATGTTTCAGTGAGATTTACATGGGTGCACTGGTCTTCTGCACTGAATTGAATTCATTGTGGATTCATAGATTAAATTCAGAAGGACTATTACAGTAATTTTATCTGACATTCTGTGTAACATAGGCCATAGAACCAATACAGCCCCCAAGAATTCCTGCATCAAGCCTTTAACTTCAGTTGCAACTTGAATATATGTTTTAGAAAAATATATCCAAGGTACTGGCTATCCATTTCCAGGTCAGAAGGGAAGAGAGAAAAAAGCAGGCAGAGATTAAAGGAACAGCGAGTACAAGAAGTAAAGTATGATTAACTTCTTCATCAAAGGATAAAAGAATTATCAGAGAAGGGCAGATACAGCATAGATACTTTCCTAATGTTAAATTTTCACATATGCAGTCGCTATTGCCATAGAGATGAGAGATTACAAAAGAAAGGTGAGGTGGTTCATGCATTCATGAATGGTAGAGGAAGTGGTCCAAGAATTGGTCCCTGTATTAGGATGCGATCCATGCAGCAAAAAAAAGTAAGAATCCTTGATCAAAAAAAGACCAAATTAACAAGAAAGAAACCCTCTACAATATTCTGGTTTCCACCAGCCGTGGGATTGATTTATGCAACTGTAGGCAAGGAGATGCAGTTCAGAGTCTTTATCCGTGTGGCTACTTTGTTTGTTAGCCACTAATGACTGAATCTCAGCAAAGTCTTAAAGCAGGCAGGGACAACCACAAAAATTATCTGGCAAATAAACTTGGCAAAGCTGTTTGCTTTCCTGGGCAATCTTAATAGAAGCAAATATGTGAAATTACTTGCTATGATTTGTTTGCCTAGTTTGAGCTGAGGCTTGGTATAGTTATGACTTTACATGTTAAAAATCTGCAAGACAAGTAATCAAAGTTCCAAACTGTAGGGAATCTCACAAAAACATAGGCCATAGACTTTCGTCTAGTAGTTCCTATATTAAGCCTGATAGCTTGTGACTGAAGTACTCACATCTTAGTTAGCCAAACCCTTTTGAAGAGCACCTGCATAAAAGCCATTCAGGATAGCTGGGTTTGTTAGGATAACTAAGTTACAACTTATTGTATCAAATTTAAGAATAAAGCTATAGAACTGTATTAAATAAAGGTCAGAAATAGAATAATTTGTTACACAATTCCAACAATTATGAGAGTAAAGCAAAAATTCCATTTAGATCACCAAGAATGGACTATACACTGTACCATTTAGAAAGACAACCACTCTTGTTCAGTAGATTTCAAGCAACGAAAATGTGCCACGTCTCTTGGTATGTAGCTCCAATAGTTAAAGACCATGACTTAAAAATATGCCTTTTGTTTCCATTTTAAACATTGGTGTTTCAGGACATTGAATATTATGCTTTTGTCTCTTTGATGAAAGCACAGAAACTGTCCTTCCGCAGGTGCATACAGACCAAAACCAAGTCACCTCTTAACTTTCTAAGTTAAATTGATTGAGTTCAAGTTTCTCATTAAAGCATGCAGATAGACCTTCAGCTCATTCTTCCAGTACTTTTATGAACCCTTTCCTGTTTTGTATGATTCATTCTGAAGTATAAGTATCAAAACTGGCCATAGTATACCACCAGTGGTCTCAACAATACTGTACAGAGAGAAGGCCATCTCTTCATTGTTTCTTGCTATTTCCCAGTTCATAAACCCAGAAATTGCATTGTTTCATTTAGTCACACTAGGAATTCATGTTCAGTTGTCTGTCCACCAAACACCAAAATCATTTTCCACTGAACAGTTTTCAAAGATTCAGTCCTCCTTTCATTAAGCAGGATCTACCTCCTCCTTTTTCTGGCGGTGTGCTCTTACATATTGTTTGATTGCATCCAGTTTAACCTACACTGACCTACACTTCCTGTTATGAACCACCTGAAGAAACTTCGCAACTTTAATCAACAATTATTTCCTTTCAGATCACTGATCAAGATACTGAATCGCATTGGACCAAGAACCATTTAACGCAAGAGCCTACTATTATCCAGGAGCACATCTGGGAAGGATCGGTGGGGGGGGCGATGCTAAGGGGCAACCAGCGTGGGTTCATTACGGGCAGGTCCTGTCAGACCAACTTGGTTGCCTTCTACAACCAGGTCACAAAGTCATTGGATGCAGGTGTCATGGTGGATGTAGTCTTTCTGGACTTCAGGAAGGCCTTTTACACTGTCTCTCACCCCACTCTCATTAAAAAGCTAGGGGACTGTGGCACTGATGCCTACACAGTCATATGGGTTGCAAATTGGCTGAGGGACCACACCCAGAGAGTGGTGGTGGATGGGTCATATTCGACCTGGAGGGATGTGGGCAGTGGGGTCCCCCAGGGCTCGGTCCTTGGGCCTGCACTATTTAATCTCGTTATTAGCAATTTGGACAAGGGGGTGAAAAGCACCCTGTTCAAATTCGCTGATGACACCAAGATCTGGGGCAAGGTGGGCACGCTAGAAGGGAGGGACAAGATACAGCTGAACCTGGACAGGTTACAGGGGTGGGTGAACGAGAATGGGATGGGATTCAATACTGACAAGTGCAGGGTGCTGCACTTGGGCAGTAAGAACCAGCAGCATACCTACAGGCTGGGGAACTCCCTTCTCAAAAGCAAAGTGGCAAAAAGAGATCTTGGAGTCATTATTGACTCCAAGATGAACATGGGCTGACAATGCAAGAACATGGTCAGTAGGGCTAACTGTACCTTGTCCTGCATCTACAGATGCATCACAAGCAGGGCCAAGGAGGTGATCCTCCCCCTATATGCAATGCTGGTCAGGCCGCATTTGGAGTACTGCATCCAGTTCTGGGCGCCGCACTTTAGGAGAGATGTGGCCAGCATCGAAAGGGTCCAGAGGAGGGCCACTCACATGATCCGGGGACGGCAGGGCAGACCCTATGAGGAGAGGCTATGGGACCTGAACCTGTTCAGCCTTCACAAGAGAATGTTGAGCGGGGACCTGGTGGCCATCTACAAACTTACCAGGGGGGACCAGCAGGGAATGGGAGGGACCCTGTTCACCTGAGCATCTCCCGGAGTAACAAGGAGTAACAGCCATAAGTTGTTTGAGAGTAGGTTCAGGCTGGACATTAGAAGGCACTGCTTCACAGTCAGGGCGGCTAGGATCTGGAACCAACTTCCAAGGGAAGTGGTGCTTGCTCCTACCCTGGGGGTCTTTAAGAGGAGGCTTGATGATTACCTAGCTGGGGTCATATGAGCCCAGCATTCTCTCCTGCCCAGGGCAGGGGGTTGGACTCGATGATCTACTTAGGTTCCTTCCGACCCAAACATCTATGAATTTATGAATCTATGAATCTACTGAATAAAATAATCATTGACAAGTTCCCCATTAGCAATGATAGTTTTTAGATATATTATGGAGCTAGTTTATAGTCCACTTAAACACATTACACTAATTTTTGTTGAATGTTAATATTTTTAGTCAGAATGTTGGATTATGCTAAATCCATGACTTTATAGATGCCTACTGTGGCAGAAATGCCTCCGTCGGTGCCCCTCTCCAGAGATCTGTCTCAGCCAGCCTGAGAGGCTGCTGTTGAATCCCTCACAGCAGGGATCTCCCACCTTGTCTGCAGACAAAAGCTCGGGGGGGTTATAAAAAGGCCGGGGCCAGGAAGAAGGGGAGCCATTAGCCATGCGGTCATCCAGGTGAATCTGAACTGGCTCTCTCCTCATCACCGCATGCTCCAAGAGTGCCCTGCCTCCAGAGGAAACAACAACCACCTCTGGACGATGCGTGTGAGTAAGCTACTCGAGATCCGATTAGATATTTAGCTTCAGTAACTCAGATGCGTGTTTAAACGGCTACCTCAGCCACCCTGGTTTGCTCTATGGGATTCCTCTGATATTCCTGTAATATTTCTATGATATTGCTCTACCTTTTACCCTGTTTCCGCCCTACCCCTGTAATCAATAAAGTTCTCCTTTGTGACCGGTGTACAGACTTATTGAGGGGTGGGTCTAAATTATGCCAAGGAGGCCCCTTAGGTCGGTGGACTAAGGGAGGCTTCCTAATAAGCCCCTGACTTGGGGAAGTGCCCCAAGTGCTTGTACTGGGTCTAGTACCCATTGGACGATCAGGCCTGTGTTCTCCAAGGTGCACAGAGCCAGAAGTGAGTCCAGAGCCTTGGATGGTGGCAGCGGGAACCCCAGGCTAGCGGGTGTGCTCCAGGGAAGGGGTTGGCCGGACGGGAGGCACCCCAGGGAGGCACTCGGAGCCTGGAAGGTGGTCGGCGCAGGGGGGTGGGCTGCTCAATGCAGGAGCGCCCCCTACTGGCCCGCCACACCTACATCACAATCACATTTATGAATCAAGTTTATAGTTCTGTCAAAAGTGAGAGATTGTTTAGCAGATCCTATTTCCCGTAAAACCTTACAACTTGGTCTTAATTATACTACCAGGCATATATGTTGAAGTTTCTCACATACCCATGTTGCGGACAATTTTTCCACATTTATTTTTACTCAAATTAGCAATTTCAAGAGATTCATGTAACTTGTACAGATAAACACATACTTACAAATAAAGGAATGATGTTGCAATGAAGTAAAACCATGGCTAGAGAACCACATACCTGAAAGCAACCAAAGGATGATGGCAGAGTGACTTACCTTTGTTGGGATAGCTGCTCTTTGAGTTTCTCTTTTGCTCTCTGGATAGATCCAACCTCCAGCCAAAATAAATGCTATCATAGCTAGAGTAACAAAAGTCCAAACCAGTTATTTCAGAACAAATATAAAACCTTTCCTTTGGGGCAGGGTTAATCCTAGGGCAGTGGTTCTCAACCTTTTTAGACTCAAGACAGTCTTTGTTCGACTCCAGACACTCCTCAGAATATGCCAACGCTTTGTTTTCACTCTTTTTTTGACTACTTAAAAAGAGCAAAGTAAATTCATTGTTGCAAAGAGCCCAGAAAGGCCTTACATGTCAGAATGGTTTTAACACTATGAATTCCTATCTGAAATCTCTGGGTTTATCCTGTGAACCATGTTTGCACACCTAACGGTGCTAACATTGTGTGGCACCTCATGACACCCTTGGAAGGGTCTCAAGGTATGCCAGGGTGCCACAGCACCCTAGTTGAGAATCAATGCACTAGGGTCATAAACAGATTTTACTAAATATACCATACAGTAAGATGAATCAAAACGACATTCATTTTATTTTCATTGATGTGTTATTGTTGTGGAACGGGTTTATTTAGTTTGAATTTTAAGGATTTTTTTTGTTTTGATTACAAATATTATATTAACATTGTTTAATTTAAAATGTTGCTATTCTTTCCTCTTTTCCCAACTCAGCTTCTTGTCTTTCCTTCTTATCACAGGAAAATGGGGAAATGGTTAAAAACAGCAAACAACAGTAGAAACCAACTATTATGATGACTTTTTTCATACATTTTTGAGCGGGAACAAAAAAAGTAATGAACTTAAAAGTGTGGAAAAAGCAGATGACAACATCAGCAAATTAAAAAAACCAAACAAACTTGCACCCTAAAATAAAATCTTCCTCCCAGCCACAAGTCTTGCAACAGGTCTCACTCAGCCACCCTTACACTAAGGAAAGAAAATTAATCATTTTGTCTTATATACAAACTCTTAAAAACATTATGATTACATTTAAATCACATCAACTTATTAATTGGTATGTCTCAGTTTAGAAAAGCATGTATAGGGGCCATATGACATCACTAGAGCAGAGGGTTGTGTGAAGCTAGACCTCTAAGATGCTAAACGCTTGAGGGGGGGACATGATATGTGTTTACAAAATACTGAACAGGGAAGAGAAAGTAAGTAGGAATTTTTAATTTATTGTCGCTCACAATACAAGAACTAGGGGGTCACAAAATGAAACTAGTAGGTAGCAAGTTTAAAACTAACAAAAGGAAGCTCTTCTTCACACAGCCTGTAACTAAAGTGTGGAACTCATTGCCACCAGATGTTGTGGAAGCTGACAGTTGAGCTAGATTCAGAAAGGGATTAGACACATTTTTGGAGGAAAGGGGCATCAGTAGCTATTGGGCATGGGAGTTCGGGATACAGCTTCTGAATCAGAACTTCCTAGACCTTAAAAGCTGGAAGCTGCAAGTGAGATAGGAATAGTGGAAAAAAACCTGGGTCATACTCTGTTTACCACAGGATACTAGGCAAGATGCACCTAAAGTCTTATGTTATGTGCTGTATGGGAGAGACAGCACAATTCACAAACACTGCTGATCTCTGACCCCCCCTAACTCTCAAAAAGCATTCTTCCTGTTTGTAGAAAGTGAACCTTATGTAAGGGAATCAGTCTGAAAAGCTTCTTCCTCTGAAGAAACCCTCTAGAAGATGATCATTCAGAACACCACATCTACCTGCAGAGATGATTATAGCAGGGTGTGGGGCCTGGACATGGTGGCAGTGGGGTGGGGGCGGGTAATATTATTTAAAGATTATTTAATCTTTAAATACGATTAAAATGATTGAAAAAAAGAAAAGGAGCTGACAGAGAAAACTGAGATTATAGGAAAGGTTGACAAAAGAAATAACGTTAAAAATAAGGGCTTCCAGGAGGCATGGAGAAGGGAGATCCAGCAGAATATTTAGAGCAAATATTCCACACCTTCCTACAGATGAAACAAAGGCAACTGTCCTTGTAGATAGAGGACACAGAGCTCTCTACACAGCCTGTAGTTCAAACAAACCATGATAATATGTTTGCTCTGTTTTGAACAAAAGTAGCAGATTCTGAAAAAAGGTTAGAGAGATTTTCTGATCCTATCCTGGGAAGATATAAAATACAGATGTTTCAAGACTTGTCACAGGCAACTTTAAGGAGAAGAAAGGAATTGAGTGAAATTCCAGCATCCCTTAGAGAAGCAAAGAAGATACAGATTAGCTTTCCTTTTTAAATTGATCTTTAATATCAACAACATCCGTACATTACAAAAGAGAAAAAGGTGTTAACATCCTTGTGAAACTAAACTTAATGCAATGCATCCTGGAATCTCAGCCTGAGACTGACACCAGCAGTGAGAAGCAATACCATAATACTGAATGGCAAACTGCTAAGCCAGGGAGAAAAAAGATATCAAAGTACAAGTACAAAGAGACTGGAAGAAGTCACAAAACTAGGGGTATTCAAGAGGATTTGGGTGGGACTGAATAATAGTATGCGAGAAAAGAAAAGAAAAAAGTGGAAGGGGGAATATTATGGGCGGGGGGGAGGAGATAAAACAGCAGTGTTGGGGACCAAAATAACTAGGAAATTGGGTCAATAAAGACATATTCTAAGGCAGCGGTGGGCAAAATACAACCTGTGGGCCAGATCCATCCTGCCAAGGGACTGTATCTGGCCCACGGCAGATCCCTCACCCCGCACTCCACCTAGTACCCTGCAGCCATGGCCCGTGATGTTGTGTATGCTGGGCCTGCCCCAGCTCTCAGTTTGGTCTGTGCTGAGATACCCGCCTCCCCCCTGTGCCCACCCTCTGGGCATCCAGGGGCCTGTTTGGCAGGCCCAGCTGCCTGTGGCTCACAGGGGTCCCAGGCCAGTCTCTATGGAGACCCTGCCTGCTTGCCCACCCACTCTGTCCGACGCCCCCAGAACGGTCTAGTAGTCTACCATTTAGGAAGTTTTGGTGAACTGTTGCGGGTTGGTGGGGGGGAGAACAGGTGTTCGCCCAGACTGCAACTGCTCACTAACACTCCCGAAATGGTTCTCTTGCCCAAATAATTGCCCACCCCTGTTTTAAAGCCCAAAGCAAAGGACAATGGTTCGGGGAGGGATATAAATGTAGTGTAACATGGGAAGAGACTGGGGGAAGGCCTGAAATACATCTCTGCCCAACTCCCTCCAGAAAACAGTACCTGAAAAACTATAATATAGGGCTGTGACTCCCCTAGGGTGGGAGTCAAGAATTCCCCCAAGGAAGGAGTTTGCTATTCAGGTGTGGAGGGATTAAATATTCCTTTCCATCTGAGGTTAGACTGAATCGCCACACTTTTGGAAAGGGGTAAAGAGTACAAAAACTGGGATGAGTTGGGGATCCAAAAGGTAGGGAAATTAGACAAGGTAAATAATGCAGGTGACAGTGGTGGAGAGCAGGAGCTTTAGTAAATAAAATTAATTTTAGTGCAAGAATATATATAAGAATACACAGGGACCAAAACGGTACTGTGGGTATATTAAACCACACATAATGTCTTATTTTCTTATATTATAAAGAAGTGAATGTAGTTCCAGGTAATACATATATTCACCTCCCAGTGTATCCAGCCAGATTGTTTAAATATCAACATATATAAACAATATATTTATAATACAGATGAGTTATACAATTTGTTATATATTCTTTTGTAAATATGTAATAACCACATGCAAATCTTGTATATTACTCCAATGTTGGAGATTTTTTTTCTGTTTGTCTGAATTTAAAAAATTAAAAAAAATAAATGAACATGCATGCTTTTTGTTGTTTTTTGTTACTGATAATATTGTGTAAATGACAATTTTATTGTATGCCTGTGTTAGCATAAGGATATATGAAAAATATTTTATACATTTAAAACAATTGTAGAATGACAAATCTTCAATCAAAATTGTGGACCTACGTTTCAAAAAAAATGCTCCATTTTCAGTGCTGGGGAAACAAAAAAAGGACTGTTTATGACTTCAAACTGGTTGGTGTAACTGGGACTGAAAGAAATTTATAATGGTGAGTTTTCTGCATGGAGAATGGTACAAAATTGGGCAGCACTGTATTCAGGTGTGGGCACAATTTAGGTACTGCATTAATGAGACAAAGCAGTGACATTCAGTCAGCTTGACCTTTGGGACAGCAAGCAAAAAATCATTAATTGGAGGAGTGCTCCAAGACTTGAATGACACATGCAGGGTAGCACTAGGGGTACCGAGTAAATGAACTGGTACTGCTTCTGGTCACCCCTATGGGAGGAGGAAAGGTACAACAAGGGATTTCTGTCCCCACTTAGAGCAAGAAGAAAGAGACAGAAAAGAACAAAGAGCTACTGTTTCAACTCCAGTCACAGTGTGGCAAAAACTAATATATGGGCAAATGTTTAGTGTTTGCCTCAGTATCACGTAGTCTCACATGATGCAAATATTGCACTGCCTTGTCTAAACATTGCACCACAAACATTGTTTCCTCCTAGGACTCAATTCAAAAGGCCAGCTTGGTCCTGAGCTCCCCAGACCAGAAGATAATGTGAACAAACGTGTCAGCAGCATCAAAGCTGCAAAGATGGCAAACAACGCCGATGATATTGGCGATCACTTGCGGACGAGTAAGATTGTCTTCCAAGGATGTTAATACAGGCAGTCCTCAACTTACAACGTTTTGAGGTACAAGGTTTATAAATTGACACCCTGTTTCAACTTTCTGACAGCAGTTTCAACTTTACAACACTTCATCTGACACAATGCGATGCCAGCAAACAAGTTCTTAAAGAAAGCAGACAAGACTCCAGAAAAACCTGCAGCCAAGACTCCTGAGAAGACTCCATCCAAGAACCCTTCAAAAAATCCAACCAAGAGCCCTTCAAAAAGTCCACCAAAGTCACCTTAAAGAAGTCCTTCGAAATCAATATGATTGCTATTTACAATATAAATACATTAATGTAGCTGTATTACTCATCTAATTGACTGAGTACAAAATTCTGGGTTATTTTTGGTGAAAATAGGGTATCGGGCCTTGGTTCAGGAACAAATCCCCCATTTATAACATTGTTTCCTATGGGAAAATTGGTTCCGAGTTACATTTCAACTTAAGACACGGTTTTCAGGAACCAATTGTGTCATAAGTCCAAGGACTGCCTGTAGTGAGTCTGCAGGTGGCTCCATAGCCCAATTCTAGATACACATGTCTAGTCGCAGTGAGGACAGGTGTTTACAGGAAAGGTGGGCACTGTGTTGGTGCATTGGATGATCTGATGTTCTTTTTGCCTGTTCTTCTTTTCCTCTTCTGCCTGTTGATGAGCTATTTCAAAGTGTTGAGGTCCCTCCCAAAGAGCCTTCCTCCATTTTGGTCGGTTCTGAGCAAGAGTCTCCCAACTGTTGATGTTGATGTTACACCTCTTCATGTTTGCTTTCAGGGTATCTTTGAAGCACTTTCTTTGCCCTCTGCTACTTCACTGACCTTCTTTCAGCTGCGAGAAAAATATTCTCTTTGGAAGGTGGGAGTCAGGCATGTGAACAACATGACCTGCCCAGTGAAGTTGGTTTTGGATGATCATGGCCTCAATGCTGTTAGAATTTGCTTCGGCCAAGACACTGATGTTTGTGCATCTATCCTCCCAACTAATCCAAAGCTTCTTGCTAAGGCACCATTGGCGGTACTTTTCCAAGCTCTTGAGATGTCTTCTGCATGTGGTCCAAGTTTCTGAGCCATACAGCAGAGTTGGAATGACAATGGCTTGATAAACCAAGAGCTTCATTTCAGCAAGGATGTTGTGATTTAAGAAGACCCTCTTACTCAGACATCCAAAGGCTGCACTTGCACATTTCAAGCAATGTTGTATTTCCACATTGATGTCCGCCTTTGATGAAAGATGGCTTCCAAGATTGGCAAAGTGATCCATGTTCTCCAGCAATTCTCCATTGATTTGAATGGAGCAGGACTTGCATTTTCCTGATGCTTAGAGTTCGGCCAATACTCTCATAGACTTCTAAGAATACATTAAAAATGGTTTGGAGGTCCATTTCAAATCGAGCAATGACAGCATTGTCATCCACATAGTGGAGCTCCATTATGGATGTTGTCGTGGTTTTCGTTTTGGACTCGAGTCTGTTGAGGTTGAAGAGTCTTCCATCCATCCTATACACAATTTCAATTCTAGGTGAGAGCTTTCTGTTGACAAGGTGCATTATGGTGGAGATGAAGATGCAAAACAAAGTTGGAGCGATGACACAACCTTGCTTCACTCCAGTTTTCACCTCAAATGGTTCTGTTTGATTCCTGTTGCTGAGAACCCTTGCTGACATGTTGTCACGGAAAAGTCTCAGAACGCTGATGAACTTGTTTGGGCAGCCAATTTTGGACATGATTTTACATAGGGCTTTGTGATTTACAGAACTGAAGGCTTTAGAGAGGTGATGAAGGCCAAATAGAGAGGTCAATTTTGCTCACGACACTTCTCCTGGATTTGACGTTCTGTAATGATCCGCAGTTCCTCAAGATGTTCTGAAGCTGCTTTGAGATTCTGGAAGAATTTCTTCCACAAGTGGGAGAAGGCAGTTAGCGAGGATATGGGCAATGACTTTCCCAGCAGTGGCCAACAATGAGATGTCTCAGTAGTTTATACAATCAGCTCTGTCCCCCTTCTTGAAGATGGTAACAATCAAAGCATCCTTTAGGTTGGCTGGGATATTTTTCCTTGTTACTGATTTTAAAGATGAGGACATGAAGCTTACATGAAAGTTGTTCCCCTCCTCCCCTGAAAATCTCTGCAGGTATTCCATCAGCACCGGCTGCCTTGTCATTCTTCATTTTCCCCATGGCACTCCTGACCTCTGCCAGGGTAGGTGGCAAACTAAGGTCTTCTCTGATTGCTTTTTGCAGAAAATTGTTGATCTTATCTTCATTGGCAGTTGAGTCAGAATTCAGAAGGTCCTGGAACTGTTCCTTCCAGCAAGCATTGATGGATTCACTGTCTTTCAGGAGTGTTGTTCCATCCTTTGATCTTAGAGGATTAAGGCCTTGAGTGCTAGGGTTATAGACAGCTTTGGTAGCACTGAAGAAGCCACGAGTGTCACGGATGTCAGAAAAATATTGGATTTCTTTTGATTTCTGAATCCACCGCTCATTCTTCAGTTCTCGTGTTCTCTTCTGCACCTCTGATTTTGCTTGTTGGAGTGCATTTGAATTGAATTGGTGTAATTCTGCCAGGCACAGAAAGCTTTCCGTTTCCTGTCAATGAGATCTTGAATTTCAGTGTCATTTTTTTCAAGCAAGTTTTGATGTTTCCTGCTCTTGTGTCCTATGGTATTTTCACAGGATGAGAAGTCAAGTGCTCCTTGACTCCTTCTGGGTGCTCTGTTGGTAGTGTCTCATTCAGGAGTTGCTGGAATTCTCTGTGCTTGAGTGGGTCCTTCAAGCACTTCACGTTTAACTTGCGCTTGATCTGCTTCCTTTGCATTCTTCATTTAGGAGCAACCCTGATGGACATGCAGGAACGGATGAGGTGGTGCTCAGTCCAACAGCCATCAGAGCCAGTTGTCGCTCCCATAATCAGGATGTCCTGGTGATTGCAAGTCCAAACAATCACATAGCCAATCAAATGCCAGTGTTTTGATCTAGGGTGTTTCCAGGACATCTTGAACTTGTTCCTTTGATGGAACAGGGTATTTGTGATGACAAGTCTGTATTCTGTGAACTTCGTCAGGAGAAGGACCCCGTTAGCATTTGAATTTCCAGCAACTTCTTTTCTGACAGTACCATTCCAAAGTTTTGAGTTTCCTGCCACTCTGGCATTAAAATCTCTGAGAAGGATGATTTTATCTTCCCTTGGGATATTTGAGAGGATCATGTCAAGCTGTCTGTAGAAGTTCTCCTTCATGATCTCATCAGCATCGAGAGTTGGGGCATACGCACTCACAATTGTCACCTGTTGGTTTTTGGTGAGTTTCAGATGGAGAGTCATGAGGTGTTTATTGACTCCAACTGGGAGTTCTGAGAGTTGGTTCACAAGTTTATTTATAATGGCAAAATCAACTCCATGTGTCTGTGGCTCTTCTTCTGTTCTCTCTTTCCTGAAGAAGGTGTATCCTCCACATTCTTCTTTCAGATGTCCTTCTTCAGCATGTTGAGTTTCAGATAGGGCAGCAATGTCGATGCTGAATGTCCTCAGTTCATGTGAGATGATTCCTGTCCTTTGCTCAGGGCAATCACTATTTGTGTAGTCCATTAAGGTTCATATGTTCCAGGTTCTGAAAATCATTTTTGTTTCTTTGTGACCACATAGAGGTGATCCCACTGGACATGGTTATCCAGTCAGGAACTGATTGGGATAGACTATGTTTGCGGCACCTTTTCTAGCTCCCTCTCCATATGGGGTGAGCAGAGTAGATCCTAACTAGGACTGCTCAGTCGTGGGTGCAGCTGCCAAACTGCTCTTACTGCCTCTGTCCTCGAACAAGATGACTGAAGCAAACACCCACCACTTATGGGCCAGTCCATGACTAGGAACTTCCAGATCTCACACTCCCGTCCCCATCGCCACTTGTCGATCACCGTAGGACTTTCCTGTTGTGCAGAGAAGGTGTAGGATTCCCATAAGGAAAATGCCTATGTGAGACTTCTTTTAGCATAAGGATGTTGTTGCATGCCAACAAACGCATGGTTCTTGACAAATAGGGATCTAAGTCCAATGGCATGGAATCTGAGATGACTGGAGACCCATGATCTGCTGCAGCCTTCATCTGCCTTCACAGCTGCTGAAAAGGGGGTTACACTTTTCTTCTGCCTGGTCCGCCATTGAGGTCTTCTTGGATCGCTGTTAGTCAGGAACCTCCCCCTCGACCTTGCTGCCATGGGTGACCCTACCAGGAGCATGAAGCTCCTGATGGCCTTGCTCTCAGGATCACTGGAGCATGCAAGCCTCTCCACCACTACAAGGTGGTGATCCCATGAGAGGAAAGGTGGCAAATACATAGGAGGAGAGAGATAAAACCTCCAGTCTTCTAAGGCCCCTTCTTGCAAACCCAGACTTAAAGTGGCTGGGATGTGTGCTTGGAGAAAGTCCATTTGGAGGCTAACAGTCTGCTAAGACAATCAATTCGAGTCAATGGCTACCTCAATCTGTGCATAAGAAGGAAGGAATACAGTAGTTATGTCCTCTACAAGCTGTAACACACCAGAGCTAAGTGTGTGCCAGGGTCTCTAATTCCCTGTGTTCCCAGATGCCTGAGGCCTGGGTGTCCAAGTTGCACAGGGCTGGCATAGGACAACTAGGGGAGATCAAGCGCAAAGTTGAGAAAGGTGGGGACTTGCCCACCTCCGCCACAGTTCCTGGCTGACCCAGGGCACGGGAAGTCCTAGGACCACTCCTGACATGTTCCAGCTGGGGGACTACAGGGAACAGCTGTGCAAGGTGCTGGGCTCAGTGGCAGCAGCAGTGCGGGGAGGGAGGGGATGGACCCTGCTCCCTTTTCCTCTACCATATTCCCTAGCTAGCCTGGGGGTCCAGCTGTGGGGAGTGGCTAGGCAGGATACCGGCTCATCCGGGATGGGGTGGCAGTGGGTGGCTCCCCCTCCCAGTACCTGCTTGCTGCGAGCAAGGTGACATGCAGGGGGACTGGGCAGGGAGCAGGAGTGCCTGGAAGGGGGGAACCTGCCTGCCACTATTTCCCCTGACTGAGCCAGGCACTTCACACTGCCACGCCTTAGCTGGAGTGGGGCAGGTGTGGTTCTGAGGCTATGCCTCACCCCTATGCCATCTGGGGACAATGGCAGCAGTGGGCAAGTCCCTGATCTCTCTTCCTGTGACCAGAAGCAAACCTTGGGCAAACTCTGCTGAAGAGGGGAAGGGGGAAAGGGGAGGGGGCGCCTAAGTTGGAGGGGAGGGGGCGCCCAGAGCTGGAGGGAGGGAATTACCTGCTTTCGGGACTCAAAAAATTCCCTGGCAGCTGTTGCCACAGTGTGGTGTTCCCATTGGGAGTGGGGGTATCGCCCATATTCTCCTTTTCAAATTCCTAGATTCACCCATGGAGCTAGGTGACTTCAGATCAAGCAACAGTATGCAGGTCCCTGGAGGCCCCTATTCCCATTTCCACTCTGTGCAAGTGGAGCTTATCTGGAATGGAAAATCCTGAGCCCAGTAAATCGAAGAGTGACAAAGACACTGCATTACATGTGTGCCAGAATGCTGCATTGCTCATAGCCACTGCTGGCTGATGAACTACATTTGCCATCTATTGGCCCTACCCACCCACTGCCTGAACAATCCAGAATCCTTTCAGTTTATCTATGTGGCTTCTTGTGGATTGACCTACCTTTAATTTAATTATCGCCTGAACATTTATAAACCTGCGTAAAGCATCATATATTATGTGGCACATATGACTGCATCACAGTTTTCCTTTGCCTTCCTGATTGACAAATTCATCTTAGTGTTGAGCCATGAGCATTTGGCCTTCAGTGTCAGAGAGTCAGCAACATGATGTTGACTGTGATATCATGTCAAGAATCCACACAGCAATGCAAGATTATTCTCTGATTTTAGTCAGATTTGGCCCTCATGCCCCTCACTATGCAGTTGCCTCTCCCTTCCCAAGAGATGTGACAGGGTTTGACCGTACATCATTCTTTCATCACTTAAGGTCTGACCCAACTGCTATCAAAGTGGAAAGACACCCTATGATCTGATATCCTGAATGTACATCGTCAATTCTACAACCCCCTCTTCTCAAACCATCTGGTGATATGGTGCCATACCTTCACACTACAATCCTTCAGATCTCTTTAATAGCTATTTCTTGTGCTGAAAACTTGTCAGTGGAAGGCCCTGGAAAGCAGTGTCCTTCCAAAGCCATTTCTTTCTTTCTACCACGTTTCATAGATTTGATAGACATTAGGGCTGGAAGGGACCTCGGAAGATCATAGAGTCCAGCCCCCTGCCCACGGGACAGGAAGTCATGTTGCTACAGAGGAGCTTGCTAGCTGCAAAGAGTTGGCCTAGAAAATTATGTATTTAATTTCCAGATGCAGGAGGTCGCATGAGAAAAACAAAATGGAAGGGAAGAAGGCTCATCCTTTCCAAGGTAAGTCTCAGTGGCCTTTACCAAAAGGAGAAGCAATCTCTTGGCTGGTGTAATGCCACTAGAGCTACATCTGTTTACAGCAGTCAAAAATGTATCCCATTTCTTACCTTCAGTTTTCTCTGTGATATGATACATTTCAATACTAGCACAAATAACCAGTTTATCAAATAAGCACATTACATAGGGTCATGTAATAAAACCAGCCTCAATGGGAACACAAGTGCATATGTCTCCTTTAAGAGGTAAGGGAGAACTTCCATGTGGGCTTAATACTCATAATAAAAACCAAAAACCTTTAGAAAAGTGTTTGACTGGGGAGAGATTGGGACAGGACCGCAATATGGATACAGCCCACCAATGCAAGAGCAAGAGCATTTGCTGACTTCAGATCCAAGTGGGGAAATTCTGGAGAGGTAGGTAGCATCAGACTGCAAAAACACAGCAACTTGAGGCTCAGGAAGTAAGCCTTTAATGCAACCAAGCCCTACTCACCTTTAACAGCTGCTCCATGCATTGTTTTATTCCAAATCACTAAGATCTTATTTGATATGAATAACTATAACTCCTTCTTACCTGGCCTTCACCCTGTAAACACAGACGCCTGTAAGAGTGTGTTAAAGTTAGCCATTGCATCTCCATTAAACTGTATTTTCTGCAACTGCCAGTGATAATGCACTTCAGATAACTCGTTGATGCAATATATTTTCCAGGATTGGCTTTTGTTTTCTTTCTTGGCTACTCACCTCTTCTGTGGTCACTTTTGCTCATTTCTCTTGTAAGCTGTCTAGAAGCAGAGAAAGGCTTTTAGTTTTAAGCAGTTCTCTTTTCAGCCTCCCTTTATTGAATTCCAACCTCCATTTTTTTTTAAACATAGGAACATCATTTATCTTGGACTTTAAGTTACAGAGGCCTTCAAGGGGCTTCTTTTTTTCTTTCCCAGCTGCATTTGTTGACACACAGTCAATCTGTTTTTTGCCTTCATTCCCCCTTTTCCCCCCAGCAGGCCATAAAGTATCGACAGCTGTGCCCTTTATTAGCATAGCTATTCTAAACACAACAAGGGGGAAAGGACTAAATATATTACAGCCATTACCTCTGTCAAAAAGTGACAATTTTAAAACATTTTAGCTTTTCACTGGGAAAGCTAGAGCACAAAAGAAAGTGCTATAATTTTATTGTAAATGCTTTTTAAATATGGGTCACTTGGCCATAATCAGTAGAAAGGATGGAAAAGTTCAAAGCTTGAGAACAGCTCAGGCAGATATCAGAATTTTTTTTAAAGGCTTGTCTTTAAAATATGCTAATTGGTACAAAAAATACAACAGTGAGAAGCATGCAAAATAAGATCTTGTTCCTGGAGGTTTTGTTTTCAGTACAGGTCTGTTCATGCTTTTCCCATCTACTTATAAGTGTGTTTTACAACTTGGATGGGAATTATTCCTCCCCAACAGGGTGTTATGAACATTTGGGCACAGAAAAAAAAAAAGAGAAAACAGTCAGTCATGTGTTTATTTTTAAGTACTATTTTCCCAAATGCCTTTGGCGCACGTATGTGATGTAGCACTGGGAGTTATCCAGCAAGATGATTTCTAATAAAGAAAATAATTTGAATTCTTACCTACTATTCCTAATTGAAGACAGGCCATTGAAATCTTGTTTTGTTAAAAAGATTATACAAATACGCTTTGAAGTTACTGATTCACAATTTTTGAGGACAACAAAGTGGATGGGGATGGGAAGGAGGCAGCTTTTTCAATCTATCCAGTAAACAGATTTCCATGCTTATGATCTACTATGCACTTTAAAATGTATGTCGGGTGTTCAGTATGTGCCAAAGCATGTATATGCTGATTACTTTTGTTTTAGACAGTAATCAGCACATCAGTCAGGAAAAAGAAAAGCTTGTTAGATTCCATTTTAATAGTATCAACTTCATCTTCCCTTGAAAGGAAGCTTATAATAATTTCCCTGTGCGATATCTGTAATCTCCTAGTCACAATTTTTGCTCTGGGTTTTTGTTATTCTTGATAATTTAGGAAGATAGGACAAGAAGGGATCTCCTGGACTCTTGAGTCTAGTGCCCTGTGTTAGTAGGCAACCATTTACTCATACAATCCCAAAAATCACCACTTCCAGTCCGCCAGCAAACCACCTAAAAAGCCAAGACCAACCTTTAACTTGTCATTAGTAAAGGCAGGGAAGGCTAGGCCAGTGTCAATGCCCTGCCACTGTAATAACCTTTCAAAGCATGCATGAACTCTAGATTTAACACAACAGTTTGGTATTCTCAGTCATGTAAGCATCCTTCCAGAGGCTGGACCTGTTTTACTCACCGATTGACTAGATCTTTTAACAAATCCTGAAGAAAATATTCATATGCGTTAATGATTCTTTCATAACAATTTGATGATGGTAGTAGCAAGAGCCCAAAACCCTAATATGCTAGGTGCTCATGAAAGAGACAATCCTATTCCAAGCAGCTTCCTGTGCGGGCCGGGAGCGGTCCGAGGCCCTCGGGGGTGCACGGCGGGCTGTGGCCAGCAGCCCTGGCACGCGGGTTGGGGAATGCAGGCCAGCGGACTAGAATTAGGCACGGACGCATAGCGGTTGATTAAAGATTATTTTACTTACACCGTAGATGGTTGCGGTGCAGGCAGGAAAACTTGCTTGAGTTGCAGTTACAGATAGGAAAGAAGAGCAGACAAGAGTTCTAAACTCGCAAACTCTAGCCCAATCCGGCTGAAGGCTCTAAAACCGTGAGCCCGTCATGTCAACCGAAGAAAACAACTCGGATAAGAGCTCTGGATACACTCACACGAAGTTTGCTAGGCTCCGTGGAACTTGTGCACAGGGAAGGGGTTCGTCGAGGGATCGTTCGGCGACGGGGAGAGGCCAGAGGTTGATCAGACCCCTGTAGCCTTCTCAAGGTACACGCTGGGTCCATTAGGCTCCGCAGCGCTTAGAGTTC
>NW_005842100.1:1818018-1834589 GCF_000455745.1 Alligator sinensis | reverse complement strand
CAGCGCTTAGAGTTCTTCACGAGACGTGAAGTCCTCCTCCTCCAGATGGTTGTGGAGTCCTCCAACTTGGGCGGAAACCGCTCAAGCCTCTTATACGGCTAGCAAGCCAATCGCTAGCCGCCACGTGGGAATAATTTAGAACTGGCCAATAGTGGGACACAAATTTGCATGCGGGTGGCGGGAACTCCTTTGCACCGGGGTTTTCTCTTTGCAATTGAGAAATGCACCTTGCAAAGAAAGCGCCTCGTGGCGGGAAATAATTTAGCAGTGCCGAAGCGCATACACACAAAAATCACACCCTTGGGTTGTGACACTTCCGAGCCAAGTTATAAAAACCTATTTAGGGACCCCATACACAGTAACACATAAGAAGAATGGCTTTTTAACATAAGCAACAACTAAGGACCTACTGGCATTCATTTTTCCAGGCTGAGGAGTCATAAACAGGGCTCATATTTTTCTGAAGTCCATTAATGAAATACAGCAACATTTGCTTCACATGGCAAAATGTCTTACACAGAGCTGGCTTCTAGGGCTAGGGCAAGGACAGCAACCCTGTCCAGGAAGAATGAGCAAAAATCATCTAGATGGAGCACTGCCATCCTTTTAGTCTGAACACTACTCATTTGATTTATGTGATTTCTGTATCACCCTCTTCAAAAAGTGATCAGGGCAGCTTAGAATAAAAACAAGCTAAGTCATAAAAAACAGGTAGCATTTTAAAATTTAATAGTAGATGATAAAACAATTCTCCAATGATACCTCGGAACGTAACTGCTCCTGCTATAAAGCCTGCCCAAATGAGAAGATCTTGTGATATTTCTGGAGGATGTCCAGGCTTGGGCTCCAAAAAGAGGGAGCTCCAAAGCTGAGAGTGACTCTAAAGAACCTCCCACATGGTTTTGCCAAACAGACATGGTGCATAGATGGAATTCACTGGAGGTTGTTCTCAACTGACCTTAAGGTTTGCAATGAAATATAAGGCAAGAGGCGGTTCCTTATAGAGACACTGCACCTCCCTCTTCAACATAGAGTATAAACCCATGATTTAGCCCTGAATGAGACAAAATACCATCTAGACCGGGGGTTCCCAAACTGTGCATCTCTGGGGGGTACGCGGGAGACATTGTGTAATGGGGGATTTAATTTTCATTCTAATAATAATTGGCATTTAAGGGGTTAAAATAGGCTGGTAGGGATACACAGGCAGCTGGTAAATCTGGAAAGGGGGATGTAGTAAAAAAAAGTTTGGAAATCTTTGATCTAGACCTTGTTACAGCCCATTCAAACTGAACCTGGTGAGAAGTTTCGAAGAACTCACCGCCCCCCGCCCCTTTTTTTTTTTTCTTTTTGCTCGGCCAACTCATTGAATGTGTGTGACACCTTGAAAGCTGACATTAGATGCCCAGATTTGTAGCTATACATTGACTTGAGAGACAGCCTCTTTTGGCTGGAAGTCTCAGTCTTGCAATGTTGCACACTGGAAATTTCACCAGTGAATGCCTGGGCAACTGTCACTGGCTCTTTTGCTTTATAAAAATAGAGCAGATAGGAGAACAACACTGCTAATCATTTGGGTACTTATAATATAGCACAGAATGTGGGAGCGATTAAAAAACTTAAGCACCACAGCATTTACCTTTGCCATATTATTTTCAGTTTGACATGAATTTAGAATAGGAAATGCATTTAATTACAGCAAAGAGCAAATGTCTGCTCTGCATTGCCACTCACTGCACACATGCCATGTCAGACAAAGACCAGGCAGGAGTTTATACCCTCCAGTTCTGCCTCTAGGAGTGTCATGGGGATGTTGTCTGGATTCTGCACACCAAGTTCCAGCCAGACTAGAAAGAAGGTAAATCTCCACAGGGTCACTAGCTGCAAGCGGGTGATGGGGAGCAGCTGTCAGTTCTCGCCATTAGCTAGGAGGCTGCCTAGGCACCAGTGTGCCACCAATGGCTCCTGGAGGGACTAAGAGACATAACTATTCTGTGGGAGGTTCAAGCCCATTTGGCCTTTCCACACATAAAGCCAGCTCTGCAGCAGTCAAAGCAGGGGATGAGACTTCTTCCAGGTATGGAGGCAGCTGGTCATTGAGGATACAACCTCTGAAGCACTGCTTGTAGTGAGCTCTGCATTGCATCTCTAACTGGACCTGCCAGTGCAATCTTCTGTCCCAACGGCGCATGCTGGCTTCCCAGAATCAAGCCATTAAGGCAGCATGCGACTTGATTTCAGGATTAAGAGCAGATACGCAGCATCTAAATTGCTATCCAGTCTTAAAGCCTGTACACTATGGAAACAAGGCCAATGCAATAATAAACACTTCAGTAAACAGAGCCAAACAACATGTAAAAGCACAGAGTAAAGCAATGATGATAGAGGAGCTCCACCTGTAGGTACAACATTTGTATCAAGCTCTCAGCTTTTCACATGGTACAGCCCTCTACTTCTTTCACCTTCATCACATAACCACTCTGGGTTTATAAAGGACAAATAAAAGATGATGCACCAGAGTAGTCTCCTGGAACTGTTGGAGATTGGTGGGTGCAACTTCCAGTCTGGCACAGTTTTGAGCAGGTTCCTCCAGGTTTTGTTGGAGCCAGAGTAGCCTGCTGGCTTCAGGAGGAATAATGGGGCTTAACACCACCTTTCTACCCCACTCTGTCACCTGTACAAGCTTTGATGAGTCTGACCTTGCCTTTCTGTGGAGAAATAGGACTTTGAGGAGGGAGTGGGACAGTCAGAAGTAAAAGGATTTAGCACTTAAAATAAATGCACAGGTCAAGAGGTTGCTGGTATAAATTTTACATAGCCACTGGAGCCAGAATCCACATATTTTGAAGATATCTGACTTCAGCAATAGCAAAGCCTGAATAAAAGAAATGTAGGAAAAAGTTTCCTACAATTTCAGGATCCTCTTTCTAACAATTCTTCTGCACATTCCAGGTAATGAATATAACAATGTTAACACAGCCAAGGTTTTTCATTTGCCAGAGTATACTGCTCTCCTATGTGGTCCTCAAATCTGTAGGACCTTTCTACTATTTTTAATTAGTGCTTTACTCATACTGGTTGGGAAAGAATCTGACCTGGCCAGCTAACTGTTTAACTTGTTGCTCATCAAAGATTTGTAAAGTCTGGGCTTCAGTTGTTTGAACAGCATAGCAGTCTTATTACAGCCAACCTTATTAAAGTGCAGGATTTTATTAGCTGTTTTGTGTTAATAAAACTGAGAAGAATATAGTAGAATGCTTCTTTGGAAGCTCTCAGACTCCTGTATACTTTGGAGATTACTTTTCTTTTTCCAAATAGGAAGTTTGTCTATTGATTGATATGACAGCTTGCCATATGGCTTCCCTAGTTTCAAGCTATCTTGTGACAACAGCTACTTTCCCTATAAAAGCCAATGGTTTCTACAGTTCTGGCTGAAGAACTACATTCAGGAAGAAAACCCAACTGTTGCCCATCCATTCTTTTTTCCTCAGAATATTACAGAAAAGCAACTCTCATTTTAAGGAGATTTAATATCCTGGCAGTTCAACAGAAAGTAAGTGCTCCATTGAAAATAGGCAAGGTTGAAAACTGAAAACGCCATTTTTTGTTACGAAGTGAAATATTATAAAAACCAATCCATACTGATTTTCAGAATGTATGTTGGGAGCCAGGGGGGGTTGCCAAATCTTTTCTCTCTCACAGAATTTTTATTGAAAACATTTTTTTCAATAATGTCCTTTACCCACGATCTTAATTTTTAGCACATGAAACATTTTAATAAGCATTGCAGAATGCTTGTGAAAAAGTTTCTATTAATATTAATAAAAGAGGATGGATAATTTGGCAAAAATCTAAGTGTTTTGGAAGTGTCAGTCTCCTGTGAAAATGTTTGTTTTAGACACTTAAAGGCCATTTTGGAAAGACTAAAAAGCATTCTGTTAAAAAAAATACATCAACTCCAATGAAAACTGTGCCACTTCCTGAAAAACAGCTGTAGATGGTAAAGCAATGACTTGCAAAAAACCCCCTTTATAGACATTATTATACAAAAACCCACAGAAGGTCCAGTTCATGCAAATAAGCAGGAGACCAGTATAGTAAAAATAGAGGATGTGATTGTTATTAAAAATGCCAGCACTACAGTTGTACAAGCTGTTCTCTCTCAGTTTTGCAACTAGGCTCAGATTTTTAGTACAAATTGTACAGTCTTACCCTGTAAAGTGAAAAGGATCAAAGTATTGATATCAAAATTCTGTCAAATCCACCATTTAGAAAACCAGACAAAGCATTCATTCTCCAGGAAGTTTTCCTCTGCTATATACTATATGTGCTGCTATGAACTATCAAAGCCTTTTCTGGCTTGAAGCTCCAGAATGAAGAATGCAGGTGGTGCCAAACTTTAACAAAAGTTCAATTGCTAACAATAGACAATGCAGTTGCAGTGAGCAGGTGCAGTGGGACTTATGGAGTAATGCTCACATGACCTGCACAACTGAGCATGCTAGCTTCAATTCCAAATAGGCACAATCAATAGCAGACCCTGTGCATGAGAGAAATTAAGGGTTCCAGTTCAGAGAACAAGGTCAGGTGGCAGGAATCTTTCTAATCATCCTGCAAGAACTCCTATCTTGTCCATTCCTGCTTCTGCTAAGGAGCATTTTTTTTTCTTTCTGCAACACTGTAAGGCCAAGCTGCTTACCATACTGCAGGATGGGATGCTAGGAAAATTAGATAAAGTTAAGGAAGAGGTAGCTTTCTATTGGTCGGTTGCTGAAAACAATTCTTCCTGAGTCTGCTGAAGGAGAGCAGACCTAATCAATGGCAGAGCCTGGGGAATCTGTTAAGACTTGCTCAGAACTCATTTAAAGCCTGCGCATTTAAAGCCTAAACAGCACTTGCTTTCTGGAGCTGTACCAAGAACTGATGCCATAAAACATAAGGTAACACCAAGAGCTTGAGCAAGCATTGCCTTTGCATTGTGGTGATGATCTATCCACATTAGCTGACAATAGTCAAGGAAGGAGCTTCTGATCTACATCAAAGAAACCTAAGGGAAATGAGTGAGAGAGACAAGCTTTGCAGACGGATGGTACCAGGTATCCTACGCCACAACTACTGTGTGGTTGAGAGGTGCTATAGTAGCATGCGACTTCCAAATGTGGTGGTCATCCCAGGTATGAAAGGAACATATTGTAGCAAGGTCAACAGGTAACATTTTCATAATGTTTCTGATTCCAAAGTGCCTAAATTGCTTTTGAAAATGAAAGTTGAGTACCCTGGAAAATTTTACTAGACAGTGCCCAAAATCCAGTAACTTCCACTGAAGTCATGGAATGACTGTGCCATTACCATCATCCAACACAAGTATAAGTATACATATAGTAGAACTCAGTCTTGGTAAATACTTATGCAGACTGCCAATTTGAACATCCTCTAATAACCCATCTAGGGACCTTGTTTAGACTTTAAGCAGGAGAAAAAAAGCAAGCACTAGGGGCTATAAACTATTGTAAAATCCCAAGAAAATCTTTTTCTCTTAACTGTTGTCATCCTCATCTGTGCTTTGCAACAGTCTTCTGACATGCCTGCCCCAATACCAAATGAGATCACTAATATAGATAGGTATGCGTTCCTACAGTGTGAGAACACACAAATGATTCCAGTATAAACAATGGGGAATAACCACACAGCTCTGACTTTATATGGAAGGAAGTTTTCATCTTCATTCCTTGATTTAATCCTAATGTTTCTGCATGTGCAAGAAACTGGGACCAGGCTGGGCGTGCAGGGCTCGTGAGAAGCCCTCTGTCTTGAAGGAGGAGGTAGCCATAGCACTTACCTGAATTTCTGAGATGGCTTGAGAACCACTGGCCTAGAGCAATAGCTGGAGTCACTGGTAAGGGCTGGTTTCCAGTAACACATTATATTTTTTGTTACATGTTAATAAATGCAAGTTTGTTATAGATAGTCCATTTGCTTCTCAAGACAACGATCATCCTATTAACTGTATGTTCGTATATCACTCATCACAGTTGGTGTTGGTCCTGACTCAGACTTCCAGGCCCTGCCATAATGTATGCAATAACTCAGAAGGGAAACTCCTGACGGGAAAAAAGTTTTAAAAATCTATGAGATGTACTCTGATACTTGTTAGTGGTAGACAGGATTGACAGGGGACGGGGGACAGGACAGTACCATGGGGAAAAGGACACGTCAAACCCATTCCAGAGGGAGGACTGAACTTTAGTTTTAATTACAGCCCATGAGACAGAGCTATAAAGTCAGGGCTTTGTAGGTTTGCAAATGCACCGAAAACCTAACACTGGGAGTTTGGAGCTGATTGGGGCAAGGCTACAAGACAGCCCTTATGTACCAGTACAGATTTTATGGCCAGAAAAGTGCTGAACACTTATAATCAATGACTAAATAGACATGAGTCCTGCTTTGAGTACAGGGTTGGCCTAGATGACATCCTGATGTCCTTTCCAACCCTAATTTTCTATGATTCTATGGGGGTGGATAGTACAACTCAGGATCAGGCTCTTCATAAACTTCAGTTACAGTCACCCAGTAGGGGGGAAAAAAGTTATGCACAACATAGTTGGGATGCTACAATTCTTTCCCATCTACCTACCCCAGTGGCATATATCAAAAGATTTAGTAGCCCTATTCCATTTACAAAGTTGCACTGCTTCAGTTATTTTTCCCTAACTGCAGAGTAACTGCAAGCAGACAGACACTGCACCAGCTGTTTTGTAGTGAAGTCCCTGCTCCCTATTGACTGACTTTAATGTTACCATCTGTCCGTACCCATTATTAGACTCTCCTTGTTCTCAACTCTTTGCCTTTCCGTACCTTTTTTGGTCACTGTCCTGAGGTATGCCACTGCCTGAAGTAGTACAGTAAGGAGCTCGGACTCTTAGAGCCTGCCGGTACCTCAAAGTGCTGAGTTTCATCTCTTCCCTGCTCAGCATAGCCAAAGTCTCCCTTAAGGAGAGTAACCAGCAGATGCTTCTGCAGTCTCTCTGCTGCAACTCTTTCTTAACAGTATGTACATGCTTCTGAAGACAGCATTGAATCCCAGCACATTCAGGAAGTTTTCTTTTCATACCTGAAAAGCTAGGCACTGCACTAAAACCTTAGTTGCACAGGATTGCATCTTGTCTAGGGAGTCAAATTAGCGTACAGCACAGGCCACAGCTTGAGAGATCCAATAGTGAGGTAGGAAGAACCATCTCAAAAATGGGAAAAAAGCTACAGGAACAAAGAGAACTGCCTGGGTGATTGTCAGGGCCTACAAGCATGCAGCAGACTTCATATAAAGAACAATCTTGCCATGTAAAGTGAAAGGGAAAACAAAGTGAGGAGCTGTGATGTTGCAGTAGTAGGAAGTCCAACTTGCGATCCTCATGAGAATGGTGAATTTTTTTTGGGGGGGAGGCGTGTTGTTTGTTTTAAACAAATAGCTCTGCAGCTGGAAATCAGGTCTTCTCAGTCTCTTTCTCTGCCACTGGAAACAGCATCCAGTGGTGTCTGAAGACTACACAATACTGTTGCATTTTGAAAAATAAACTTCCAAGTAGGAAAATAAATAGCTGTGTTGTTCCAGCTAGCCAGAGCCAGAGCACAGAAGCCCAATGCCAAACAGCTTATAATGAAGTCTCTTGCGCCAATATTGTTTGTTACAATAGCCTCTCTGGTCCTCCCAAAACAATCATTTTATAGTTGGTCGAATGCACTCAGGGAAGTCTTGATTTTACTCTTTTTCCTTAGTCAAAACTGCTTTGCATTTGGTGCAGGAAGTCCTGCTGTGGCACTTACTGGTCTTCAAACTCCTCAAGTTGCTGGGTTTCTATGGAAATAAACAAAGGCAATTGCTGCTACTGCCATATGAAAACAGGTCTCAGCTAATGCCAAGCTACCTTCAGACCTTCACTAATGAAGCTAGCAACCTGTTGCTCCTGAGGGACAGACAGTGTATTCTCTAGATGTCTGTTGAACACTGAATAATGTGTAGAACTGGAAAAAAGCAGCTCCTGAAAGAAATCTCCTCTTGGAAGCTAGTGCAGAAGGGTGGAGTTGGGTCCTGTAGTGGACAGAAATTCTATCATATTTCTGCATATGGCACCTAGGTATTATTAGTGCATTATAAAGGCACAAATGTGTTTTCCCTTTGGATATTGTCTTTTCCTTCAAATCTGGCAAGTAATGGCTAGGTGCCCTTGCTTGCAAGTGGCTTGCACTCCATTTGTTCTGGTGCAGAACAAGGGTGTAGCCAGTTTCACAATCCAGAACTGCACAGATGGGTATAACCATCATTTTGGTAGGGGCTGCTCAGCTTATAACATTAATTTAGGGCTTGGTGTCCTTAGTGCCCCTTAAAGAGAAAGGGTAGGGCCTTCTGTCCCTGAAGAGAGGGAGAGAGAGAAACAAACTTTTCAGGACTGTCAGTATTTTCATCTTTTATGAGCCACAACGCTGAGAAGAATTCCTCGGGTAGCTCATCTCTGAGATTCTGTTATTTTCTCCATTCCAGCCAAAATCTTTCAGGGAAGGGAGGCATGTGTACAAACTGGGTGCTCATCTGCTGCTCAGGTAGTGCATAAAGTTTCAGCCTAAATTTCTTTATCTTACGTAACCAATGTCAAACTGAAAGAAACCAAGGTGCCCACAGGCCCTTTAGCTTTTTAACAAGCCACAGTTGGAGAAGCAGTTGCTAGAATCATTCTGCTATGCTTTTTCTGAAGATGGACAAGTGAGATAGTAGTATGCATGCAGTTAAGTCCTATGAATGATCTCTTGAGCAAAATGCTGGAAACATGTTGGACCAGGACAAATGGTAGGTTTTATCATTCACAGGCACTAAAAGACAAATAAGCAAGAGAGAACAGGTGGGGGAAAAAGGCAAAATACAAACTCCTACAAACTTTACTACAGATGCGTCACAAGCAGGTCCAGGGAGGTGATCCTTCCTCTCTATGTGACGTTGGTCAGGCCACAGTTGGAATACTGTATCCAGTTCTGGGCGCCGCACTTCAGGAGGGATGTGGTTAACCTTGAGAGGGTCCAGAGGAGGGCCACTCGCATGGTCAGGGGGCAGCAGGCCAGGCCCTACGAAGATAGACTAAAAGGTTTGAATCTATTCAGCCTCCACAAGAGAAGACTAAGAGAGGATCTGGTGGCCATCTATAAACTCACCAGGGGGACCAGCGGAAAATAGGTGAGGCTCTGTTCCCCTGGGCACCACCTGTGATAACAAGGAATAACAGCCACAAATTGAGCGAGGCATTACTTTATGGTGAGGGCTGCCAGGCTCTGGAATGGGCTCCCAAGGGAGGTGGTGCTCTCCCCTATCTTGGGGGTCTTCAAGAGGAGGGTGGATAGATATCTGGCTGTGGTATTATGATCCCAGCACTCATTCCTTCCTAGGGCAGGGGGTCGGACTTGATGATCTGTTCAGGTCCCTTCCGACCCTAGAAACTATTTACAATTATTTACTTTTAAAAACAAAGCTACAGCATTAAAGAGGCAGTGGCTGAGAATGACACTTTTCTCTCCAACTGCCATGGCCAAAGGTCAATTTAAGAGAAAATGCTTTGCCTATTTCTTGAGCTGACTTCCCTTCAATAGACACATTCATTATTTTTCGGTCAGTGGGCCCCAATTCATGAAACTACATCATTGTACCCTTCAGTCCATAGCTATTCCAGGCAAGAACTAAGCAAGTGCTTGAGTGCTGTTCTGAATAGGGATGTTTTCCTCAACTAAGACCAGTTAACCTTCCTGGACTTATATTTATGTGGCTCTGATCCAGGAAAACTGCAAGGTGCAACTTATTTCTTAAGGGAGATTTAGCAGTAATCACTGACTGACAGAACAGCAACATTTTAAACAGACTGCTTAACCACAAAGTAAGAAACAATTTAGTGAAGGTCATATTTAGAAAAAGTGGTTGTATAATCGGTGAGTTTTTCACTAGGTCCCTCATGATTTCCGAGATTTAGTTATTAGGCATAAAGGATATTCCTTCATTCTTCTAACTTCCTTGAAATTGCATGTCAGGGAAGGGATTTAAGTAAACAGTAGAAACCCAAGAGGAAGGTAAAACCTATGGACACAGGAAAAGAAAAGAAGACTCCAATATATTTCAATACATATGTTTACATTTTTATTTTGTTTTGCATTGCAGGCTCTCAATATCCCACTGAAATACAGTTAGCTTTAAATTAATAAACAGGTCATTTGTTCCTATATAAATAGCTGTCATAAAAATGCAGAGATTACATCACAGGATCCATCATTTAAATCTCTCAGTAACAAAACTATTAGAGTGAGAGTACTGGTTTATGTGAGGGTAGAGTGTTTACGTAAAAGGTTTCATGTCTAAGAAAAGCTGCGGATTAAAGGAGACATTGGTAGGGATGCAGGTGATGCTTCAGTCAGATTCTGAACTCTCTGGCTCATTGATTTGGTACTGACTGACGGTCTCTGCCAAAGGAGCCATTGAGCCATCAGGTCGTACTCCCATTGGTTTTATAAACTCATCTCTGCAAGAGATTAAAAAAAATTCTCTATTAGCATAAGTATACATATATCAAGCCACACTGTTATAATACAGACATGTGCAATCACACACAGTTATGTCCTTCTATAAAGAGAATCTTTAAGAGGAAAGTTGGACTGAAGTTCTCCATTTGAACAAGAAAGGGGAACAAAAAATTACCCAAGATGGGATGGGGGAAAATAAAGACATTCATGTAGGCCAAACCTACAAAGCCAAATGAAAGCTACATGAAAAGTCAATGCTTAAAACAATGAATCTGCTCCTTGTTTGAAATATACACACTAGCTTTTTTTCCCCTAAGAATTCTTTAAGAAATGGTCAATACAGTTTCACCTGCCATTCTAGGCAACCCAAATAATTAAAATAAATTATTTGATACATATTCATCTCATTCAGGGAAACAAATCAGTCGGAACACATCCTGCCAACCCAGGCTCTAGTGGTACTTAAGTACTTGTTGAATCATTTCGAGTCAGCTGGCTTTTTTTTTTTTTAAACTATTGCTTTTGTTTGTGGTCATTTAATTACAGGATTGACAGCCATTTTAATCTCTTCAAAGCTCCAAAGGCCTTTCTACTGCTAATCCAATTATATCTACTCCACAAGCTACAGACCCATCTAAAAGATGATTAATTATTGATTAAGTCAATCAAAAAGTATTAGCAAAGATTTATTTAATCCTTACTTTTCATCACCTCATTTATTATATGTGGATTATGGCAAAGGCTGTGAGGTCAGAAAGGAACATTTTGGGTTTTCTTTAGGGGGGAAAAATATTTTTCATTTTCAAGAGGTGCTTTTAAGTAGTGTGCAGGCCTGACCCTAATTTGCCACGTTTGAGGGAAAACTTTGAAATTTGCCCCTTGTGCTCACAGAGAGTCATAAACTGGACCAGGAGAATATAGATACAGCAAAAAAGAAAAAAGACGCATTTCACCAACTCTCTGCCAGATCCAGGCTATCTCCTTAGTCAGGGAGAAACAGAAGTACTCTAGACATAGAAAACAAACCTCACCTTCTGCTGATAGCTGCTATGAAAGCAGCTGCAAAAGCAATACCTGACTTCCACAGTATGAATGGTGAGCTAGATGTACTGGTCAGCAATGGTAAAACACCAGTCTCAAAAGAAAAATTAGAAACTTTCATTGTTGTGAGACATGGATGAGAACAGTAACATTCAGGGAATAAAGGCTTCCAAGTATCACAGGAAAAAAACAGTATTTTCTATGCAGTGTGGTTTGGGAGACCCCAAACCCGATAAAGTCAGTGCATTTTGTTAAGTAGGACTAAGATGGATGGGGAGAGCTTGGTACTCATGTAAAGGCTGCAACCCCAGAATGCTGATGAGGATAGCCCCTATGCTTCTTCCTTGTAGTCCATTACCCAGGGTGATTTAGTATGGGATTTGAATTGCTCTTCTTGAAGGGGAGGGACTTGCCCATGTGTTCTTCAGTACTGACTCCTCCTCCTCTTCTCGTGCTAGTAATACAGTTTCTAAGATTTTCTCTTCGCCAAGTGACAGTGAATTTTATTCAGAAAGTTCTCCTGAGACCACACGTACCTAGAAGATCCCTGGGGGTTGGGAGTGTTGGAGAACGACATGAAAAGAACTTTCAAAACCTAATTCTGTAGAGCAGGGGTGGCCAACCCATGGCTCCGGAGCCACGTGCAGCTCTTCAGAAGTTAATATGCATCTACTTGAATCTTTGCACAAGCCCATGGTGACCAGCTTCCATAGCTGTTGCGTCACGTCACGTGATCCAACTGCTCACAGCGAGCACATTACTCAATTTGGACTCAGAAGGTTGGACTCCGGAGCTGCAGGTTGGCCACCCCTCGTGTAGACCCAAACTACAATGAGGATCCACATAGCTGGTGTCAAGAGATGACCCACACTGTTCTTGCTGTGATGGAAGCTCCCCACAAAGCAAGTGGTGAAACACTTTGGAATCTTTTCAAAACCTGAAGATCTTTGCTCTGAGAGGACGTAATGTAGGAGTTAGAAGTCTCATGGTTTAGAAGCCTAACGCTCAACAGTAGGCGACAAAATTCTCTGATCCCCTAATTCTTAAAAGCTGCATTTCAGCTACATAACTGTCTCTCACTCATGTGAGAATCTCCAGCCTTTGTAGAAAACTTGGTCATTGGACAGCCAACAGTCATGGACGCAGAACAGAATCAGGGTGATTTATATTTTTTAAACCAATGTGTGTAATGTGAAATGCCTAAACAAGACTGGGAACAAGGACTGGAACCCAGAATCCAAGCCCCCTTCACCATCCCACTCCCTGGGGAGCTCCCACTGCAATGGGTCAGTCAGGTTCCCTCTTGTTGCTTCTCCTTCTGGCATCATACATCTTGTGCTCTTTTCTGCCTAGTGACTTGGCTTCAACAGGTAAGGGTAAAGAGTACCTTGCATGCAACCTATGCTACAGCCTAGTGGTTAGAGCACTGTGCACATCCAGTGCTGCACTTCATACTGACATTCATGCTGATGGGGTCACTCAGGCATTGGGAGTGCTCTGTAAATGCCTAAAAGATCAGGGATCTGAACAGAGTACTGCTGAATTTCAGTGGTGCTTAGGTGGAAATCAGGTACTACATACTAGGTATGGATTACTTCCAAGCACATGCACAAGCCTCAGCTGAGATGTCCAAGAACTTTTCAGGCCAAAATAGAGGTCCCTAATGATTCTAGGTACCTACACAGTTTTCTGGATGCCAAGAGGACCGATTAGAACTATACACTTTGTGAACTGGGCACCTAAATTCCACTGGAGCACCTCTGGGAAGGATGTACATCTAATCCCAGGTATCTGAAAACTGTGAAAACTTAGAAATAATCCTGAGACATACTGAAAAAACACCAAATAAATAAAACCAGGGGTGAAGGAGGAAGAAGAAAAGGAGACAACAAATGAACAGATCTGACCACCATAGGAGGACTTTAACAGAGATGGAGTCCTATAGAGAAGGTACAACTAAACTCCATGGAAGTTATGTCACCAGTTTCAGTCAAGACCACAATTCACCCTTTGCCTCTAAAAGATGTTCCTACTCCTATTCTTGTCCATACAGGCCCATGGAATGAAAAACTAAGAGCAATTAAACCAACCACAGCAACTTTTGAGGTGATGTAAAGGGCAAGGATGGTTGCTCACGTATCTCAGGCCAATTGTAGTTTACTGTAGGTTCTATGCAGCCAACCACATAGACCGCACATATTTTAGCCATCAGCAGCTTCCAGGACAATCCATGAGAAGAGAATTGAAAATAAATCTTGGAGGCATCTTGGAGGCAGAGCTTGGCAACTAAAACTGTTTATTCATACACCAGCACCTAATTCTCCTCGGGCTTAAAGATCTTGCAGACAGGCATAGTCTGGAAATCTTCAAGACTCATCACGTCATCATCACCTTCACAGATTCCTAGATTCCTAGACATTCTTCCAATTTAGACAGAAAGAAAAAGCCTTCCTACAAAGCCTGAATAGCTTGTTTCTTTGTTAGGCAGTCTAAATGCCCCCACAAAAGTAATAACATCTGGAAGTGCCTCCAAATTTTCAGGATTGGAGATACCCGACTTGAACTCTTCTTTTTTTCCAATTGACATTTGGAATTCATTTTAAGATTGCAGAATAAGGAAGAAGGAACTGGACATGCAGATCAATTGCATCAGATGCTGGTTGCGTAGATACAGTGTCCTAAGTCACTGCTGAGAACTAAGGGAAAGTCAAACAGCAAGAATCAATAAGCATGGAACACATCAAAGAAATACCATGATTTCTTTTCTCACCATAATTCCTCATGACACACAGTACCAATCTGCAAAACTCACGTTGCAGGCCATTTGTTGGTCAAGCAATTGTTTGACTCATCCTTCTAAACAAAATGTAATGGAAGGAAAGTAAATCTTCATATAGGTTTCCTAGCTCATTGATACAACTTATGTTTTATTTTCCGTGAGGATATTCAGAATTATCAAGTGTAGTTTCACAAGAAAAGTTTAGACCATTTTAGTTTGTGATGCATCAAAAATAAGGTCAGCAATTTTCTTTTAGATCTGAATTTTCTATAATTTCTATGCACAGAATAGAAATAGAGGTTCATATACCTGATATGAACTTATTCTTACTAAAGTAAACCATTTGCAGAAGTACAGAATATCATTATAAATACAAATCAGTGTGTGACACAAGCAACATGTACTTCTCTCTAAAGGTTAAAATACACTCAAGAGTTTTGTACTGACAGCAATTACAAAGTTAGAAGACTAACTTGCCCCCTCAAATGTACCATATACATGTATATGGTAATGGTGATCTCCTGTATTCCTCAACACTGTACATCACTGTCTTGAACTACCACATATTCTGTCCTGCCCTCTCAAGTGCAACTATGATCCCCATCCCCAGAGGCGATCCTAGCAGGAGCTCATGAGCTGGGCGGCCAGAATGCTACAGACAGAGAGGGGGTATCACCCTTCTCTGGCCCTGCAGCCACTGTAGTTTTTTTATGGCAAGTGAGGATCCGAAGCCCTGAATTTGGCAGCAGCTGCAAGGGCCCGGGAAGGGTTCACCTGTCTCTGCTGATCTCTCTCTTGCAGCATCCTGCTCTCACTCCATTCCTGTAGCTGAAGGTGCCTCCATTCCAGCACCTTCCTTTACTGAACACCTAGGGCTCAAGTGTCAAAGATGGCAGCTGCCTCCACTACTCGTGGCACATGCACCATAGGTTACCTACTCTTGCTGTACATGTTTCAAGACATCATGTTTTGACTACGTACTGCTCTCTAAATGCGGGTTCCATTTTTAGTGCCACTGAACACCCATGAGGGGTGCTTGGGGAACCAGGGAGTTTATAGAGCTCCTCTGGTTTCCTGCACAGGCTTCCTCCTTTACCAGTCCCCATGTGCAAGGGAAAGTGGCTGTCAGGTTGGTTAACTCCGTGTATGTTGAGGCAAGTGAAGAGCGAATTCAGTTTTGGCTACATGCTTCCACCTGTGCTGGTCAGTACAGCTAAACTGGCATGAGTGAAGCAGCAAGAAATGCTGGTGAAAGTGCTTCCCCCTGATGCTAGGGGGAAGCTGGGACCAGACCGCAATGATCAGTCCCCAAATCATCAACCAGTTTTCCCCCTTCGTTGAGATGGACTGTTTCAATGCAGCCTACTGAAATAAAAGTGGAGACTGAAAAGTAGAGAGAGGAAGCTGCAAACAAAGTATGTGACATGGGATGCTGTAAAGCTAGCTTCATTGGTTTGGAAAGAATGCATTATACATTAAGTAACAGAATGCATTGCTGAGTAGGTCTTCAAGAGTGACAATGCAGCCAATTGCCACAGTCAACTTTAATTCAGACAGACCCTCTACAGTAGGGGCAGGCAGTTATTTTGGGCGGAGGGCTGCTTACTGAGTTTTGGCAAGCTGTTGAGGGCTGCATCGGTAGCCCAGCCCCTTGACAGGTGTCCCACCCCCTTGTTGCCATCTTGGGACCAGAAGTCCCGCCCTCTAACCCCCAATCTTTGGCATCCGGACTGGCCTAGCTGGTGAGTCCTGCCGGCTCCCCCTGGGTCCTACTGCTTCAGCTCCTGTCATCTTTGACAGCCAGCCAGGAGCAGATAAATATTAATTTCCTAAATTTTTAGGGGCCCCTGGGCCAGATAGCATGGCTTGGTGGGCCGTATTTGGCCCACAAGTCGTATTTTGCCCACCCCTGCCCTACTGGCATAAACTGTCATAGCTCCACTCACTGCTGTGAGGCACTGGTTTAGCACTGGTTCCTTAAAGACCTCAACAAAGTTCTGGCATTTTAACACCAGCTGATGACCTCTCTTGTTTAAAGGTGCAAGCTGGTATGGGGTTCCCAGGTAGACATGGCCAAACCTACTTGTAAGAAACCAAATTTTACATGTATGCTAGCCCAGCTATAAAATGTAAACTCTGTTGTCATGGTACAGGAAAAAGGTACTATCCCCTCCCCCCACTCCCCCCCCCCCCCAACCACACC
>NW_005842100.1:1814932-1817987 GCF_000455745.1 Alligator sinensis | reverse complement strand
GTGCATTGCGAGTTTTGCTGCATCTAGTAAATATATTTAAATGCAAATATATAAACATGCATATTTAAACTGATTTTATAAAAATCCTTGCATGACCCTTACTATGATCAAATACCCTTTTCAGCGACACATGTTTTTCTATTACAAACAAGGCATTCTATTCAAGTATACTTATTAGAAAATGCACCATAATTAAGCAGTTGGTAAAATGCATTCTTTTCCACCACTTGCAGATCTCCCAAGAGTCCCTTCAAATTTACCTATACAAGTTCGAGCTTCCTGCTTGCCATTTAGCTTGATAACGACTCAAAAATCATTCCCTTGTTTTCAAGGGTCCTTCTTTCTTGTCTGCTCTGTGTACTGCAGGGCAGTATTGACACATGGAATTAATGACAGTGTCTGTAATGAAACAACCATCATACAAACACCAGTCTGCTCCTTTGATAAAATGGCATGTTGGGGACCTATTCACCTCCTTATAATTAAGCACTACATAATAGTTCCGATCCTTTCATGTAACATTATTTTGTTCTATGATTAGAAAAGAAGAAAAAAAAAAAATCTATGTAGCGTTGCCTTCTTCATTCACTCCATGATTAATTCTGCGTTTTTAATGAGTGTGGTTACTATTTAGGCAGGTTCTGTTACATACTTGTTTTGTTGACTTCTGTTCAATGTACAACAAAACCCAAGCTGTGGTAATTGGGGACCATTTCATAAGCAAAAGGATTCCTGCTATTAATACAAGGTTGGCTTGGAAAAAGCACTCTGACATTTTAAATTAGTCAATTAATATATAATTCCGCCTATCATTTATAATGGTGGAAAAACCCTTCATATATTTATCAGACATTTTAATTAATATGGAATGTTTGCAATAACATTGGATATAAACAGACAAAAAAAGTGCACAAAAGTGATTTAATGTAGCTAAATTGAGCATTTTGAAAATGTGAAAGGTTGCGTTAAATCTTTTTGAAAAGAGTGAGCAAGTTTTTGGAAGCTCAAATACATGCCTTATGACTAGATTTACAGTCACTCTCTCTCACTGCTACAACAAGATGATATACTCTATTTGTTGCAAAGAAAATCCTGATTATAAAATAAATCTGAAAAAAATTCCAGGCGCTAAAACTCTGCCCAAGTAGTTTCTAATTTTCCCCAGTACAATGAAAATGTCAAAAGTCCTCTTTTCTTATATTTAAAAGCATGAGGTATAAAAACAACTTTGCCAGGCCAAATCTGGGCAAAAAAGTTTAGTTCTTGTGAATGGAACAAAAAGCTCTTACAAAACTTAAGGACAATATATAAAACCCAACTATTTTAATTTCAAATTAGGAATGTCAAGCTTTTATTCACTTTTTCTTTTTAAATGCTTCATTCTTTTATTTCCCTTGCATGTATCCTGACACAAAGTATGTGTTCTCTCACATACTGGATGCCATCTTCATGAATTACAAAGCTTCAAATCATTTCATGTCACAACTGCAATTTAAATCATAACAACTTTATAGTTAAATTGCAGAAGCCATTTATTGAAAAAAAAAACCAAACAAAAAACATACCCCACACATTCAGAACTATTTTCCTGCTACCTGTGTATGAGAAAAGGCTGAAACATCTCTCACACACTGAAACACAAACCCCTCTCCATGGAAATTATGTTTGGATTTAAAAAAACAAAACAAAACTGGATGAATTCATATTCATCAAAACAATGAGTTCTCTCACCAAGAAGCAATTTTGCTCTCTTGTTTAGTATGGACAAATTCATTTATGCAAAATTTCCACATTGAAAATAATGAGCAACTGAAAAAAGTAGCAATGCCAATATAAACTGAACTTTAAATTAGTCGTTCTCAACCTTTTTCCTCAAGGAACCCCTTATTAGACTCAAGGCAGCTCTCCATAACTTCTGTAAATTGAGTTGTACCCCATTTCAAAAACTAATTTAATTATTACAGTGTTTACCTCCTTGCAGAGAGCCAGAAAGTAGAGGTGGGGGAGCAGCCAGGTAGATAGAGTCTGAGTCAGCCCTTATCTGTTTATCTCCTCACACTTCCTGTGGTGCCCTTCCAAGGATCTCATGGCACTCTAGGATGCCCTGGTTGAGAATCACTGCTTTAGACTAATGCCATCTTGCTTTTCCCTTGTCTACTAGAGTGCAACTACCTTTAAAAATGCCAATAAATCCCTGCATTACAAACCCATGACCTTCCTCCATCTCAAATTACAGTTTTTGTTACTTAGTGGTGCCAACTAAAAAAAAAAATTCAAATGTATCCCTGTTGCATACAATTAAACTATCATTACTAGGAATTGTTAAATAATATTAAAGTATAATACAAAATGCTAATGTAATCAAAAGGTTATGATTCACAGCACATTATAACTGTACGCAAAGACTCTGTGGCTGCTTATGAAAGTTTATAATTTTTGGCCACAATAGTGCCCTATGAACAAGAGTTTTCTTGCAAGAAAGTCAATCTATCATTAGATATCCACTTTAAAAAACAGAGCTGGGGTGGCCTGTAGTCAGATGGGTTGAATTTCCCACATTAAATCTGCAAAGGAAAACAATTTTGCCTTAAATTTTCTCATGCTTCACAGCTTTTATGAAAGTTGGCTCTGAAAGGATTATTTTTTCCATAAATCAAGGCAAATTCGATACACAGGTTTTGCCATACTACCAGGTTGGCCCATTCTAATTGTCTCCTAAAGTGGACCCCAATTAGTAAGTGCAACCTATGGGAAGGAGAGAGAGAGAGAGAGAGAGAGAGAGAGAGAGAGAGAGAGAGAGAGAGAGTCTTTCTTCCTCCCTTTTGTCTTCAGTTTCCCCTCCCGCACCCCTCAAAAGGCACCCCAAAACCTAAAATGCTTCCATTATTGGATTCTTGATGTCTTACTTCCTAGTACCAACAGGTGAAGAATGACTATAAAAAAAGAAAACAGACTTGCCAGTGATCTGCTTTAACTCTATGAGCTTCAAAGCAAAGAAAATTTAAAATGTCCTAAAACCTGAGGCTATAGTCCCAGAAGTATAATTCTACTGTAG
>NW_005842100.1:1771749-1814901 GCF_000455745.1 Alligator sinensis | reverse complement strand
AAAAAACAAAACAGAACTTGACTTCATAAAATTTCTGGTTAATTCACAAGTGTCCTCCATGTTAATTTGTAAATTACCAACCTAAAAACAATGCCTGACTTGTAGACTTAATGTTATGAACAAATGCACAAATTCAATCGTCCAAAGAAATCAAGAAAGTCCAACTACCATAAACATATCACTTACTCTAACCAGGACAGAAGACTGCCAGCTTCCCATTTTATTTAACGTTTATATAAAACTGAACAATAGCACTCTATTACATTTTATTTAAAAATTCCATTCTCCTGAAAGAAGTCTCATTTTCTATTTTTTTTGCTTCTTGTTACTCTATTCTACATCAAAAATATTCAGTATATGAAAAAAAATGGGAAGACCTCTCAAACGCTTCTGGTAGGACCTACGAGTTCAAACCATGATTCAGAGCTACTCCCATAATAATTACCTTATGAATACACAACACAAAGACATGCCATGCCCTGAAGAGCCTGCAATCTAAGTATTAAATAGACAGCAGGTGGACATAATTGAAAGACAGTGGAAGCACAAGGCAAGAGTGAGGGGATATTGGTCAGCAGAATAAGTAGGTGTCAGAGCACACCAGCTGCTGGACTATTGTCAGGTTTGTTTGTTTTTTTGTAGACCCCATGGCAGGTGTCTTTTACCCTTTGCATTGAGAAGGTTTGTGGTTAGATAAAATCCAAGAGGAACTGCTGTAAAACTTATTTCTGAACATCTATAACGATGGCAAAAACTCAATTCACTCTATTTCTTGGCTCTTATCAGAAGTTTTTCTTTTCTATTATCAGGTAATACATAGATAGCTTTATTATGACTCTCTGTCCACTAATTTCCTCACTTTTCAACATTTTAGTTCTATTAAGATTAGGTATATGCTTAACTATTGCCTTCAGTAAATCTCTAATTGCTTTGATGATATTAGTATATCATATTAGTATATACATATTAAATTATACAAATTATTGTAATAGTATTTTTAAGCCAAATGCATCTAGATTTTCCCTGCCTAAACATCTGATCCAATTAAATCTTTATTGCTTAATGCAAAATCCAAGTTTGCCCACATCTCACTCACTACATTCTTGATCTTTTAAACAAGTTTAATAAACGGATTTATAAAGAACTTGAGTTGCTGAATTCATCTTCCAGTAAACATCCTGGTAGTTTAAGTTACCCAAGAATACTATATTATGTGTTTTTATGACTTCTGGGTCCAGTTCTGCCAATAGGATTGATTTTACACATAAGGACAGCCCACGGACTTCAATGAAAATCACATACATAAGCGTCACTAGGATTGGGGCTGGTATGTGTTTGAAGAAGCACCTCAAATTTCCAGATTAAACTCTTCCAAATCAGGTCATTGACTATGATCTTAATTAGTATTAGACTGGGCATGAAAAACTGGTCCTTGCGCATGTGTAGGCCATAACGAAGAAAGAAACTGTTCCTGATCCATGCAAAGCATACTGCATCAGTTTCTAGATATTAAATCAAGGAGGGAGATAGCTATCGCCACAAGACTAAAGCTGCTCTCTCTCTCAGTGAATAATAGAGCCGACATGTTAAATCAAAACATAATTCTCTGCCGTTAATTGATATTTTAATACCATTCTCTTTTACATGATTTATCTTATACACATTAAAAAAATTAAATGAAATTACAATTGCACTCCACATTTACCCTATAATTAGTGGATGCGGTTACACTACCTGGAAAGTTTATCAAGCATGTTGACAAGTTTCATAGCTTCATATTCTTTTTGTTCTTCTGTCATTTCATCCATAGGGTTCGGCATTGGCTCTTCTACATGACCTGTGATAAGGTTAATGCTGGGGAGATAAAAAAAAGAAAAAAAAGGAGGGTGGATCATTTATACACATGTAGGGTTAACTTTTGTGTGGGGTGGGAATGAAAGGGTGAAGGACAGTAAACAATTTTAACTTACTCTTTCCTAATATCAATGTAAAGTTGTTTAACTCCTTATGGCAGGATTGTAACTAGCTTTCATCTGTCTTGGTTTATATCCATTTTGTAGGCATTCAAGTGATTATTATTTTATCTCATTAAATACTCAAACATTTAAGCCCCACTAGCTCTTGTTAAGCATATAAGCCAAGACGCAAGAGAAGATTTCCATTCAGGGGTGGCATATGCAGTAAAAGTTCTGGAGCTATTACTTCTGAAACATACTGACCACTTCTGACGGTGCCTTTTATCCTCTAATAAAAGAACATATTTGCTGAGATACTTTAAAAGTTGCCTTTTCACTTTTTCATTTTCTTCTCGTATTGTTTTTTACTGAGCCCATTTTAATCAAGATCAAATACCAAACCCACAATTGTGACAGTTTGTGTGTTCACTGTGAGCCAACTGAATAAGAAAGTTAGATAGATGCAAAGGAGTCCACAATGCAATTGTTAAAAATACAACTTTTCAGAGCTGATTCACATTTCAAATGATTAAATAATGAGCAATAATGATATTAATTAAAGATAGTGGAGGAATATCACACTTGAGAGCCCTTTTCACATGACCAGGGTGGAACATTAACCTTAGATTAATCCACTATTGACACTTTACAGTTAAATTCTATTTATAGACAATTAAATTAGGCAGAGAGAAAGCAAGTCAACTTCTTGAAAAAGAGGAAGAGGAACATGACAAAAAAAGGCTTCAAAATCATGTGATGGAAATCTTCCACCTTTCTTCCTCTTAGTGGTAAAATGTGAAAGTTTTGCTGCTATAACCTTGTGAACTCAAGGCAATGTTACAAAAAGAAGTTCAGAAGAGGCTGAATCTATGCATTCTTCAACACATGCGAGTCTGGACCCCCTCCCCCCCCAAATAATTCTGCACATATTTATGCTTTTCAGCCATCAAGAAAATTAAGGGAATGCTGTTATGGCACAGGGCAGTGGCACAGAGATACCCGAGCTAGATCTGCACAGCAATTCTCACTAGGGCTAATTACCCCACAGCAGCACCACATTGCTGTTATGTAGTGCTAGCCAGTAGCCAAGCTAGCTTACGTGGCACTGCATTGTGTTATGTAGACACTTCCTTAATATCTTCAAGCAAAGCTACAATACAAGTGAACCCTGCTCAAATTATGCTGTGGGTAACTTGCAGTGCTTCAAAGTCCACTGAAAAGGCACCCTACCACACATCTAACACTGGCTAATCAGAAACATCCCAACCTGGAACAGGTCATTCCTCAACCACTTATCAAATTAGTTGCAATCAAGATCATGGAGGCAGCTTCCAAAAACAAAAACAAAAAACAAAAAAAACAAAAAACAAAAAAAACCAAAAAGATCACATTTGAATGCAACAAAAACTGTATCACAATGACAAACACTGGAAACCCTCATAGCATCTATGGAAAACAATAAGCTATTCGAGCACATACACAACTCCAAAGCTAGAAGTTATGATACAGATCCTCAACAAAAGGCAAAAAGGAGGAAAGCTACTGAAAAATAAATAGTACTATACTTTGGCTTTGCAGATTTGTACTCTTCAGTGTCTGTATCTTCATCATCCGAGTACCAGTGATCCCCTCTTCCTCCAGCTAAAAGGCCTCTTGCTGCCAGCAGTCCTGCTGCATTACCATAGCCCGTATACTTTAATAGACTGTCAACTGCAAAGAGACACACAGATATTCACTCAGCAAGAATTTAGTGGAATCATTAAGTTCAATGTTTGTGTTATCTTTGAATCAAGCTTTTAAAAAAATGACTTATGTGGTGATGAGTCTACTCTACACAATATCTGAACATTTATTTAAAGCTAGAAGTGGGATTTATTTATTCACTTTGATAAAACCTTCCAGTTTTGATTATTTTGTCTTTAATAAGTCATAAAAAGGCAGCACATTTAGGTTGTCTGTGAATATAATGCTGTCAGTGGTAAAATATGTACTCTTAAAGTATAGACCTACAATCAAATTAAAATAAGTTAATAGGCTTACCACCAAATAGCTGATGTGTCCATAACTAGGGGTCACAAAATGAAACAAATAGGCAGTAAGTGTAAAACTAACAAAAGGAAGTTCTTTTTCTAATTAAAGTGTGGAACTCATTGCCACAAGATGTTGTGGAAGCTGAAAGTTTACCCATATTCAAAAAGGGACTGGATACCTTCTGGGCAGAAAGTTGCATCAATAGCTATTGAGCACAAGAGTTAGAGGTACAGCGTCTGGATCAGAACTTCCTAGACCTTAAATGCAGAAAATGAGAGGGGAACAGTGGAAGAAACCCTGGTCCTACCCAGGTAACTCTTCCTTTCAGCATCTACTCTGCCACTGTGTGACATAAGATACTGGGAAAGATGGTTTGACCCAGCAAGTGGTAGTTCTAATGTTCATAGAGCTAAGCCCTGGTTGGGGAAAGCTAAACTAGTGCAACTTATTCATGCCGTTTCATTCATTATGGGCACATGAACAGTTACTGCAGTTAGATGTTCCACTGCAAGACCTCCCTATCCAACTCACTTAATTTGATTACCTATCCATACCTTAACCCTGGAGAGATCCATATCCTAACCCTGGAGAGGAAGGTACAGTCCAGCAGAAAAGCAAGGAAGCCAGGAATCCAAAAATTCAAAATGCTGGTTCTGACACTGACACCCCTCTGTGGTATGGTAAGGCTAAGCTTAACTGTTTTAGCTTTGGTTACCAGGAGTGTTAGACACATGAACAGTTGCCACACATCAGCTATCCAATAGTTATGTATTTAGGGTTCCTCATCAATAGAAATAAGAGAACAATTTGCTTTCTAACTGGGCCCTGATGGTTAGATTAACACTTAACACTGGTAAAAGGACTTCCAAGATTAAAATGCTGCATACAGACTGATGAAGAATGAAGGCTGGAATTTTTAAAGATGCCTAAAAGTTGGGAATGAACCTCCCACTGAAAGTCAAACAAGGTTTGTTTGCTGAATTTCCTTTGGCTCCATTTGGAAACTGTAGCCATAGCTGCTCAAGTATTATTAGTGCAGCTTCTACTGTTGGGCCTTTTAATTTCATCCCACATGCACACTCCAAAGGATCAAAACAGCTTTCCAACATCCACTGGTCAAAGATTAGAGTCACTGACAACAACTGTGAGAGTTCATGAACTCATTTCATATTTGGTCAGTTTGCCACTCTTTTCCAATCACTGAATAGCTACTCATTCAGTGAGCTGCTTCAATTCTATTCAACCTAAACATTATCAAAGCCAGAGGCATTATTTTAACAGTTTTTAAACTAATGGTCACGTCAGAAACTGTAATGGTTGCAGAGACAGGGAATATCTTTCTAAGGACTTCTTGGGATAAAAGGAAAGGGGAAAAAATAAAGCACTCTGGATTTATACCTCTCTCTTTACAAAGGACAAAAAGAAATTCTGCTGCTAGTTGCTTTACTCCAAGGTCGACATGCGTCATAAGGCGCACAAGTTTGTTTCTTACTGTAGTGCCAACTTCAGGACGATTTGTTACATCTCTTAATGGAGGCAATACCTAGAAACATGAAAAGGAGAAAGTGAACACGGCAATTCTTTCCTGACGGCAGCTAACAAAGTGAACAGGAAGGAAAGGTTATTAGTTATTCCCAAGAGAGCAAGTACAATCAGCTTAAATCTCAACCCAGAAAAGCAGTGATTAGATAAGTAGGCTGGCTACAATATAAAGCAGAACTTCCAAAGGTAAGAAGAGCACAGCCAGCTGCACTGACTTCCTTCAATCCTCTGTAAAGTTCCCATGAACTCCAGCCAGGTTATACTTTGGATCCTGTTCTCTGATCTTTATCCTTGACTGTCTTTTAGACTATCTTCTCTTTTTTCTAATGCAACTAATAGCTACTCCAGATATCTATTGATTAATAACCTGCACAAGAGCATTATCATCCATCTTACTACTTCAGTTGGCATAAACATAAAAGAAAATTGAACCCAAATAAGCTACTACATCATTAGAGTGGTCAGTGGGTTATACAGAAGACTTGTTAAAACACTTTGAAAAATCCAAACACAAACCAGAATTTTAGCTAACAGCTTTGCTATCAGATATCTCTCCAAGTGAGTTTCTGCAAATTTGAAAAAATATACCTCCTTAAAAAGAGTTGCCTGGTAAACAGATGCGTTTAAGTTCCTCTGAAATACTTTACAGATAATTCTACTTATCTCTAATAAACATACTGCTTGTTTGTACTATTTTCTCAAATGTTATTCTTGGCGATACACATGCATGAAGATGGAGTCTCTGTTTTTAAGATGTCATTTGGCTCTGCTGTTATTCCTCACTTGAAGTTTCAGATGGGACATACAGATGACGGTAAAAGTCTATGGAAATCTGCACTTCTTAATCATGGATTTTTAAAAGCACCTCTTTGACTTATAGTTGACAATGATGATGCATCTGTTTGTTTTGTTTTTTAATTAAGGCTGCTCTCAACTTCCCATTATGACATTCTTTTAAAATTGCTTATATTATTGGCAAAATTCAACCATTTGGGGCTGAGAGGTTACGTGTTGACTGTCTGCATCAAGCTGATATCCCTCCTTCCCCCCTGAATTTTCTGCCAAATCATTTAACCCTTTGCAGCTCAATTTAAAGCCTTGGAAAATTCAGTTTCCACACATGCAATAAAGTACTTCGTAAATTTCACCAGCTAAAATCTGAGAGTTCTGGCCTCACTGGGCTTGTCTACACATGCATTTGATCCTGGATCAGTTTACTCCCGAGTAAACGCTCCTGGGCAGGCGTCTACATATGCAGAGAAGTGGGAGCAGATTTGCTGCTAATGGCAGCAAACTGCTCCTGCTTCCTGGGGCCTTGCAATGGGCCCCTGCTGCCACCAGGAGGAGCTCTAGGCTCCCACTGGGTGCTAGGCCAGGGCCTGGCAGGGAGCAGTGGGCTAGGAGACAGCTGTCTCCTGGCTGCAGCCTACCCCTGAGGGCTGCCTGCTGCTGGGGTGGGGACAATGTCCCCCTGTCCCAGCAGCAAGGAGCTCCTGTCCCTGGCTCCTTGATCAGGGGCAGGAGACTTGGAAAGAGCTGCAGGGGAGGGGCAGGTCCCAAACCCCCGCCCCAATCCACTGGCTGGGCAGCTAACAGTTAGCTCATTGCTAGCTGCGCCACCAGCAGATTGGGGCAGGGGGCTGGGACCTAACCCCACACCTGCAGCTCTTTCCAAGCCTTGTGCCTTGGTCACCTGATCACAGCACGGGGCTGGGACCTGCCCCCAACCAGGACAGTTCTCAGCCCCCACCTTACACGTGGGGCAGGGACTGGGGAGCCTGTTCCCTGATCAGTTCCATGAGCACAGAGCTGGGTGGGAAACAGGCTAGGGAGCTTGTTCCCCATTAAGTTCTGCCAGTGCGGACCTGGGTGGGGAACAGGCTGGGGTGCTTCTTCCCCCACTCAGCTCCATGCTCACAGAGCTGGGCAGGGAACGAGCTTGCCAGCCCCCACCAGCAGGGAGCTCCCAGCTCCGCACCATGGGCCCAGTGCTGGAAGACCTTTATCTCCCAGCCTGAACTCATGGGGCTCAGGCTGGGAGACCCTTATCTCCCAGTGACAGCTCCATGATCCTGGGGCCAGCGCTGGGAGATCCTTACCTCTCAGCGCCAGCTCCACGACCATAGGGCTGGTGCCGAGAGATCCTTATTTCCCAGCACTGGTCCTGCAACTGCAAGACTAGGATTGAGGGGCAGACTGGATGAGCAGCTCAGACAAAGAAACCAGCTAGCTTGGCAAGGAGACTGGATGTAGAAGAGTGCAACTCTTGGCAGCACTTATTGGTATGCTCACAGCAAATACGTTAATGCAGCTAATCCTGCTTCCAGTTCAGGAGCTACCAAACATGGCATGGATATAGTATTCAGCATACTCCTACCTTGCATCATAGGGATGTACCCTAGTTTTCCCATAGGATCCCTACTTCTTAGACTGCACAGGGTGGATTGTTTAGGGACAAATCAAGGTTGTATAGTGATTGTTTGTAAGTCCTCAGCCTGTCCAATCAAGTTTGGCCTTAGCGGTCAATCTGAATTCTAGCATTCCAAGTTTTAGGGCTTGACTCAAACTTGAGTAACACTCTTTTAATATGGGTGCAAGAGAGAGAGCAAGAACAATAGAATAAGTGATAAATCACAAATTAACATAGGTTTGAATTGGACAAAAGCAGCCAGAGAAAGCATCTTAAAATAACACCTACTTTTCATTTAAATGTTCCCAATACAAAGAATGTGTGTGTGTGTGTGGGGGGGGGAAGGAAGTGGGGAGGAGGGAATACAATATTAAAGTATCAGAACCACAGAGGTGGACAAGCCTGAAAGATTTTGCCACTAGCTTTATATTATGATTTCTAAATCAATATCTTACCTGAGCTTTAAGGAACTTCCTGATGTCCCTGTGAACTCGGCAACACTCTGTTAATAAACTGAGAACTGGGGTGAGACTCTCCCTGTAACTGGTTCCCTAAAATGGAATCAAATAAAAAATAAATCAACACGTGAATAAAGCATCAGATTTCATAATTCATGGATACGAATAAATATTTTCCTTTTACAACATAACAGCCCTTTCAATCAAATCCCATACTTAGCCACCAAAATAGGAATAACAATCTTCTTCATTACATACAAGGGAAAAAACAAGGAACCAGATTTTCAATGCTAGACACCTACAATTGCATGTACAGGTGATTATGCCAGGCATATAGCAGGTGCATGGCCAACCCAGCAGGGTCCACAGCCCCTCCTCACTTCCTCAGCAGCAAATTCTGCCAGTACCACATGGGTGGGTATCTCCCCCCAACCCTGTTGCAACACGCAAGCAGGCAGTTTCCCCTCCACTGCCTTGGCTGTGGGCTCCCTTGCTGTACTGTGCTGCAGGCTCCCTAGCACTGCAGGCTGTGCTGAGGCATAACACCTTGTCCTGCCCCATCCTCTGAAGTAGGGGCAGGAAGTGAAAGCCACAGATAGCAAAGGGAGCCTGTAGGAGCAGCCAGAGCAAGGAGGGGAGCAGTGCCCATGGGGAGCTCAGGTGCCACAGTTTAACTCTTCATGGGGCACATGAGCCCATGGGCTGCCAATTGGACAGCCTTGGTGAGAAACTATTATCTGTGACTGCAGAGGACAGGAAAAGGAGCAGTGCCTTACACTGCAGCCAGGGAAATTTATGTTGGATATTAGGAAGAACTTTCATATTATGAGGACAGTTCATTATTGGAAAAGGCTGCCTATATAGATTCATAGATGTTAGGGTCGGAAGGGACCTCAATAGATCATCGAGTCCAACCCCCTGCATAAGCAGGAAAGATTGGCCACTCGAACTGTGAAGAAGTTCTTCCTAATGTCCAATCTAAATCTGCTCTCTGCTAGCTTGTGGCCATTATTTCTTGTAACCCCCGGGGGCGCCTTGGTGAATAAATACTCACCAATTCCCTTCTGTGCCCCCGTGATGAACTTATAGGCAGCCACAAGGTCACCTCTCAACCTTCTCTTGCGGAGGCTGAATAGATCCAGTTTCTCTAGTCTCTCCTCGTAGGGCTTGGTCTGTAGGCCCTTAACCATATGAGTGGCCCTTCTCTGAACCCTCTCCAGGTTATCCATATCCCTCTTGAAGTGCGGCGCCCAGAATTGCACGCAGTACTCCAACTGCGGTCTGACCAGTGCCCGATAGAGGGGAAGTATCACCTCCTTGGACCTATTCGTCATGCATCTGCTGATGCACGATAACGTGCCATTGGCTTTTTTGATGGCTTCGTCACACTGCCGACTCATGTTCATCTTGGAGTCCACTAGGATATATATATATCTCTATAAGTTCTTTAGAACAGCTTAGGCAAATGCTTAGTATGCTTTAGACAGGGATGATCCTGCCATGGAGCAGAGAGTTAGACTATATGACCTCCTGAATTCCCTTCCAGCCCTACTGTTTTATGATTCTATTCTACGATTGAATTTCTTTGACTTCAGTGAACACCGAATCAAGACTGTAAGTACAGAATTGAGTTCACTGAAAAAAGTCCCTGACCAAGAATTTGTTCACCTTGGTTTTCCACACAATCAGACCCGCTCAGTTTTAACAAAAATAAAAACTTTCTTAATAAAATTTAATAAAATAGTGGTTAGGAAAGAGAGACATGAACTGTATTAATGGAACCTTAGTTCAACATAATAAGAAAGAATAGTTGGAAATCAGTTGATTCCATCATTTGTAACATTGTTGAAATAACTAAGAAGAGTTACTCCCACCTTAAAAGTGTAGTTCGTCTTAATTAAATATTATATTAGTTATATAGAGGATTTATTTCTGAATAGCATGCATCTCTTAACTGATATTTCTAATAAAATTTATTAGCATAGCATTCCAAATGCATGAATAAAGTTAAATAAGCTACAGTTATAGGATCTTTTCAAACTCTAGGATGAAACTGAGCTGCCAGATTTCTTCATTTTGCATCATCCTTTTTCATGAAGGCTTAAGATTTTGGAGGAGGGGGAAGTGTACAGATCTAGCGTTTTGACTCAATCTCTACTTATAAGTGAATGAGAGGTCCCTTTTCTCAAGAATTCTTAGGTTTCATCCATACCTTGTCTATTCTCTTCTCCATGAAATCCAGTAAAACTTGAATGGCATCCATATTCATACCATTGTATTTTAAATTTGTTTCTTCTTCAGAAGATGGACTAATAAGAACATCCAAGCAAGAAACTGGAACATTGCTCAAAAGGTTGACTGCATTGCTGGAAAAGATTTTTAAAACCTTGTTACTGTCATTCAATGGCTCCTCTTAAAATGAAGCCTGGAATTCTTAAAAACAAATATTTAAATAATACCAATTTTCACCCCAACGGAATGTGGTATACCCAATATGCATTGTCCTTCAAATTAGCATTTGTTACGTAATCTTTTGAATTCTTTAGGAACAGGTATACATGTTATAATTAGGTAGTTAATATTACTACAGTACTAACAGCATTTCTGATGCTGTACTAACACCCATGGACATCGTAGCATATATGCTTATAGCACACTACTAACATGACTCAGATGTGTAAGGAATGGAAAAAATATAAACAGAGCCCTTCAAGTTGCTCATACAACCACAATCTTTAAAAATAACTTTAATTCTCTGTCATTTCATACAAGATTACATGTTCTTGCCCAACAGGTGATTTTCACCTGTGTTTCTAAGAACAAGAAAGGCCACCATACAGGTTTCTTGATCTGGCTGCATTAATATCATATCTGTCAGTAGGCATGTGCTCAGCATGCGTTTCAGCAACTGAGGCTGCAGACCAGCAGGGGGAAATCTCACATTGACTGCATTGCCCACAGACTTTTCTTTTTTCCCCCCCTCTTCTCAAATACGCAAGTTTTAATTTTACAATGCTTGCATGGTACACAGGCATGCTGGCAGAATATTTTAAATACACAGTGTTGTTTCCTCCTTAATATATGCAGCATCTTGAGTACTTCTATTTATAACAAATGGTCCATTTTGAAGGAGGGGTTTGTTTTTTTATAAACAAAAAAGAATCAAACAAGTAATAACTCCTGAATTTTAAATACGCAGTTTTAGAATAGCTGCAGAAAACCTTAGGGCTCAACTCCAATTAACACTGAGCAATGACTCTACCCATAGCCTTGCTGTCTTTGAGCAAACAACTCATGGGGGAAAGTTGTTTTAAACATGAGTAAAGTCCATACAATGGCGCTTTAAAGCAGATCCTCACTGGGGTCTCAAGTACTAGCCTGTGTTTTACATTTTTTAAATACATGTCAATTAAGGGAAATTAAAAGTTGTTCAATTCAAAATTAAATGACACTCCCAGGTCTTTTTGTAATGTAGCTGGCACTTCACAAGATTTGGGTTTAACATGTGAATAAAAACCCTTGCCATCAGTGAGCACCATTCTTATCACAGAACAACAAAAACATTCAACTGGCTTTATGTTTCCCTAACATGATACTATATGTCACTCAGGGGTTAAATAATTGCATTCTCTCTATAGTTGCAAGCTGATGCCTAGCTAGAGTTTATCAATGATGTAAGTGATTTATCAAGAACAGAGTTGTTGATGAATTGCAGAATAGTGCAGGTTGCACATGTACGCTTTGAAGAGACTTCGAACAACTTTGTTACTCACTAGAATATTAGTGTTTGCAAACCTCAGGCAAAGATTAGTCACCAAGTTTTTAGAGGTTCCTCTCTAATGTTAAAATGAACAAAATATTTCTCTAGTGATGGACAAACATCAGAGCAGAGTCTCCCTAAGCCTGAAGAAGGGTACTTGTGCCCGAAACCTCGTAAAGCACTTTCCCCCAACTACTCAGTTGGTCTAATAAAAGATATCACATCTACTCAAAGAATCTTGCCTGCAGTTCTTATGTCACTTAATATTATGGTTCTAATATGGTCCTAGTGAAACAAGCTTGTTTGCTTTCTATTCTACTAAGATTTAAGTTAACCACACAATACAGTTATGAATTTACACTAGAAATTGTATATTTGTTGCAAACTGTGTATGTATGTAAACAATTGTGTATTTGTTGCAATCCTTTGTTCATTTTCTAAGCAACCAATCAGTAAAAATTGTGTTTGGTTATGAAGCTTTTCTTCTTCCCTTCAAACGCATCTCTTTTTAAGTTATTTGGAGTAACCAGTTTCTAATAACTCACAAATAGTGAAAAACAAAACAGATTTAAATTCAACAAATATTTGGCGCCTTCAGCCTTTTCATAGAAAGTCCTATTTTTACTAGTTTCTTATTAAACAACCAAGTTCCCAAACACCTACAAAATTAATTTTCTGGATCACTGTGCCTGAGCTATTCTTTTCAATAAACGAAGCCCGGGTTTCTGATCTTTGTCACTTCACTGACAGTTTTATTTGTGGTAAAGGAGTGTATGAAATTCTCTAGCTACCAGGAAGTCAGTGACTATGCACAGATCTGCACAATAGTGTTTGCATTCCTACTCCAGGGGGTAGAAATACTGCGTATATTACTCTCCTCTTTTCGGCTTCCTAGAGATCATTAATCACTGGGACATGACATCCACCCACTCATGCTCCCAGCCCCCTCCTGATATGCAAATTCAAAAGCAAAGGACTATTTAGAGCTGCTCAATGCCTTGATTAAAACCTTGTTAGTGGGCAAAAATGGCACTCGCTCCAATATTCAGGGATTTAAGCTGTTCATATTCAAATGTTAAACAATGACATGACAGAACCACAATAGTGACAACAATGAAGGCACTAAATTAGTTTAAAATATTTTCTATTGACAACTTTTGCTTATTTATTAAAAGAAAAAAAATAAAATTGTCGTTACTGTGACAGTTGGGGAGCAAACCCAATTTCAGGGTCCAATCCAATATTTGATGCTAACATAAAATGCATCTATTTTATTTTGAATATTCACAGTCCACATGTTCTCATACAGGACTAATCTAAGAATCCAAATATGGGGGATACGGATTAATTTTTTGGAGCACCCACTGTTGAAAACTGGATCTGCATTTTAAAATGTTACAGTTTAATCTTCTGAATAGCAATTCTAAGGAATATATTTATGCCATCATGATGCCATACAGCATTAGCTCAACTTTTCACTTCAAAAGTAATTTTTATTTCATTTTGGGTATTGCCACCCACTACAGGCTCCACTTGGAACCTGCCCCCACTTCCAAAAAAATAGAATAAAATAAAATAAATTATCTGTATCTATATGTATTTCTATGAACAGAGCTTTATATATATGTGTGTGTATATACATATATGTTTATAATACACATACACTATATCTATATCTATCTCTGTTCTCTCTGGTTCACACCTCATCTCTAGCAATTACAAAAAAATTACAGTGAGAGTCTACTGGAGGTAAATTCTGTTGATGACGCACAAACCAGGAAATAATCCAGCTCATTCTTTCTACAGCTATATTGGTTAAGCAGCGCTAATAGAAGTTAGAGAGATTTTATTTTGTTTTTATTGCAAGCCCTGATCTGGAATGTAACAGTTGCATTTACTACTTATGTCAGGAGAGAGTTGCTAAGTACAGACATTCAAAAAGCCCCTGGAAGAGGTGCTCAAACTTATCATGCTTTACACAAAGTGCAATAAACTAGAGCAGGAGCCAACTGAACAGATGTTTACTGTTGCTTGCAGCTTGCCTGCACTGGCCACTGGGGGCGCTCCTGCATGCCTCCCAGAAGGCTGCCAGAGCAGCCCTCTCCCCAGCCATGCCCCCCACCAACCTGCAACTGTCAGCAGTGGCTGAGGGGGAAAAGTGGGGGAAAATGGTGCAAGGACTGCAAGGGCCCCCCCACAATTTACTGGTTGGGGTCGGGGCAGGGGGGCAGGCTAGGAACCCTTTCACTGTAGCAGCCCCAACCAGGCAGGTGGGGGGTGGGGCAGAGACCCTGAAACCCTTCCCCTGCGCCCCCCCGGCCAAGCAGTGGCATACTGCAGCCTAGTTAGAGTGACTGCTGGGAGTAAGACACTAGACTCCTTCCCCTGCAGCACCCCCCTGCCCACTTCTGGGCTGTGGTCTGCTACAGGGCCAGAGGTGGCCACCCCATCCCTCCCCCCCCTCCTCCCCCATCAGGGTGCATGCAGGGCTAGGATCAGAGGCTGTCACTGACTCAGATCAAAGGGGGGAGGGGGTGGCCTGGCAGCTGCTTGGGCAGAGCACAGGATCTCTGCCCAAAGCTAGAGCGCAGCCCTGTGTCATGCTGCCTGGAATGGTGGTGATCACGTTCTAAGTTAACTCTTAATGTGATCTGGCACAGACGTTCAATAAAGCACTCTAACAGAAAGCGCTTTAGGTTAGTACACATCCATCCAGAGTTAAACTTAGAGCGGGATCCACCATTTTTAATGTGCTTTATGTGCTATGAACATTTATTCTGTTACGGCTGTAAGGCACTTTCTGCATGCTTGAAAACACATTAAATGTAACATCTGCACCCAGCCAGTAATAAGACATTCGGGTCCTTTGGGTCTTACAAGGTGCATCCCTCTGGATCAGAGCCTCTGGACCAGAGTCATTTTGGAATTGTCCTACAATCCATATTACACATGAAAAACAGTATGTTAAAAAATATTCTGTAGACTGTATGGTCAGACACAAAAATAAGGAAAGCCGAGATTTACAGTTATCTGTGTAACCTCAATATTGCCCTCTCTTGTGTTCATTTTCTGAGGCAGGCATCCAGAGGAAGAATAGTAGGCAACACCTTTGTTTAAACACCTTTGTCATCATACACACGACAGGTGAAAAGAATTAGGGCTCTTCAGGAAACTTCAACTATGATATTTCTCAACTTTCAATTGCCTGACTTCGCAACCTGAATTATGTTTTTGTGGTTTTTATTTTAAACACATTGTGTGCATAACTTCCTGGGTTTTTTTTTTTAAAAGGTAAAGACCAGTTAATTACAGCAAGTTGTAACCAATCACTCCTCTTTCATCATTGGCATTAGAACCCTAAACCTGCAGCATTTACAACACAGAAAAAAAATGTTATACAACAGAGTCCTAACACGATCAAAAGTAACATTCTGGCTGCTGCAAACTCATTTCATGGAATGAGAAGAATTGAACACAAAGGTGCGTCCAGATAAGTGTGCATGTGTGGTTTGCAGTGCCTCAAAGTTGTCTGAGGCACTGCAAACCATATGCAGTGCATGTGCACCCGTTTGCCACACTGCTAATAAGCAGTGTGGCATCAAAATTTGAGACCAGGAGATCCTGATGTGAAAAAAAAGAAAAAAAAAAATCATCACTGCTGAATAAAGTGGCATGGTGTACGTGCCACCAGAAACTGAGCTTGGCAGTGTAGAGTCATGCTAAGGCTGCTGGCCAGGCTTTGTGTGGCCCGATCAGCAGCGCTGCTGGCCCAGGAGGCCCCTGGGACCTTAGGTTAGGCTGCTGAGGCCAGCACAGGTGCTGGCCGCAGCCTCCCCTACCCCACCCGATATAATTTGCCATGCATCTAACTGCACGTGCAGAGAGATGCTCTGGGGCAAAAAGTAGGGCACAAATATGTGCCTCTGCTATTTATGCCATGGGAAATGTGTCCCTGCACATGCACACTTGTCTGGATGTACCCAAAGGCAGTTTAAAGATGGTAATAGTAGGTATGTAGGTGCGCACTATAAATTAACAAGCCAATATAAAGTTTTAACTATTTAAACAGATTTCAAACTATTTCAAATAGATACCTGCAAACTGTGACGCAGCTAGAATTCCTAGTAACAATTTCAACCTCAACACATGCGTGTTTCCATTTTAGCGTATTCCATTTTACTACTGCTATTTTAATGTAACAATGGTTATAGAGCTCACTTATTATGTTTTGAGCTATTTTTGAACAATGGACATGTTAAAGCAACATTTCAGACAGATAATCTGCTTGAGTTACCAGATGTTCTTAAAGTCTAAAAAATTCTAACCAAAAATAGTATATTCATTACGTAATAACATTCATTTTGGTATTCCAATTTGCTAATAATTAAGACATATTCAGTTCAAAATAAAAGCAGTCATCCTTGAAACAAATATTAGTTCTTTAATTCTACCAACCTGTGCAACTCTTCCGTTTTATCTTCAGTAGGACCCATGATTAACAAGCAGTGGCGAAGGATGGCAGCCATGTAACGAAATTGATGAGATTCATTCTATATAAATATAAATTATGAAGATATTTTTCATATTGAAGATTGCAAATGAGGGTTCATGTCACTAGAACAGTAGAAATTAAAGATGGAATATACCTATTAGATCATATAATCAATTTCCTAACAACAAAGGAGTGTTCTTTATGTGTTTGTTTGAGGGCTTGGTTCATTCTAGTTTCAGATTACTCCACCAAGGAGGCATCTGTTATTTTCTCAGATTATCTCCTATTACTCCTAGAGCATGGACAAATGTACCTTTTAACTGTTTTAAAAGGGGGAGGGGGGGAACTGTTTTCAGGACCACACACCAGCTATTATGTTGTCACTGCTGTATCTGCATGATCCTGTAGTGATGCGAGTGAGCTGAAGTACCCTAAAATTAACCTTGAATGAAACAGAGTTAAAGTTTCAGCAGTTCTTGCTACATCTGCATTGCTACCAAATCCTGCAGCTGTAACAGTTACATTGATACAGCTTATACCTAGGGACCTACCTAAATCAGTTTCATGAAAACTGCAAAAACAGCATTGTCTATGATTGCTGGGAAGTCTGGCATTGGCCACAATTTCCTGCAAAATCAAGCAAAAAATGAAAAAAAAAATTGCAGTAGGGATGTACACTGAGTGAAGGCACCCACTCTCCACCAATCAGTGGTGTGGGGCGGGGACTGCCAGGAAATGCCTGTGAAGTCAGCTCTGCATGCTGCTAGTGGGGCTGTGAAAAGCCCTTTTTCTCGCCGCAACTTAGGTAGATCCCTTCTTATATCAGTATCCTTTTATATCAAAGCAGTAGTTTCTGTGTCTGCCCCTTGTTACATCAGTGTTAACCTTTCATCTTCCCTGGCATTCACACCTATCACATTCAGTATAGTTTATATCAGCCCTTCTTAGCCCTCCCCATTTCGGGATGTGCGACTTTCCTGTGAACTATATGTGAGCTACTCAGAATCACATTGGCATCACAATGCAAAATAAGTGGGCCCTTGGTGTCCTTCTCCCAGAAGCCAACTTGGCTGGTAGAGGGGATTGCAGAGGCAAAGCTCCCAGAAACAAAACCAGTCACTGGAGGCACTAGCTTTTCCCCTGGGATAATCCAGGGTACAGAACAGCATTCCTTCCTGGTTCCGGTGTACAGGGATGCCAGTAGGCCCAAAACTTCCTACATCCCTCAGTATGATTAGGGAAAGCAGCCACTCTCTCATCATAAGCCTTTTTGGAGCCAGCAGCCTCACTCGCCAGTCCCCGTGTCCTTCTCTATTTCTTCCTCTTTCCTTACTCTGTTTTCAACGTCACCCTTTTCCCCACTCCCTTCTTCATTAACTTCTCTCCTCTCATCATTCCCACTCACTCCCTCTAATTTTCTTTTTTATAAGACTGTTTGCCTCCTAGTCTCCCGCAAACGTCACCTGCATAACACAGTGTGCCTAATAAGTTATCCTGAACATTTAACATTATGCATTTTCCCTACCACACTTCTATATTTTTTCATAGTATATTCTTCTTGGCAAGGACTCTCTCTTAAGCATTTGCACAACACCTAAAAGAAAAGTGGGACCCAATCTTAATGGGACCATTTGGGGACAACTCTAATACATGCTAACAACACCCAGTTTGCCTACTGGTATCACATGGATTTATTTTTCAACATTGTTTCTTTGAAATTTTCTCCTGCCATTCAATAGCAGATAGTTTATAGATAGTTTTTCTCTTCCTCCCAGGCTGAACCTTGCTTCACTTCCTACCAATACAGGTTTCCTTTGATTTATGCTGTAGCTGCATTCCCAGAGAATGGCGCATAAATCAAATTTGCATAAAGTGAACCCATTTTACAATGTAACAAATAGGGGCAGGTTCCCATGGTGGTGAGGGAAGGAGGGAGGGAGTGAGGCTGGGACTAGGGAAGGGGCGGGGGGAGGGGTGCCGCTCCCAGGGCTGCACAAGGCAGCAAAGCAGAGGGAACAGAGCCACACACACCCCGGCCCTGGCTGCAGCGGCCCCAGGAGCGGCTGGCACCACCTGCCTGCAGCTACTGGGCTGCACCGTGCTCCACCTGTCCCCACTCTGCTCCTGGGCTGTTCTGTGCCCTGATGGAGGCAGCTGGTGTTGGCCGCTTCCAGGGCTGCTGCAGCTGGGGCTGGGGCGAGTGCTGCGCCCTGTGCTGCCCAGGGCTCTGCTTGTCCACACTCACCCCAGCCCATGCTGGAGCAGTCCTGGGAGCAGCTAACACCAGCTGCCTGCACCACGGCCTGGGTGCAGGCAGCTGGGGTGAGTCCAGGCGCGGGGAGACAGGTGGAGCACAGTGCAGCCCAGCGGCTGCAGGCAGTTGGTGCCAGCCACCCCTGGGGCCGCTGCAGCCAGGGCTGGGGTGAGTGGGGTCACTGCCCTTTCCACTCCCCCCACCAGACTTACCTGCTGGGGGGGCAGGAGGAGGGCATCTATGCTGCTTGCATAAGAGCGAATTTATCTTGCATATAACGAATTATGGGCCTAAATATGCTTATCGCATAAGAGAAAATTTGCATATAAAGAACCCGCATAAATTAAAGGGAAACCTATACATCCACTCTCTCTGGATCCCCTTTATTTTTCCATCCTGGCTGATGTTTGCAATACCTTCCAGTGCTATATCTTCAGCACACTTAATTAATGTGTTGTTTACCTCTTCTTCTAGATCATTAGAAAGGATGTTAAACAAAACTTTGCTTAATAACGATTCCTGTGGGATGATAAACTGGAGAACTAGGGGCACTCCTTTTTACATAAGTATTGCTTATTTTAAATAGGAAAAAAACCAAAAAAAAGTGTGATTTCCTTTGTCTGCTTTTTTAAAATGTGTACATTTGAGAGAGCAGCTTATGTGACCGTGGAATCACATTTGCTACTTACGAACATACACAAGCACTGCTGTTTGTCTAGGCAGAGATAAAGCACATCTCCCACTATGAAGACAGAAACATTTTTTATATAGAAATTCCAGGTCAGAAACAGAAATAAAGAGAAAAGACTAACATACAAAGAAACAAGTCTGTTTCCTCATAAAAACAGAATGACCTGCTCTTAAAACCCAACAGGTGATCTAGTCACATTGTGATCTGAGAAAAGGAAAACACAAGGTAGATTCTTTGTTCTCAATTAATTCATTTCATAGTCCTAGCCATTAATGCCTATACTTCAGACAATCAGAACAATGTACATTAAAATTAAGATTAGCCTGCCCTGATAACTGTTTCTCTCTGATATAACCAGGAGGCAGCTATGGTTTTTGTAGACAAAATAAACCCAATTCAAAAGGATTTCATTTCAGAACGTACCTTGCTGTGGACATTCCAACTGTCGAGCGTTACGTTAAAGAGTGCCTTTAGTGCCTCAATGGCACAATCTGTCTCCTGCAGAGATAAAGGAGACCTGTCATGATCTTCAGCAGCTTTGTACTCATCTGTCCATATTACGTTCAGAGAATTTTCCAAAGCTTGAGTCAAAACCTGCGCCCCTTGCAGTTCATGACGCAATTGTGACCTAATATCTGTGTGCAAAAGTGACAAGAGAAAGAGAAGACGCAGATCAAAACATTTAATGTCATCAACAAACTTCTGGTCCTTGCATTTTTTCAGGAGATTGCAAAGCTTAGCTGCAAGGTTCAGTTCCAAACTGAGCTTCTGTGCAACAGCACTATTAAAAACTATGTTACAGAGGCATTTTAAAGCTTCCACTATAACAGGGTATTCGGAAACCTCCTCCAAGGGATCTTCTGTAGTATCAAGCTTTGCTAGCTTCAACAGGATCTTCATGTTGCTCTTTGTTGTTACAGGCACTAAAACCTTCTTATCTCTGGACAGAATTCGTAGAGCTTCCAGGCAGGCAACTTGACATGAAGTTTTTGTGTTGTTTTCAAGGATGTTTAAAATTCCTTCACATAGTTTCTGCATATACACACACAAAAAGAAAAGCAAAGTTTTGTCATCATGATTTGGACCACACAGTATAAAAGCTTATTCACAACTGGCACTGCTCCCATCATAAAACTTCAATTGATTTTTTCAAAAAAATATTTTTGGTGTCTTATTTTATTAGCAACACTAGATAAAATAAACTTAGGTTTATGAAAACTTTTGCTATGCTAACACCTATCTATCTGAAATCTTGAATAAGGGAGGTGCCAGTTTTAGCATAAATGATTTGCCTAACGCACGCAACCCATATCAATTGATACAGATGAAGGCAGAAAGCTAAAAATAGCAGCATGGCTCTTTGTCGCACAGAAGCTGTGAATTTATCTAAGATCAGGTTTTTGTTTTAATTCAGCTGTGTCACAGCAAGACTCCAATTAGTTTACTAGAAGAAAAAGTGTCCTTTTAATAAATTACAAGATTTTTTAAGTTAGAGGTCACACTGTTATATATTAGTCCTAAACATTTGTAATAAATCAAATAGCACCTTCTTCTACTTGGCCTATAGCTAAATGACTCTCCAGATGTACATACCTCCATTATTTAAGACTTCATGACTACTGAGCCTGGTATTTTGTGGGCTATGTATTATTATTATCTGACAGAAAGTTAATATTTACAGAACTAGGCAGTGAAATGCACTTTTTTATCTTAAGATGAAGTCTAGGATAGTTTCAATATGTATAAAGCCTATAGTCACAGGCCGTCTCTATCAAAGAGGGCCTAGCAACCATAAGGCAGAACGCTATGGGTGCATCCATATGTAATGCTTTAATGCGCATTAGCCTAAGTTATCCCTTAGGCTTACTGAATTTGGCTTAGTCAACCATGTTGGTTAGGGGTGTGAAGATGTGTGATCCCTGGCAGAATGCTACATTACAATTACAGTTATGCTGGCAAAATGCCTGCGGTTGTACCTTATCTTCTTTCTGAGTCAGAATGGTTTATACTATGCCAGTGCAAGGCAGAGCTTTGGGGGTGCAGCTGTGCTTACACAAGAGGCACCTGGTACAGAATATCAATATTCCCCACATGCAAATCATTCCTTACACAGACACAGCTTTAGAAAATACAGTGAAGGTCTAAGAACCCAAAGGTCAGAAAAAAACTCAACACCGTATTCTGATTACTTTCTACAAAATGAAGACAGCCACTCAATCACCAAGGAAGAGGAAAGACAAGACAGAAGGGACTGCTTGATGGGGCAGGGTCCATAAAGCTTTTATTGCCACAAACTCAGGATGACAGCCTTACTCACGGGTGGCAAAGCCACGAGTCCAGTTATGAAGAACTTGCTGGAGAAGTGGCAATAAAAACTTTATTACGCCACATAGCACACAGCTCCTTTACTTTTTGTCCTTTAAGTCTCCACTTGTTTCTTGACCCCAGAGGGACATTAATTACTATGGAAACAGTGGAGCCATTGATCTGGACAGTTCCTAGTGGAACCCACAGGTGCTGTATGGATCTGTTTATGACCTGAAATGCATGCCATGGTTTGAGGTACAAACAACACACAAGGATGCATTGCATTTGAAAGCTTGCAAGTCTATTTCAGCTATACAGTAGGTTCAATAAAAGATATCACCCCCAAATCCTTGCCTCTTGCATACATTCAGCCACCTTTCTACCTAGAATTTTTATGAATACTGAAGTAGCATAACAACTTCTCACTTAAGAAAAAGTTTCAGGGTTTCTCCCCCTCTAACATTAGGGAAAAAAAATGCCCGTCACCAAAATTCAAAACTTAGAATAAGTTCCACTGGAAGCATTAGAGGGAGTTTTGTTACAGCAATAATTAAGAGGAGAAGAGTCTTGTTGAAATAACAAAGTAGGCTGGTCACACTGTGGTACTATCCTGGATGATGAGCCACGTTACCAAACAAAGCAAAGCATGAACAAACTGCAGTCAAAATGTTAGAATTTCACACACAGTTACTTAATCCACTTGGACTATTTTGCTTTAGAGATCTACTATTCTGCTGCAGTCTACTCAAAATAAATAAATAAATGAATAAATATCTGGCAATCATTTTGTATCAGCACAGTTGGGATTGCACTACGTCACGCATGCCAAAACAGAGCATTACTTACAAAAGCACAGAGCACTTGTCTCTCTGTCAGAGATTCAGAATGCTTAAAGTATAGCACGGCAAAAAAAGAAATGGAGCTTCTCAAAATTATTCAGCTTAGTTTAACCCTGCTTCTCCTGCAGTCAGTGGTAAAACTGTCTTTGACTTCCATGTTAAGACTAATGCCAAACACTTTTGAAGCATTTTGAAGTGAACACCTTGAAACCCTCAAGTTTTTCAAAACAAAAAATGATCATAAGTCTATAGTAATTTTCCAAGTCTTGTCAACAACTCCTCAGACTTTTAACAAGCATTTTAATTCTATAGCAACCCCTCCCCCCCGCCAAAAAAAAACAACTTTCTTGTATAAATATCTTTGCTTAAAAGGCTGAAAAAATAGTTACTAGATCTGCTAGATTTTGATAAGTAATCCAGACAATTAAGCAAATGGTTCTGGCAACTGCAAAAAGAAACCTGCTCTTGTAGGGAACAGAATCAATTGCCCCTTTTTCTGCTAGACTATTTAAACCCGAGTTGTTTGGACACGGCAAGACTCCCAGATTACTAACAGGTGCTAGAAACGCCCACCACAACTGAAAATGGTCTGTAATAGTTTTCCCATCGTCAATAGCCATTTCCGCTTGGCTGCTCAGACTCTTTACAAGCCAGGCTGAGGGGCTGCCTTAAGTATGCAAGAAGTCATGTTACTAACCCTTCCCCAAACCAAAGTTTTGGACAAGAAAATTACCAATGGAAGCAAAAAAAGAAATTAGAATACGACAGAGGAGATAAAAATGCACACTAGGCCTATTATAATCAATATTCATTGTCACTTGATTCTTAACTACTGGTCTTCCTTAAAAAAAAAAAAAAAAAGTGTTGATGATTTAATTCTTGTCCACACTGGGCAAGGAACCACTGCATGAAAGATTGGTCCTGATGAAATCTAGGGGAGCACTTCCATAGACTTCTATTATGTTTTAGATCAGGGCATGAAGCCATTATTGCCATTAGAATCCTCACTCACCGTCTCAGCAGACAGGCAAGATTAATCTTCTTAAATAATAATCTTCTTAAAAGCCACAAACCATGGTTGGCCCAAGTTCCCAAAGTTTGGAAACCTAACTCTTATCAATATATTTGAAAATTCATCTGAAGATTCAGTTAAAAGTTTAAATGCCCATCATTTTATTGCTCTGAATGCTGGTGAACTGCAGTAAAACTGAAGTGATGCACTTCCAATCGCATAACTGAGGAAGGTGGGAGGCGAGGGAACATGACTGGGACAGCACCCTTAGGTGTTACCTTTGGAGGGGGTGGACAGAGTACAAATAGTCCTGGCACCATCAGTATTGGGGCAGCTGCAGCTGCCCTGTTACATCTCTGCACATTGCTGAAAACCAAAAGGTACAGAGACAACTCACAAGTAAGGTTACACTGATAGAGATTTTGGGGGCTGATACTGATAGCAAATACCGATCAGATTTCCTATACAGCTGGTAAGTCTGGTGTGGTGAAAGGGAAAGGGGGAGGGAAGGCGGGGGGCAGATCAACGCCCCCTGCGGTGAAGGAGGGGGCAGGGGCAGGTGCTGCCCAAGCCGGGGGGGACGGGATGGAGCCACAGCTCGGGGGGGGGGCTCCCAGTGCTGTTTGCCTCCCGGGAGGGAATGGTGGGGGGGCATATGCACTCCTGGAACTGTGTAGGGCAGGGTAGACTGCTGCCGGGGCTGTGGGGGCTGGGCTCGGAGCGGACACCAGCGGTGCTGGGAGGATGCTGCATCCACCCAAATTTCACCGCCACTCTGCTCCCAGCACTGCTGCCACCAGTCGCCTGCATGCCTCTAGGCTGGAGCTATAGCTCTATCCCGCAGTGGAGTTTTTTTACTCCATAACACAGGACATGTAGACACTGATATGGCTGGCTGGGACATGAGGGTATTTCAGTGCAAGGGCTGCCTGCTAGCTAGCTCTGCACTGGAGCACCCTCATGCCCCAGTCAGCCTCTCCACAGCACGGTGAGGTGGGTCAGAGCAGCCCGGGCTGGTAAGCTGACCCCCCAGATTCCTCGGCAGCCAGGGCTGCTCTGACCTGGTTCAGTGTGCTGCGGCCCCAGATGCACGTGCAAATGGTGTGGTCAGGAGCAATAAATTCCAGCACAAACTATGCCGGAGTTAATTGCTTTATATTAAGCACACATGTAGGTGTGCCCAGTTACAGAAAAAGATTGCTAGCTGATCTAAACTACCTCAGTGTTATAGCTGAGGAGAAAGGGTCATCTTCAAGACAATAACCAAATTCCAAAGCACTGATTATATAGTCAAAACTTCATTATAAAGAACCTTTATAATGGGAAGGTACTTAGGTTGAGGAGGACTTCAGCCTGCTAGGCAAATGACTGTTAAAGACCAAAGGTCCCTTATTTAACCCATCACCTTTTCTCTCTAAAACTGGCTGCTGAGATGATACAGATGGATAGATGCAGAAACACACCAGTCTCATGATCTTCCCTGACTGATGTTCCTTGCAGACCTTTTTCCACCTCTTTTTTCTTTCTTTGTCACTAAGCTGGCTGGTAGTTTGGGTGTTTCATAAAATAAAGGAAAACAGAGCTAAAAAGGATTTTAGTCCAATCTGCATTCAAAGTAGGATCATCCCGTCTAAAAAATCTCACATAAGAAGTTTGTTTAATGTGCGCTTCAAGGTTTCCAGTGATGGAGATTCCACAATCTCTTTAGGTAGTCTGTTAAAACTATCCTCATGGACAGAAAGTTTTCCCTAACATACAACCTGAAACTCCCTTGCTGCAATTTAAGTCCATTATTTCCAGCCTAGGTGGACATATAGCACAACAGATGGTCACTTCCTTTTTAAACAACTCTTTCCGTATCCAAAGATATATCAAAAGGATCTTACCTATAAACTAAATAATCCCATTTCTTCCCATTTTCCCTGCCTGGTATACTTCTCTAGGCCACTAATAATATTTGTTACTCTCCTCTGGACTCTCTCTAATTTGTCTATAACTTTTTAAGTGTTATGCCCCAAACTGGACACAGAACTCCAAATGAAGCCTCACCAGTGCTCAGAGTGGAATAATTATGTTCAATGTCTTAGATATGAAACATCTATGACTACGTCCCACTACACTACTCATCTTTTTGGAAATAATATTCAGCTTTTGATCCTCTCTAGCCCCTAGAGCCCTTTCCACACTACTCTTGCCTAGCCAGTGATTCACCATATTGTATGTAAGTGACTATTTTTTCCTAAGTAGATGGAATGTTCTGCACTTGCTCTTAAAAAAAAATCATTCTACTTCAGAATATTTTTTCCAATTTATCATTTTGAATACTAAATTTATCTTCCTAATTGCCTGCAAACCCATCCAGGTTGGTGTCATCTACAACCCATCCAGGTTGGTGTTCAGTACTGGAACAACCCCAGTACTGGCTTGTTGGGGAACTCACTTGATATCTGCTTCCAATTTGACATCAAGTAATTAATAGCTGTCCTTTAGGCACAGTTCTCCAACAAGTTATGCACCCACCCCCTAGTAGTTTTATCTACGCTATCAAAAATGTATATTTTAGGTGCTTTAAAAAGGTGAGAAAGCACTATTATGATATAAATTACATCTGCATGATCCTACACACACACAGCCACACAGAGAGAGAAAGGAATTCCTATTTCCACAGAATCTTAAAGCGGTCTTTGCACCATTTAAAAAATTATTTAAACAGAGCAGAATTTCTAGTTTCATGTGAACTAGACAAAATCATTTAAGACTTTGCCTGCAAGAAAACAGCTCTGTAAGAAAACTGAGACTTTGTAATATTCAAAGTGTTTCTGTTCCCATTACCAATAGTTACAAGGGAAAACAAGCCCTTCCAAGTGACGGCATTGATTTTTGAAATGCCAACATTTTTAGGACCTTTTAATTGTGAAATATGGATGAGCCAATTTTGTCATGTTATTGGCTTTTGCAGCAATTTATTTTTACTTTGGGTTTTCATATATTTTATACTTTTATTTTATTTACTTAGGGTTCATTTTTGTGTTTTACTTTGGGTTTTTGTATTTTTTAAGAATCACAACAGCATTAACACAATAAATATAATGGGGGGGGGGGGGGGTCGCCGGAGGCGGGGGGGGACGGGATGGAGCCACAGCTCGAGGGGAGGGCTCCCAGTGCTGTTTGCCTCCCGGGAGGGAATGGTGGGGGGGCATATGCACTCCTGGAACTGTGTAGGGCAGGGTAGACTGCTGCCGGGGCTGTGGGGGCTGGGCTCGGAGCGGACACCAGCGGTGCTGGGAGGATGCTGCATCCACCCAAATTTCACCGCCACTCTGCTCCCAGCACTGCTGCCACCAGTCGCCTGCATGCCTCTAGGCTGGAGCTATAGCTCTATCCCGCAGTGGAGTTTTTTTACTCCATAACACAGGACATGTAGACACTGATATGGCTGGCTGGGACATGAGGGTATTTCAGTGCAAGGGCTGCCTGCTAGCTAGCTCTGCACTGGAGCAACCTCATGCCCCAGTCAGCCTCTCCACAGCACGGTGAGGTGGGTCAGAGCAGCCCGGGCTGGTAAGCTGACCCCCCAGATTCCTCGGCAGCCAGGGCTGCTCTGACCTGGTTCAGTGTGCTGCGGCCCCAGATGCACGTGCAAATGGTGTGGTCAGGAGCAATAAATTCCAGCACAAACTATGCCGGAGTTAATTGCTTTATATTAAGCACACATGTAGGTGTGCCCAGTTACAGAAAAAGATTGCTAGCTGATCTAAACTACCTCAGTGTTATAGCTGAGGAGAAAGGGTCATCTTCAAGACAATAACCAAATTCCAAAGCACTGATTATATAGTCAAAACTTCATTATAAAGAACCTTTATAATGGGAAGGTACTTAGGTTGAGGAGGACTTCAGCCTGCTAGGCAAATGACTGTTAAAGACCAAAGGTCCCTTATTTAACCCATCACCTTTTCTCTCTAAAACTGGCTGCTGAGATGATACAGATGGATAGATGCAGAAACACACCAGTCTCATGATCTTCCCTGACTGATGTTCCTTGCAGACCTTTTTCCACCTCTTTTTTCTTTCTTTGTCACTAAGCTGGCTGGTAGTTTGGGTGTTTCATAAAATAAAGGAAAACAGAGCTAAAAAGGATTTTAGTCCAATCTGCATTCAAAGTAGGATCATCCCGTCTAAAAAATCTCACATAAGAAGTTTGTTTAATGTGCGCTTCAAGGTTTCCAGTGATGGAGATTCCACAATCTCTTTAGGTAGTCTGTTAAAACTATCCTCATGGACAGAAAGTTTTCCCTAACATACAACCTGAAACTCCCTTGCTGCAATTTAAGTCCATTATTTCCAGCCTAGGTGGACATATAGCACAACAGATGGTCACTTCCTTTTTAAACAACTCTTTCCGTATCCAAAGATATATCAAAAGGATCTTACCTATAAACTAAATAATCCCATTTCTTCCCATTTTCCCTGCCTGGTATACTTCTCTAGGCCACTAATAATATTTGTTACTCTCCTCTGGACTCTCTCTAATTTGTCTATAACTTTTTAAGTGTTATGCCCCAAACTGGACACAGAACTCCAAATGAAGCCTCACCAGTGCTCAGAGTGGAATAATTATGTTCAATGTCTTAGATATGAAACATCTATGACTACGTCCCACTACACTACTCATCTTTTTGGAAATAATATTCAGCTTTTGATCCTCTCTAGCCCCTAGAGCCCTTTCCACACTACTCTTGCCTAGCCAGTGATTCACCATATTGTATGTAAGTGACTATTTTTTCCTAAGTAGATGGAATGTTCTGCACTTGCTCTTAAAAAAAAATCATTCTACTTCAGAATATTTTTTCCAATTTATCATTTTGAATACTAAATTTATCTTCCTAATTGCCTGCAAACCCATCCAGGTTGGTGTCATCTACAACCCATCCAGGTTGGTGTTCAGTACTGGAACAACCCCAGTACTGGCTTGTTGGGGAACTCACTTGATATCTGCTTCCAATTTGACATCAAGTAATTAATAGCTGTCCTTTAGGCACAGTTCTCCAACAAGTTATGCACCCACCCCCTAGTAGTTTTATCTACGCTATCAAAAATGTATATTTTAGGTGCTTTAAAAAGGTGAGAAAGCACTATTATGATATAAATTACATCTGCATGATCCTACACACACACAGCCACACAGAGAGAGAAAGGAATTCCTATTTCCACAGAATCTTAAAGCGGTCTTTGCACCATTTAAAAAATTATTTAAACAGAGCAGAATTTCTAGTTTCATGTGAACTAGACAAAATCATTTAAGACTTTGCCTGCAAGAAAACAGCTCTGTAAGAAAACTGAGACTTTGTAATATTCAAAGTGTTTCTGTTCCCATTACCAATAGTTACAAGGGAAAACAAGCCCTTCCAAGTGACGGCATTGATTTTTGAAATGCCAACATTTTTAGGACCTTTTAATTGTGAAATATGGATGAGCCAATTTTGTCATGTTATTGGCTTTTGCAGCAATTTATTTTTACTTTGGGTTTTCATATATTTTATACTTTTATTTTATTTACTTAGGGTTCATTTTTGTGTTTTACTTTGGGTTTTTGTATTTTTTAAGAATCACAACAGCATTAACACAATAAATATAATGCACCAAAATGCCTGAGTTGTCCCATCACTAGTAATCAAAGGCATTAACCCCATTTTAACTTCCCTCTACCCCTGAGCACAGATGTGCATTTTATGTTAAAGAAACAGCATAATGTAATGCAGCGATTCTCGCACAGTGTGCTGTGAGATCCTTTTAAGAGTTATATGAAATGCTTTGCAATATTAGTGCTGTAGGTATACAAACATATACATGGTTCATAAGATAAACCCAGAGATTTCAAAAAGGTATCCAGTGTTAAAACCATTCTGACCTGTTGTGATCCATCTGAATTCTTCGCAACAGAAGGGATGTTCTATTATTTTTCTATAGTAAAAAAATGTGTTAAATCTAAGTGCTGGCATTTTCTGAGGAGTGCCCTGAGTCCAAAAAATGGACAACCACTGAGCTAATGGACAGTACACTGTCCTGGGATGCAGTTCAGTCACTGACCTATTATGTAGTGCTAGGTAAGTCAACTCATCTCTTTGCTGCTGTTCCCTCTCCCAGCCTTTGCCTACAATTTAAACACATACAAACTGTGTGAGGCAGGAACTCTTATTTATTACCACATTTACCTGAATCCAAGACAAGGTTCTCCTTCCACCTCTCCAATCACCATGGTGGGGGGGAAGCCTCATCTTAAATTCAAGTACTGGCCCAAGACAAGTAACAGGTCAGCTCCAGTTTTGGCCCAGAGTTCGAGGTTAAAGCTGGAGCTGAGCTGCCACTTGCCTCAGGTGGGCGGGGGGGTTTGCAGCAGGGCAGAGAGCAGGGGAAACTGCACAGTGAGGGGTTACAAACAGAGGAGACTTGGGGTGGGGGGGGAGTGGGAGGAGCACTTCTATAAATCAAAAGAAGATTAAAGAAAATAATTTGCTTCTACAGTTGTTTGAAGTCTGTGCTTATCCCATTTTTCTGTACCAGGACAGACCACATCATTAACAAAACGGCTGGAAAATCCAGTAAAAAGCAGTCATAGTAAAAGGTTACTATACAGAAAGCAATGTATTTTTAAATAATCATTACTTAACTTGCCTCTCGTGACTAACATATTTTGGGCCTCATTCTGGACTGTTTGTACACCTTTGATGCCACTGCTTTCAATGGTGTTCATGCAGCCAAGAAATCGAGATGGAAGCTTTAGGTGCTGCGTAGGGAAACTACAACGCTCAAGTTTACCTTTACACCCATGTTTAATCTCTAATTTAGCTAGTGAAATCTGAAATGTCAGGTCTGCTTAAGAGGTAAATACATGCTGCCTGAAGCTTGAACAACTGTGAGGCTCGTTTGTTTTATAATGTCCATTCAAAGACCATATTTTGGAGAAAGGGGCTGCAGGGGCAAGAAAGCAGGAAATCAGAGTGCATGTTTTCAAAATTTCATAGCCCTCATGATCTGGGAGCATGGGCAGGCACATCTATAGCCTCATCAGGAATTATATGCCAGAGAACATGATGTTCCCATTCTCATGAGTACATGATAATTGGAATCATGTCATTATGCCTGCTCTTGGACTAGCTTAAGCCTCTGTAGGTCATTATGTTGCCTGACCCAAGTTTTCCATAGTTTTAAAATTCTCAGTTGATTTTAATTAAATTCTCCCTAGGGGGTTCATGAGATGGGCAAGTCTTTAATTTATTTTATAAAGCCTACTTCTGCAGGCATTCAATGGACAGAACAGTTAATGAAGTCAATGGGAGCAACAGGCATAAAGCAGATGCAGAATTGGGTCCATAAATAAGTCATTTTCTTTTCTCCAAAGCTCAAACAGCTACAGTGTGAGCCAACAGTCTCTGTATTACACTACTCTTCCTCTTAACCCTAGTTTTATCTGTTCCATCTATTTTACCACAAACAAAAAGATACACCCAAAGTCGAAATCTTAATCTCAATTATAAAATACATGAGGCAACATGTAAATCTCTGACAAGAGGCACTTACATTTTCCTGCAAGATCTCTGGCTTCTGTTATTCTGGTGTGCCAAAGCTTCATTTAAAATATAAAGTCCTCTTTTCAATATTGCACTCAGTACAGCAGACCTCATTTTGTATACAGACCGTATTTTTCACAGGCTATGTATAATGGGACTAGCTATTGTCAGTGGAGGAAACCAAAGGTTTGTTGCACTCAAACAGATGGGTAGCTAGAGATATCAGCAAGAATGGTATCCCGATAAGCAATTTAGCTGATTATGCCTGCTAAAATGACTGGCAGTGAAAGAATGAAGAATGCTGTACTTTATACTGTCACTAGGTTTCAGAGGGAAGCATCTACTACAAGTGGGACACTTTACACCCCTCCACAATGACTGTCTTCTCAGGAAGTCAGTACTGTATTAGGTTATATACAACATCGGTTTCCAAATTTATTTTCATAATTAGTACATGAAAAATAACTTACAATATTTGCTATGAACTTGGGCTTTCCAGTATGTGACTCCCAAACCTTAGAAGACAGTGGGCCCCAAGTATTACTATTTAATTTATAGCTGTAGTTATAAATAGCTACACCTAATTAATGTATAATAATTCATTTTATATAAACTTATCATTAATGCTTTTATAATTAATATTATTTTGCTGTACGCAATTCTTCAAAGCATTATGGTTTTACCTGTGGGGCAGCTGCTCATTAGTTTCGATAGATTTATGAAAAAACCCCTATGCTTTTAGAAGTGCTTCTCTTGCACATTCCCTCATTTTTTCATATTTGTAAGTTCATCATTGCAGCATATACAAAAAGAAAGCAACACTACAGCAGAATAATTTATAAGAATTCACACTTTAAAGTTAAACCCCCCCTAAACTCCAAGTGGCTCTAAAATGAAAGATATAGCATGGAAGTATTTTTATAAATGATTAATTATAAGCATATGAGCTGGCTCAGCCAAGTTGAGAAACAGCAACCATGCACAAAATTAACAGAAAATACTTAGGTTTTACCACTTTGAACGTTACAATGAGCAATACTCAAGAATTTTGTTGTCATAAATGTGGTGCCGCAAATTCTGAGCAGGCCGTTTTTCCTGTTTCTTTGTATTAGAAATGGATTTATGGCTGTTCAAACATCTTCAGAGGAGGAGAAGAGAAAAGATGCTTATTAGGAATCAAGATTTTTGCTCTTCCTACCTTTCTAGAAATTGGGCATTGTTTTCCTTTCTGACTTACGTTTACCTGGGAAAACACTAGTTAAGCTACAAAATAGTTTGGTTTCTGATGATACAACAGGTTCATCTTGCAAGAAAATAAGCAAACTAATTGGAGGGAAAGTATGCTTTAGGGTAGGGTTGTCAACTGGGGGTACGCGTACCCCTAGGGGTACTTGGTAAGGTAACAGGGGATACACGTGGGCAGGTGGGAATGAGGGCAGCAGCGCCCCTCTGCAGATGGACGTGGGGCAGGGGGGCTCATATGCAGTGGCTGCCACCGCCACTACCCACCACCCCATGCCGCCACCTCCTAGAAGCAAGGCCGGGGGGACGGCATGAGGGCAGTAGTGCTCCTCTGCAAGCTGCACAGGTGCCGGTCAGCAGCTCTGAGAGCTGCTGATGGGCAGTGAGCGATTGGCTGGGCACAAGGCCCTTCAGCAGAACTGCGAAGCTGCACGTGCAACTGGCCGCATGAAAGCAGATGCAGTGGCGGCGGTGATGAGGGGTGGTGGGTGGCAGCAGCGGCCTCTGCATGAGAGCCCCCCACCTCTGCATTTGGCTGCCACCACCAGAAGGGGTACACTTGTTAAAAAAGGTTGAAAACCCCTGTTTTAGGGTTTAAAGGCCTCTCCTCTTTACTGGTCTGGTAGCAGAGCAGTTACAGCATCTACTCTCTCCAAAAGGCCCGGGTTTGAAGTCTGCCCCCCAGTCAAGACAACTGAAAATGGGTAGCTTGTCATTCAGGCTATGGAATCAAAAGCAGCTAGATGTGACAAGCATCTAGCCACATCACTCTTGCCTGCCATTAGCTACAGAAACTGATGCAACTGACCACACTAGACCTTCAACACCTTTTTCTTTTTGGACTCCCAACCACAAAGACTACATACATTTTCCACTCTTAAATGTCTGCTTTTCCTTGAAATGTTCTGCAGACAACCAGTAGGTCATGAAGGCAGTAAATGCAACTAGTTTAATCCCAGAGTTGGAAACAGCTACAGTGCTCAGGTGTACATCCTTGTGGTGTTGCAAGGTCACACAAGGTTAGATGTGTCCATGGCAGCACTCAGGAATATCACCCTCTTCAACTCAGCTCAGATTCCTATTTGAGAAAGAGGAGTGGGTACCCACTTGCAATCACAGAGGGCATATCTACACATTCATTAATGTTGTTTAGATAATGTGCATTAAATCTAGTGCCTTCATTGTGAGGTAACAGAAAATGCACATTAGCTTATTTTAATGTGCATTAGCTAAAGAGCATGATTTTTTGTGATGCTTTAATGCGCATTAAAATAGGCTAATGCACATTAAAGCGCATGTGTAGATGTGCCCTGAGGTTTATGGATAGGGCATAAACAACGGCACAGGCACATAAACAAGCTCCTGAGGGGTAAATAAAAGCCAGGATTTACTGCTGGTGTGAATAGTCTAATCCTATAGTAATGCCGTCTGCTACTGAGGGCTTATAAGAAAGCTGCTGTTGGTTAGCTTTCACTTACCACAAGGTTAAAACATGCACATAGGCAGGCAGCTAATGTGCTGTAAATCCCTGCTCTTAGTTACCTCATGGCAAACTTGTCTGCATGCCCACACCCCTAAAGTTAAGAGACCATCTTTAGCAACTTTACAGTCTTATACACTGATCTGAAGCTTTTGCACACAAACACTACCAAAGCCCCCAGAAAATTCCTGACCAACTCTAGCTGAGATGCATACAGTAACTTCTGTATTTTAAAGGGCTAACTGAAACCCTTAGGTAAGAAACTCCAGGCCCTGCAGTAGCTGGGACTATTATGAAATTGTTCGCCATCTTGAGATTCCTATATTGTCTAGGCACAATGCTAGATGCAGGATTTCAAGGGCACATTTTAATTGTAGACTACATAAATTCAAATAAAAGAGGTGTGACACTGGCTTGCTTTAGGATCTGACTGTCCTTTGAGCAAGTTTCAGGTATACTTTCTTTTAGCAGTTTTAATCCCCAGAGTGCATCAACATTGATATCACAGATGTAAGCATCTCTAGTTCGTAGAACATGAGTACTACTGGACTAGAAGCTGACATGGACTACAGCAGGGGTGGGCAAAACGGAGGATCCAGCCCACAGCCAGACTCCATTTCCAAGCAGCTCCCGTCCACGTGGTGGTTCCCGGCCAGTCTCCGTGGAGACCATGGGATCACAGGGCTGTGAGAGCATGGGGCCACAGAACCAGGGCTCTACCTCAGCCTCAGCCTCACACTGTCATGGCCCTATAATCACGGGGTCTCTGTGGAGACCAGCTGGGAGCTGCACGGGCAGGGCACATGGCTGAGCAGGGAGCTGCTCTGGGGCTGGGGCCAGGATCTTGGGGGTAATGACAGCACAGGGCCTGGGCTGGGGTAGAGCCAAGATCCATTCTCTGCACACACCGGCTCTCAGAACCCACGCTCGTTGCAGAGGCACGAAGGCAGTGGATCATGGCTCTGCCCTGGCCTTGGCCCCAACCCTGTGCTGTTACCTGCCCAAGATCCCGGGGTCTCTCTGGCCCCACCCAAACATCTTGCTCCTGGCTGCAGCCCCATCCCAATTGCCCGGCCACATACCCATCCCATGTGGGTCCTATCCCTAGCGCTGGGTGTGGGGTGGCTGGGCTAGGGTGCCTAGGCAGAAAGGCTGGGGCTGGGAGTTGGAGCCAGAAGAAGCCACCACCACAGAGGCTGCTGGGAAATGGAGTCTGCCATGGGTCAGATCCAGCCTGCAGGCTGGATTTTGCTCACCTCTGGACTACATTGTGGAAGGGAAAGTCAAATGCCTCTAGTTGCTAGGAAAGAACCTATTAGCATAGCAATATACAGAATGCAGTAACAATTAGATTTTGAAGATTTAACAAAACAAAGAACTTAAATCTTACTTTAAAAGAACAACTGTACATAAACCTGTTAGATTTTTAAAACATAACGTTTCTTAAAAACAGTGTGCGAGAAGAGCTCAGTCTGTTTTATACAATCTTTGATTGATCTTCCAGGTTTGAGAGAGAGAGAGAGAGAGAGAGAGAGATTTTTTCATTTCTGTCAGTATTCTCTTGGGTACCAATGCAGGAAAATGTGGCCATATGCATCTCAGCTGATTATTCTGACCTATTACCTCACTGCTACATGATGATATTAGAGGTCCCAAAATGGAATTTCCTTCTTGTCAACAGACGTGCAGTGCAACCACGGCAACACAGCTAAGGGAAGAACAGTTCTTACCTTACCCAAATTCATCTTTTAACTCTGCATACAGCAGAAAGAAAATATTTGCAAATGATGGGTCCAAACCTGCCAAGCTTCTCGCAAATAATAATTTAATTAAGGGACACTCCTGAGACTTTGTAGGACCAGATCCAAAGATTGCAAATACTGTATTAAAAAAAACACAACAAATTATGATTTGTTCATCTATTAACAACTCAGTGGCTTCTGACCAGAGATTAAAATGTAGTTCATTGTCCTAAACCTTCAGATCCATCAAATCTTTGGTCTAGAAGCCTGTTCACACTCTCCTCTGGATAAGCAGATTCATGAGGACAACAAGAAATTCTTAAAAAAAAGATATCAATACATTTCGATGTGAAGGTTTAGTCTTGGATTTGTTGTATAATGATCCCAGTCAAACACTGCTGGGGGCCTGTTTATCATACTGAAGGTAAAAAACATTATTTAAACATTGCATTCCACCTAAATAAGTTTTGAGAACTTTGTTTTAATCTGACTCATCATGCTAGGAAAACTCAAGCATACTCCTGGCTGATGCCCATATAGCTGAAACATGATGAAGTAGCAAGGAAAGTAGACTGCAAAGCAGCAATCTTGAAGCAAATAGAATGAAGCTAATGCACCAACTTCTTGGAAGTCAATACCCTACAAGCAACATATTAAGGGCCCTGGTACACATTCATTTAATGGCACAATGGAATCTGATCCCAGATCCCAAGTCACAATGTGGAATATCTTTGTCACTAACTTGATATATTATCATGCCATAAATCGGTTTTGATGAGTGGCCAGATTACATTTAAGATGCAATGAAAGTCTTAATTGCACCATAAATAGTAATATGTGCCAGAGCCTAACAACACACACAAAACATTGGAATAAGAGGTGATTCAGTTACATACACTTCTTACATGGAGCAGCAGTTATTTCACTGTTTAGCTGGATCTGGATTATTACTCAAACACAAACACTCATGTTCATTTGAATGCATTGTCACTTGAGGAGTAACAATCTTTGCCATAGGCAGTGGTTCACAATCCTTTTAGACTTCAGATTCCCCTCTGGAGACTCAAGGCCATACTTGGAAAATGCCAGCTCTTAGTTTTCACTTTTTGACTACAGAAAAATACAGAGTAAGTTTTCTTACAAAGAACTCAGAAAGACCACAACTATGGATTTCTATTTGAAATCTCAGGGTTTGTCTTGTGAATTATGTTTGCAAATCTAACAGTGCTAACACTGAGTGGCACCCTGCAGCACCCTTGGAAGGCATCCTGGTTGAGAATCATTGCCATGGGGCAGCACAGCTTCATGTTGCATCTGCAACACTGCCTAAATCCTTCGGTTAAAAAAAGCCTGAAGTCATCAGAAAGACTATAAAGTTTACGTGAATGCTATTATATGAGATCATGAGCAAAGAGCTATCCCAGAAAGTGGCTAAGAATACAAGAAAGTAATAAGGAACTGCCATATCTGAAAGGATCTGCACTTTACAAGTTCTCATTCTTATTATATACAAGCATGGAAAGGCAGCATACCCCAGTACTTCCACACAACTTAAATGTTTTCAATATAAATATACCAAGCTGAAACAGATCTAAATTCCTGCTCACAAATATATATCTTACCCATCTTGATGATGTTTTATTTTCATTTGGTATGGAAATGTAATTTAAGACCCTGGTGCATATTAACACCAATATTTATTAATCCTTTGAGTTTACAGTGGTTTACTATCCAATGTATTTTTTTCCTAATAAAAAAGACATGTCTGAAGATAACTACTGTTAGATAACTCAAATGCACGGTGTAAATTCACATATTGCCTTGGAAACTACCAATTTGCAGACAAATTATCCTGATAAGTGTGCTAAATTCCCTTAAAATTTCAGGATAATAACTAATTTCAGAAACTGGACCTAAAACATAAGTTCCTCCCTAATGATCCTTTTGCCAATAAAATCCTCTTCTCAGACTGAAGTCAATTTAGAAGGAAAAAGCAAGGGCCTTGTCATAACGTATTTACTATGCCATTCAATTTAAAGAACAGAGGCACTCTTAGACGCTTTCATGCTAGATTCTGGTAGGTCTCATGGGAGCAGTTAAAACTCACCCAACCTGCGCAGCACCTCACTGTAAAATGCAAACATTTCCTGTCTTTGACACCTAAACGCATGGCATGCATTTTGTGGATTATACCTTTTGAACTATGAAGCAACTGCCTTATTTTGAAGTTTTATCCCCTTACCCCAATAATTTCATTTCAGATGATCTTAAGATGCTTTCCAACAGCTTGCCCTTCCTCCTAGACTGGGGTCCGCAACCTTTCAGTACCCGCATTCCAAATTGGCACAGTCAGGTCCTATAGTGGGCTGCTGCTATCAATTGCCATTGATTCTCCCCACCACTGCTGCCACTTTGGCTTGTCCAACTGGATAAAAATCTCTCCATTGGTGGGTTGTAGTTTGCCAACTCCTGTCCTAAACTATTTCTATACCTGCACCAGCAGCTGCAAACATAAAACAGACTGGTTTCATCATAATCCTATGAAAGGGGTTTTTCAGTCTTGAACACATCAGTTTTCCCTTCTCTGTTTCAGGAGATGGACGCTATCATTTATCTGGGTTAGAAGAGGTAGGGTCCCCTCATTTGTTTTTGCATCATTAAAACTCCCAGTAAGATTACTTTACTCTCTTTTTGTTTTTATTCCCTTGTTCCCCCTCCCCCAAATTGGTCTTTTTGAAACTCTAATTTCCTTTTGCTGGAAGTACAGCAAAGAAAAAAAAAGACTGTATGCATTAAATGCCTACATAAATGATGTCTGTTTGCACCACGTCAGTGAAGTTAATTAACTAAAGACATATGGCTAAGGAAAGATTGCCAAAAAAGAACAAGCACTGAATGAATAGGTTGGATTTGCTTACCTTCCTTTTTTCTTCATCTGCTGGATCAAATTTGAAAATAGCTTTATTCTGAAGAAAGAAAGAAGTTTTAATTTGTAGCACATCAACGTTTGTTTCCAGTTAAATGTAAAGTGCTGCTCTAATTAGAACTAATTTTTAACAGTTATCATGGTCCAAAGGAATCTCATAAATCATAGAGTCTTACTGTTGGATGCAACAGATAAACTATGGTAAATATGCATCGCATTTAACTATGGTAAATACGCCTTTCATATGCATCTTGCCATTGTTTCTCTATAGCTGTAAAAGCAGCCTAGAGCCACATGCTACCTATTCTCATATTGCCTCCCTCTGTGGCCTTAGCTATCTAATTTAGGACCAGTCTTATCTTGTTGAAATCTGTGATCACTGTATTTAAAGGAAGCTGAATTCACACCATGACAAGATCTTTTGAATTCCCTAGGTTTAACATGGGAATAATATAAACTTGTCACCTCGCCGGTATGAGAAATATTAGTTGAATCTGTAAAGCCCAAGACTATCAAGTTGGCCATGCTTTTTCTCTAGATGGCATCTTGTTTGTGGGTTGTGAAGCCCTCTTTAAACTGACTGCCCTAGTTTTAGGTTATTTTAAACTCATACAGCACTTGCTGAATCAAACCAAGATGAGCAGAAAACCTACTGACATTTCTCCAGTTTCAAGTTTTTACTCACTGTCTAAACGCATTACTGTTTTTTTTGTTTTTAGGGGGGAGAATGGCAGGGGGAAAGGGGTTATAATTACATGCCAGGTGTATGGCCCTAAGAACACTTCAGCTGAAGAACCTGAGCCAGCAACAGGAGTTGATTTCTATTTTTAAATATTCTACGCTGTATTAATAAGGCAGTGCTCAAGTGGCACACAACTCTTCATTGTGCAAGTCAAAACTAAATATTTTAATAGGCCTTTGTCTTTAGAAATACTAAGATAGATGAAAAGTAATAGCATACAAGACTCCTGCTAGATGGGTACAAACTCTATATTAGCCCTTTCCTTAATAAGACTTGCTACTACCTTTCATAAATTGAGGACCTATCTCTGGGCCATCTACTTGTATAACATAAACCATAATGTCTAAGCTGGCAAAAACTGCCTAAGTAACATGTGACCAGCAGTTACCAGTGTCCATCTATATGGGTAAGGACAGATCAAATAAAGCCACACTGTTCACCATGATCTTTTTACTCCCTTCACTCTAGAGCTCCCCAGAAATGTCCACCAAAGAGCATCCTTTGCACAGCTGCAGTAGCTGTTTTTAACTACACCTAACACTCACAAAGCTTCTAGACGTGATAGAACAGAATTTAGTACAGTATAACCTCATAAATCTGGCATGCTCAGGACTGAGCACCTGCTGGAAATCTGAAAATTCTGGATTTTTGAAACTGGAGCGGCGGCCAGTCCTGGAGTAGGGGCCACACACGGAGTGGCAGCGCGGGGTGGTGGATGGCAGCGGCAGCTGCTGTATGCAAGTTTCTCCCTCTGCTGCTCCGGGACCGGCCACTGCTACTCCTCAATGTGGTGTATTTTCAAAAAGTGCTGGATTTTCGAGATGTACAGATTTTTGATATCCGGATTTATGAGGTTATACCATATGCAGATCTGGTTCACTATTAAAAGGGGAACCTCTGTTAAGAGTAAGGGAATCTCTGAATAGAAGCCAAAGGGAAGGGAAGCTGGGGGGGATGGAGGGGGGAGAAAGAAGGGATCCCTGGACATAGGTGCATCTTTTAACTGACATACGTATATTGCTGGCAGATAAAAGGAGAGTAAGGAAACATTTACTGGGGATAAGGTTTGACCTTCACTGAAATAACTTCTTTGTAGTCATGCTGCAATCACTTAGGGGGGTCCACAGGGCACAGTGCTGCACCGTGCAGAGGTGCCCACAGAAGTTCTGCGTGCATCCACTTCATTATCAGAAACAGTATGACCTCCCCTGTGAGGTATTTTATGCAGACTAATTAGTCCTGCTTTGTGCTTGTAGACAAACCCATAATACTCAGAGTTGAAAAAACAGAACTTATCCTGTTTTGTTATGAAATGCGGGGTTTTCTGGTGGTTTTAGAGTTTGCATTTTTTACATTTTATTTTAGCATTTGTCAAGTAGTCTAGGATAAGAGATGCTTATCTATTTTATAAATAATATTTTATATTTTTTATACTAGATTTATAAATCTGTCAGTTTGTAATGGCACCAAGATGCCATGCTGTTTTCTGCTTATGGTTTATCATGCCACAGAAATGAAATTCAGGAAACACTACAGACAAGATTTTTCCCAGAGACCACAAAAGGTATAGGCTGCGCCTGACTGAGAAAATATTACAAAAAGAAAAGTCATTCTTTGCCCAGTCAGTAACCTAAAAGCACTGCTAGACCACAGATTAGTCAGCTCCAAAGCTGAAGGTGCACCCCCTCCACCTCCCAGAAAATGGCCTGCAATTATCCCAACCCACAGACTTAAATGTATTAAGAGGTGAGCAAGAAGGTTTGAAAGACCTCTCTTCAAGCACCACTGGTATCCCCAGCCTCTCCAAACTAATCAGCAGTGAAAGGATCTTCATCGTCATCAGATTTCAGATTTAATTCCCCTCTCAAAAAACCCACACTGAGACACTTCCAGCAACTCTCAGAATTAGGAAGATACTCAGGCACCAGTTCTTATTCATAAGATTTTCCTCCAGGTTACAGGATTTGCAGAGTTAGTTAATAGTCCCTATAAGGTCATCAGAAGAGCTCGTGTATGGATACAAGCCAATACCAGTTGAGTCTGAATCCTGACCTTAATCCACGTTGAACTGCTGCAACAGCACTAATGGGAAGAGGTGGCATTTTAAAGAGGCAGCACTCAAATCTGATAGAGTGTTACAATTATGCCTTTTATTACAACCAAACCCAGGTAACCCATTAAGAGAGTGTTTATTTTGAAGGACATGTACAACAGCATTTCTGTACCTGACACAAGGCACTGGGCTGCTTTCTAGGTCAAGTTATCTTCCCAAGGCTATAAGCAAATAATCTGGGTGACAAAGTCCACACTGGGCAGAAAATGTATGCAATCATCTGGCCCAGGAGATGAAAATCTGACCTTTCAGCTCCAGGGAACACAAAAACATTCCCAAAACTGATGATCAGATATGGGCATACCTGAGTTATAACAGGGACTCGTATCTCCCTCTGCCACAACCACTCAAGGCAAAACCACTTAGCATCCTAAATTTCTGCTAGGTTTCTCACTGAAACTCCTATCCTGGCCAGATACATAGGAAAACTGAGTAAGCTCTATAACACTTGTATGCGAATAGTCACAGGACAAATGATCTTAGGAGTCCTTCAATGGCCCCTTCCACACAGGCCAAGTAGGATGGCGACAGAACAGCACCCCTAGCAGGAAGCATTTCAAAGGGAACATAGGATAAGCAGTCACCCAGTATCACCATGTTTGGGGTCAGGCAGAAATTTTACCCCATAGTCCAACTGGTCTGGACTAGAGGGATTTTGCCTTCCTCTGTGGCAGGGGAATGTGGCCCTCTACCCAGGATCGCTTGAGCTAATACTGACATCCTTTTATAGAAGCAGGATGTTGGCTACCATGGTTCCCCTGCTCTACCTCTGGCAGGTGAGGGTGTGAAGCATGTGTTGTGTTTGACAGCTGTCTTACGTACAGGTTAGATTAGGGATTGGATAGCACGGTTTGGAGAGGGACGGTCCAGCCTCAGGGCGGGGGTGGGACTAGATGACCTGTGGTCCCTTCTCTAGGACTCAATGATCACCACCAGAAATGAAGGAAAGGACTGCTAACATGTGACCCCAGCCGGCACCCCCACCCTCCCCCCATCACCTAGGATCTGTAGTCAACAAAAACAGAGTCACTTCCACCACAGAGTGACTGCACAGCTGAACAACCCCCCAGCCAGCATTTTTATTCCCGAGCAGAGCAGCTACTCTGAGCAGCGCAAGCAAAATTTCCAGGAAGGTCGATATTATTCACAGAGCATCAACGCAGTGCCGTGGGCCTTTGCAACCACGGTGGAGGCGGGCAAACCTCCAGGAAGAGACGCCTGGCAGTGGCAGGGGCTCTACTTGTGCTACTAGATCAGGGGGCCCCGACAAGCCAGGCAGGTCCGCGACGCCCACGGTGGGGGCATGTTTCCTAGGCAGGCGGCACAGCTGGTGCACCTTTCCGTGGCACCACACGCGGCTTCAGCGCGGGGATCTGGGCAGGACCCAGCAAGGGCCGCACGCGCAGTTGGGGGGCGGCTTCCGGGCGAGGCAGCCGGGGCTGTTTCAGGGAGGCGCGCGCAGGAGGGGGCTTAGGAAGCGCAGGGGCCCCCGCCAGCGCAGGCAAAGGCTCAGGCGCAGCTGCAGCGAGGGGCAGGGGCCCCAGGTGCCGGGGGGACCGCGGGGGGGGGGGGGCGCCGGCCGCGCCGC
>NW_005842100.1:1757538-1771675 GCF_000455745.1 Alligator sinensis | reverse complement strand
CGAGGCCCCCCCCCCCCCCCCGCTTCGCAGGGGCGCTGCGGAGAGCTCGTTGGCTATTAGCTGGAGAGGGGCTGAGGAGGCGGGTTCTCCCCCTTGGGGCAGTTCCTATTGGCCGCGCTTTATTTACCACCGCGGCTTGATGCCGCCGCCGGCGGTCCGGACTGCATTTCCCAGCATGCCACGGGCCCCAAGCCCTGCGGCGCACGGCGGGATCTCTGGTGCCGCGTTGCATGCTGGGGGCTGTAGTCTTGGCTTCCACACGGCTGGCTCTGCCAGGTTCGAATCCCCTCTCAGGCGCCAACCCCCCGCCCCCTGTCCATTTCCCCACATCAAACCCCCTTGAGAAGGAGACTCCCCGCTGCTTCCCTTCATGCCAAGCGGCCCAAGTCCCAGGACATCAGCCACGTGCTCTGCCCAAGGCTGCAGCCATGGTGCTGGGCTTGCCATGAGGTTGGTGCCCAGGCTGGCATTGCTGCCCCAGCCATGTCCCCTTCCCTCAGTGTCTGGCCTCACTCCTCTCCTGCAGAGCCCCTACGCTCTGCCGGCGGGTGCCAGACGGGGAACTACTGCGGGGGAAGGGGAGGACGCTCTGTGTACACTAATTAGGCAAGACAGTCTCAAACTGGGCGAGACCATCCCTAACTGGGCAGGACAGTCCCAAAATTTAAAGATCAATCCTGGTCCCAGGCTGAACAACTCCGGAGCAGCATTTGTCCTGGATTCACACAATCGTGCAGGGATCTGGGTTTTCCATTCACTGCAGAAAGCCACGGGAAACGTTGGGTTTCCCCTTATCGGTGGGCAGAGGTCCTGCCTGTCAGGGGCTTCGTGGGGCAGGAGGAGCAGGGTGTAGGGGGTGCCACATGCTCGTGGCCAGCAACACAGCCCCAGGCTATGGTGGAGAGCAGCTCCCCCAGGCTGCCTTCAGGTGAGGCGGAAGGGGGCAAGATTGAGACCCCCACAATGAGGGTGCCCCAACAACACATAAATAGGGCATATTCCCTACAGAAGTCCACCCCCACCCCAGAAAGCATTTCCACCACAGCAGGACAGCCCTACCAAGGGGTCCCGTCCCCCCCATGCTGAAAGGCTGCCTCAAGAATTTGTTCCACCTGTAAGAAAAATGTAGGTCTACCATTGCAACTCTACAGTGAGGAGGTGGGGGGAAGCCTTGCCACTATCAATGGTGGTGGTGGTGATATGTCTTATGACAGACACCCCTCCCTAACAAATTCCTTTGCAGAGTGCTTAATGATGTGCCGGGTGCGCACGTTAGTACACTTCGCAGTAGTATCTGGAAAGGGAGCATATCACAAACCGTTCCCTTGCTCCACTTCCATGCCCAGTAGTCCTTGTGCTACACTAAGAAAGAGGCATAGTAGTCTCATATCAACAGGAGTGTGGAATGAGCACAGAACGCAGAGAGCCCCTCAGAACATAAGTGCAGGCAGAAACCTGGTCTCACACATCCATAAAACACCATACACACCGATAGGAGGTTAACACAATAACAACCACTTAAAACTTACATGCTATTTTACAGGATAGAGCACACTGTAAGCAAAGCACACTGTCCAGGTTGGAGAAAATTACTTATCTATAGGGTAATAATCATAGTAGTAGTAATGCTGCATCAGAGGTACTGCCAAGAGAGACTGCTTAATTTTTTCAAGTATTTGACTGCAGGTTTTAATATATTCTAAGCTCAGGGCACATGCAACTTATAAATGGATCTTATATACAAACATTTATGTACTTTGTGTGTCTGTTTTTAAAATTGCTGCCTACTACACACACACACACACACACACACACACACAGTCTTTGGGACATAGGGAGTAACACAATTCAGCCCCAAACTCCAATCTAATATTTTGGGCTCGTGTCCATCTACATTCTAGAGTGTCTTCAAAAAAAAACCTCAACTACCCTCCCCCCAATCACCACCATACAACAAACAAAAATGTATTTGGCATTTGTTTTAAACTGTAAAGGCTTCCCTAGACTTACCACTTAACAAATTGTTCACAGACCTTTGCTAATAGAACTTAAAAATAGAGTCTAGAAAATGATTGCTGGCACTTTAAAGGCACATTCTCATTCACCATCAGTGCATTTTAGTTTCCACCTTAGGTAGCATATGAAGGATTAGGATTTCAATGAAAGCGGAGAACACAATAAATTGCATCCTCCACCAAAGAACTGCCAGCCCTTTTCAGATGGGTGCATACCGTGAGCCCTTCCCATGTTAGTCAGCTTTATCTAAACCTTCCAAAGCAGTGTCTGTCCCTGAATTTCATGGGTTTCAGGGTCAGTCACAACAGAATTGTGGGATTGGCAAGGTCAGAGGCCATTTTTGTCAAAGGGTAGTGACCCTAGCAGCAAGAGGTAGCCTGACAAAAAATTGGATTCATTCTGGTGAATGTAGTTCTCACTGCTCTTCCCCCGCTGAGTCTTTTTTCTACCTGGTAATGAAAATACTGCAGAATTGTAGTGGAGATTTTATGTATGTATATATAAATCCTTTGGTCCCTGTCTCATTCTGTAATAACAGAATGGCATTATTAACATCATATTTGTTTATAAGGATTGGCTGCAAATACGAAAAAAAAGAAAAGGCAGATGACAGCTAAAATCTGACATTATATATTATATGGAATGCAGACTTCCCAGAGAGATCTGCAAAGCTGTACTTCTACTCAGCTACTTAGTCACAACAGCCGTTTCAGTCACTGTGGTCCAGGAAGAAAATTAATTAGTGGTTGAAGCATCTGACCTGTAATGTAGCAATAGGTTTCCTTGAATTACAGGTTAAACATCCTGGAAGCCTCAGTTCTGGCCTTCATCCTTCTAATAAAATGGATGTGTGGAGGTATTTTGGGAGAGATCCTCAAAACCAAGGTCCTGTCTAATCTGGGCATGCACTGAAGATCCTGTGGCTCTTTTTATAAAGGGCAGGGCTTTGTTGAATGTCCTTGGCCAAATTCCCTCTTTCCAGCACTGTTGTACTTAGGCTGGTTGCTTGTAGTCCTCTACCTGAGAGGTGATTGCATTTTATCTATCTACTTCCCTAAGTTTTTATAGGGCTTATATCACCATGGCATTTGAGCTTGTTCGTAAAATGCTACAGGGCACAAAGGGATAGTCTACAAAGGGATATTTTTCTTTCTCTCCCTTCCAGCCAGAAAGGACTGATATAACTGATATTTTGGAATTTATGTTGTCTAGCCCACAGATTCATTACTTTTGATTAGCAAAGCATCAATTGTTTCTTGCAAGTTTTACCTCAGTCCTGCTGTCATTGTATAGCTCAAACTGCCATCCACCAAAAGAAGATTTGGGCATACAGAATATTGCCCTTTTATTTGCTGTTCTAAGAACAAAATGACCTTGACATTTTCAACCTTTTTTTGGCATCATCCTTGTTAAAAAGGCTTGAACTTTTTATAAAGAGGCAAATCCGGCCTGCCTTAAGAAATACAATTACTTGAGTGAGCAAAGCCAACAGGAGTTGGCCTGTAAACTAAATGGACCCAATTTGGCAAAGGACTTTAGATATAGATATTCTCGATTAGGATAGTGGGGCATCCTGGGGTCTCGACAGATCCTTTGAAGAGTGTCATGAGGTGAGGAGATAAGTGACTGTGTAAGGAGATAAGTAGATAAGATAAACAGATATGTCAGGCTCAGGCTTGTCCCTTCCTGAACAATACTCTACCCACACTGCCCAGCCCCAGTACTATAAGGAAGTAAGTACTGGAATATATAAATTATTTTTTTAAATTGGGTGCCACTCAATCCACAAAAGTAATTGAGAGGTGCCTTGAGTTGGATGAGGCTGAGAATCACTGATATAAATATGGATATATACTACAAACACGCTGAAGTCCTTTGAAATCTGACTCTGCATGTATGCTGAAACACACACACGCACACGTAAGTGCTTTGCCAGCTAATTACATTTAAGATTAATCTTCAGAAGTCTCTGTGTTTAAACAAATTAAAATGGAATCTATTTAATTTCAAGGCCTTTTTTATTTGAGTGTGAAAATCCTTCATATATCTTGCACAACTGTACAAATAACACTTATTTCCATTTTAGCCATAAACATGGTTATCATCACACTGGGTGCTATCAAAGATTTTATTTACAAAACAATTACTAAAATGCCTGATGTCATATTTCCATTTATTTATTTCTTACCCATAGGGTAATAGGTCCACCATAATTGCTTGGTGCATTTTATAATACAGAAGGAAAACCTATGTTAATAAGTTCTAACAAAAACTTACAAATAGCTACAAAACTCACAGAAAATGTCTACGGAAAATTCTCCCAAAAATACAATACATTTTTTCCACACATACACAGTACAGAATAAGTTCAAAGGCACAGCTTTGAATTTTGTTTCTTGTAGAAGTGTATAGAATTATCATTTTATAAAGGAATCAGAGGAACCCAGTTTTCATACCTGTCAATAGGTAATGAAATGAGTAATTTGTTTTGCATTGTCACTTTTACATAATTGCTTAGTATCATATTTAACATATGTGGCTCTGAGTCCAAAACCTCCCCAGTCTTAAAGTCCCTTCTTAATCTTGCTGTTACTGACCAGAGCAGTTGTATTTAACCAGATTGTGCAAACTTAAAACAAATACATATATAATACGAACAATAGTCAACTTAAGGCAGTGAATAATTCAATGCTACACGTCTTCTTTTGTAAAGATAACACTGGATCAACAGAAAGGTGCATCAATATACAACGTTATGTGTAAACTGAAGCCTATAATAAATGCATACCATTTAAAGAGCTGAAAGGAGGAATTGTTAAGAACAAGTGATGACATGGCAGAATGTCTTTAAAGAATTCAGCAGTGGTTAAATGAAGAGCAGGTACCAGAGCTTTGCTTACAGTAAGCTTTTTGCCTTAATTCAAATTATAAATAGATTGCTCTCTGGCACTATTCTTTAAAGTCTTGTTAACATTTGTCAATGGGGGAGTAAATGGCTCATTGAAGCTGACACCATACAAAGAGTAAAACCACTGGACAGAATTTTATAAAAAAGGCACAGCTTGGCCTGCACGATACTTTATAGTAACAATTAAATCTTGTTTGCTTACAGGAATACTGTCAAACTGGTCTGCCATATGTCCAAGTCCAAGACATCCAGGATCTAGTCCATCTTCATGTCAATTAAAGAATGTCCAGGTGAAGTCTCATGTAATATAAAGTTTTTATTAAATAGATGGGCCCATGCTATACCAGTCATTTTCATTTAGCCCATCCTGTAGTGGCTTCTCCATTGATGTAGGCAAAGCCAGGAAAGTGTTGCATGTGCTCATATTCAGAATTTCTGCGAGTGGTCAAGGGCGTGTACATGTCACTAGAGTTTCCGTATCTTGTGGAGTGCATGGTTGGACTTGTGTAGCATGAGTTTGCTGATGGGACTTCTGGCCAGCGAGGAGTTACAGGGGTTGGATGCAGTCTTGGGGTACTGCTCATCAAACAGGGCTCCATCCTGGATGTTGGGCTATTGAAAGGATACTTAGAAATAAAAAAAAATGGAAAATAATGTTAAATATACACATAAAAAAAGCAACACCAGAAATAGGATACTTATGCCTTTACTGTAAAGGTTAAGATCAGTAAGTTAAAACACCTTCAGCAACAACATACTCTGGTAAATTCTCATATAGCATTCTCAGCCATTAGTATCCTGAATTGTTTTGGACCAGTGCAGGCTAACCTTTTTTGGAAGGCCTGCCACAAATTAAGCCCCACACCCTCCCTGAGTGCCACTCTGATCTCCTTTCTCTGCTCAATCTGCTGCTCTATTTTCTGTTCCCTGACTGATCTGCTGTGCGTCACACATAGAGGCTGCAAGTGCCACTTGTGGCATGTGTGCCACAGGTTGGCCAATCCTGTTTTAGAGGGTCAACTGTGAACCAAAGGGGAAAAAAAACTGAATGTTGAAGAGACCTAATCAACTTGATTAGCCATTGTCTTACATTATATGCAGTCATTTACACCAGGGTAACATGAGTCTTCTGTGCTACTACTCTGGTGGTTTCACTATATAAGGTTTCAGGGCAGTGTATCGGGCCTAACTGCATTCAGGAAGCAATTCTTTCTACCTGGGAAGTTAGTACAGTTAGACTGTGAAGCAAACCAAAAACTGGGGCTGGGGTGTTGGAGGGGAAGGGAGATTTGGCTTGGATATGTCGTGGAAAGCATTCCTGGGGGAAGCAAGACAAGGAAAAGAGAGTGTGCTAGGGATAAGAACATAGGCAGACAAGGTTCTTTAGGTGAATCTGATATCTTTTATTAGACCAACTTAAATAGTTGGAAAACAATTATTAAGCAAGCTTTCAGGTTCAAAAACCCTTCGTCAGGCTAAGGAAGTTTCAGCAGTTGGTGTATGCTCTTCCTGGATGGAATGAAAAGATAAGGGATAAGAACAGACACTAAACATAAAGAGACATGGGAATAAGCATGCTGGAGCAGACAGCAGTGGAGAGAAAGTATTAAGGAAAGTGTTAGGATAATGAGAGAAGAAAAGAGGCTGGAGATTGTGCAAGGAAATAAGAGGTTTCTCAGCCTTAACACATGAACGACGTGTGACCCCGGCAGCTGGTGGGGCACGGCAGTACGCGGGAGCTCCCACAGATGCCAACAGTGCTGACGGCAGCAGGGGGGTGATAAGTGCTGACCAGGGGGTGGCGACCACCCTCAGACACCGCCGGTGCTGTCAGTGGTGGGGGGGGAGGGAGGTGGCGAGCGGCAAGTGGCAACTTTTTGTAGAGGACACACCACCACGCTCAGGGTGCACGTGCACTCATGTGCACCCCCTATGCATTGCCCTTGCCTTAACACATGCATTTCATACTCCTGAATGCTATGCCATTATTCAGCAAAGACAATCAAAAAATAGCCATGCTGCACATAGACCTCAACTGTTATTTGCACAGTCATGGAAGTGAAATGTTAAGATTGTATGCACTTTCAGAAACTGCTCCTGCAATCTGGTCCATCTGAATGGACTTATACCAAATTGAGTTCTACTAAGGACAAGGAGGCTCTCCAAGGATGCCAGAGTCTTCCCAAGTGGATCATACATCAGGATCACAGCCTAAATTTGCACCTGCCAGCATTTGAAAGTAAAAGTGCTTGCCTGCTTATTCAATCAAGAAATGGAAACGAAGTCATGTGACCTGGCTAACCAGTCACAACTGTCTGAGAGAGTTTCCACTTCAAAGGTGGAGTATTGAATATGATTGCAGTCAATCCCCAGCATAAGAACAAGTTTTCAAAATATAATTTAATTCAAGCATCAAATATATTCAATGAAAGTGCTATTTGCTGGAGAAAAATAAGCTGAATTTCTCAGATGCACTTTTCTCACAGCTCTAACAAAAAAAGAGACCCATTACTATCCAGTCACTTCTGTGAACTGCTTTTTTACGCACCTAGTTCATTCACCTGCATCCTGAAGAAAGGCAAAAATGTCTAGACCAGTGGTTCTCAACTTTTTTTGTACTGGGACCCATTTGTGAACATGGATGGCCAGTCCTGACCCAGTGCCCCTCACTCCTTGTCTACTGTCCGCTGCCTCCAGGCCCCAGCCCCCCAGTGTGTGGGGTAGGGGTGGGGCTGGGGGCTGGGGTGGAATTCTGCCAGCCTGCAAGGGAAAAGCCACAGTTTCCCACGTTTTTCTCCTTTAAAGGAGAATCCATTTTTAAAGTTTGTTGATCCATTTTTAAAGTCTGTTCATGACCCTTTCATATATTCTTGCAAGCCAGTTTTGGGTCGTGACCCATGAGTTGAGAAATGCTGGTCTAGAGGACCATGTTTAGAGGAAGGGTACTCATCCCCTTAAAAGTTGACAAGTCAGCCTCTGCAGAAAAAAGCACTGTCAACCTAAGTGCAGGGGTTATTGAATGACTTGTAAAAATAGGCAGACCAGAGAGATGTGAAGAAGAATCTTTCTGTTCACCAGCTGTCTGACATGAAAGTTGGAAACTGGGGACAAGAAAGGATGGCTATCTGTCTCATGTTAAGGAGAAGAGATGCTGAAGGCAGGATAGAAAGGTAGAGTCACATTTGCTTTTTCTTTATAATGTGAAGCAGCGAGCAAGCCAAGGTCCATGTAGTGATATAAATGAACTTTGTCCTTGTCATGTTAGACATTTGTTCTTTTATTGCCAAACTGTTGAAAATAGAAAATTAATTCTCTTGGTCTGTGAAATGGACCATGTCATTTCATTATTCTTTGGTTATATTGGGTTGGGCCTAGGAGCCTCAGTCATCAACAAGGCCATACATCTTCCCATTTTTATACTTCCTTGCTGACCAGACGAAGTATTTATTGTGAGTGCTTTTGTGCAGGTTTCGGGGAGATCTGTAGAAACCTCCAAAACATTTTGTTTTGTTTTCTCTATACATAACAACAGTACCGTTTTAAGGGTTTTTTTTTTAAATCTTGGCCAAGCAGCCCCACTGAGAATTTCCTCTCTCTGCTAGTTTTGCAGGGGTGAACGATACTGGGCTTGGCACTGCAACATTTTAGATACTGGAAAGCTGTCAACATGCCAGAATGTCATTCTTCCTTAACTTTAAACGGAAGTCATTCCAAAGGAAGAGACATAGCCTTTTCTGAGGAAGACGGTTTTCTTTAAAACATGGCAGCTGCTGGTAGCTGCTCAGTGATTTAGAATGATACACAAAGTCCTAGGGAGATGAATTAGTCAATGACAACAGAAGAAGAGGTCAAAGGTGAACGGTGCTTTCATTTAACACCTCTCATCTCCATACATGTACTTATAAATTATTATATTACCCAATTTCTAGTACCTTTGTTTAACAGAAAACTCAGTGCAGCTTTGCCTTTGACTTCAATAGGGCCAAGCTTTCATCCTAAAAGACGCAATTTTATTTTCTGATAATAATACACCAAATATCTCCTGCCTTTCTTCCCTATATTCTAGGCAACTTTCCCTTTTGCTAATCAGATTAGGGCTTGACATGCTACAATTTCCTATTGGAATTTGTAATGCCAAGACTACGGTTTAGATCAGGGAAGTGACCTTCTTGCATGTACACCCCCAGGCAAATCCCCTCTGCCACCATGACATTCTGCCATATACAGCAAGATTCTGAAGCTTCAGCCATACTCAGCTGGATGGTCTCCGGGGTAACTTCACAGGAGCTGCTGTTTATGCCATATCATCATTTAGGGGAGAGAGAGAATTTAGTTCACTTGGCCAGTGGACATATAAAAGAGATGACAGTCTTGAATTTAAGCTTTAAGTTTCCCAGAACGATCACCATTATGTATTGAAAGAGAATGTTAATCTGGCACCTTACTCTCAGTTAGTATGCCACACTGAGGTCCATAAGAAAGCAAGGACTAATGACGGAGTGTAAGAGGACAGGATACAGTGTGCTGCTTTTCTGTGCAGTCAAATACCCCAGACACAGCTGTGTTTATGAATGTGTCATGAATATAAAAAGAATAATTGCTTGAAAATAATATGGACTCTAAATATCTACTATTTTACAATAAATTCTGTTATGACTGAATCCAACATGGAAAGTTTTGTAATGGTAGGTCAGCTAATTGCAAATGAGTCAGTGACTTCTTCTTCCCTACAGTGAAGAGACCATTGAAAGACAATATTTTTAAAGTGCCCATTGGCCCCTGCCTGACTATTAACTCAACCAATGAAGCATCTATTCAGCCTTGTTGGAGTGTCCAAAGCATAGCCATCTGCGCGGATGCCTGCCCATGCTGCCTGAATCACCTTTCACACTTTACATCCGGTTTAATGAAGAGTGCTTAAGCATGCTGAACTCAAAACACTGGGGCCTAGTGATCTTTGCCAGATATAAAGGCGACATTTGTTGGAGAGCTCTTGACAGGAAATTACCATTTTCTGGGTTAACTCACGCTTGCTGCTGCTACTGCTGTTAAAACTAAACAAGAAACCCTTTAAGTGTGGGTGACTTTAAGCTGATTATTGCTAAGGCCTTGCCCAAAATGTAAAATTAACTCAATTTCTTTTAGTATTATTTTAGAAAATACGACATTAAGAGTCTCCTCCCACCAATGAAGTCTGAGTTCCTTCAGAAGAGAATGAAGAATAATCTCTTTATTCTTATCCTTCCAACTAGCCGACTGATTATGCAAGGAGGTGAAAGGTGTCTCTGTCCAAACAGCAAAATGTTTTCCTTATAAATGTGGCTCTAACTTTATGCTGCACTAGCTCATGCTTTTGAAATGTATTGCAAGCCATTCTTATACACATCAAATTTCACCTCTAAGATTCACAAATACCTACTCCAAAGTTATATCTGCTTTAAAGTTGTGGTTATAAATTAACTTTATGGACATTTATACCTGTAACGATCTCAAGACTTTTATTGCTAGTGCCTTTTTAATGCTAGATATGGCTGTTTTCTATACAGAACTAGGTTTGACTTCCTTTGGCCAATCAAAGATATAAGAAAAAAAAATGACAAAGTGATTTAAGGGCTTTTGAAAATGGGACTTGTGGAGTTTTTGAAAATGTAACCCATAATTACTTTTTAAAAATAAGATCTTTTTAAAAATCCTTTTCTATTTTCTCAGAAAAACATGTAGTTATTTCAATCTAGTCCAAATCAGTTCAATGGACTGTTGCAAATACTTTACAGTTTAGAACAATGATTCAAATGTCTGTGATGGGACACAGATATGCTGATCATTATTTTAAGAGCTAATGACATCAGTATTCCCAACACTGATGCTAAATGTACTACAGTTTTCAGGATTGAGGTGGCTCCTGGCACAGAATGATAGATAGAGAAACTATTTTTTAATTAATCTGCCTGGTTTTTTTAAGGTTAAATAGTATGTTGGGGGACAGGGGAAGAGAAGGGGGTCTCACCCAATCCCTGTAGGCCAGATAAAAGGGCCAAAGTATAGGAAACTGATCCTAAAAGCACCAGTTCTAGCTGAGAGAGAATTTCCGTACTTCAGGCACTGTGGTAGGCATTTGTAATGCTGTCATCCAAGGATCCCCTTATAAAACTTGGCCTGGGGGCACATCAGAGACTGGCTATTAAATGCAGTGCAGCAGGGGTCTATCAACTGCAGTATGGTCCATGCAGCAGTTCTGGGACTTTAAGACATCTTTAACCCTGTGATTTGCAACCCAGGATTGCAGGGTTAAAGCGACCTTTGCCTTGGTTCCCACAAGCCCTATGCAATGAGCGTTGTGCTACATCACCGAGCAGTACAACCCAGGCTTTTACCTAGGAAGCACAGTAAAATGAGCCTGTGCATCTGACGCTAATGGGATCATTAATAGGAGCAAAGAAAAAATTGACTTGTTAATATAAATGCGTACTGTCTAGTGCTGTGGTCTTCAACCTCCAGGCCCCATGGGCCAGAACCTGCGTGTACAGTCAATCCACAAGCCTGATCCAGCATAGGGCTGGCATGCCAGTTCTGGCTGGTGCAATCCAGAGTCCTAGGCGACTGGTAGCAGGTGCACGGGGGTGCACGTGCCCCCCTCCCCCCCCAGAGTTGAGGCAATTAATGCTGCTACTGCTCCCCAGCTGCCAAAATTTCCAGGCCCATTCCCTAAGTGACGGGAGAAAGAGCCTCATTTGAGCTTGCACAGTTCTGAACAGTTGCCTGGAAGACCAGGTAGTCAGTCACTTCATAGTGTGAGCTGCACTGTGCTTTGAGTGCTGAGCCAGATCCAGGGTGTAATGATCTAAAAGTGGTTGGCACATGCCAGTGGAAGGTACTAGATTTAAAATAATAATGCATCAGGTGAAGACTGAGATGCATTTGGAAAGATTCTGCATGTAAACCCAATCCCATACCAAATCGGATCAATTCCAAAACTCTGAGTCATCTAACAGAACATCAGGGAGGTGATAATGTATAGATGAGTCATCTGGAGATAGAAGCAAACACAGCAGCTCAAGTAGCAGCTCATGGTCGCTAGTGAGGTCTTTGGTCTGCTTTCTACAGTTTGCACTCCAGATATTCCCTCCTGTAAGCTGTTTGGCTATTTGCTTCTACCCCTTCCAGTCCTGGCTCTCCCCTTGTCTTCCCCTAGACTTATTCCCTCCCAATCATAACCCCACTGAAAGAAATTAAGCAACAGAGCAAAACCAAAAAAACATCCAGAAGCCAACCTGATGTTAGCAGCCAAAGGCTAAGGACAGAAGTTACACATAAACTGGTTTAAGTAATCAGAAACTGGTTTAAACCTGTAACAGAACAAAAGTTCAGTGCACATAAACCGGTTTCAAAATGGCCAAAAATGATTTAAGATAAACCTGGTTGAATGTAGTATCAGACTTAACTGATTTGGGTCAAACCGGTTTATAGAATTTCTGTCCTAGACCCCTTCTTGGTTTAAGTTAAACCAGAGTCCCCCAGCATGCTCTTTATGGGCCGGGGTATGCTGTCTGCTCCAGAGAGCAGGGCTGGCCCTGCCCCTCTGCTTTCTAGCTGGGGGCAGGGACATAGCCAGACACCAGCCGGCATGGCCCCTGGAGGTGAAGGGAGCAGGGAAGGGATTTATTCCCTCCTACCTTCCCTCTCCCACTGGGGGATTGCAACTGAGGCAGCAGCAGGAGTGGGAGGGGGAGCAGCTACTGGAGGTGAAGGGAAGCCACGCAGTGGCTGGGCTCGGCAGGGCTGTTCTGCTCCCCTCACCTCCGGCTGTATCTCCTGCTCCTGCCCCACTGCGCAGCGCCACCCTATGTGGGTGGAAGCTTTAGCCCAGTTCCTGGAGCTCTAGCTCCAGCTCCAATTGCCTTCTACCTGTTCTGCCTGCCTGGCGTGATGAGCAGCCCCGGGGTGGGGGGAGAGGGGGCATGGAGGGGTAGAAAGCACCCAGAGCTGGAGCCAGAGCTCTGTGAACTGGGCAGAAGCCATGGGGCTAAAGCTTCTGCCCACTCACCCAGAGCCACATGGCAGCAGCAGCTGGAGGCAAGGGAGGCAGAAGAGCCCTACTGGCCCCAGCCAGCGCACAGCCTGTGGTGCGGCTGCAGCTGACAGGTGTTGCACAGGACAGGAACACAGTGGGGGCTGCAAGCCCCCTCAGCAGGCAGCTGCTGGGCTCCAGGCCCAACAGCACTTCAAAGTCAGCCTGGACAGTCTGCGGCTTTGCCAGCCATTGCCCATGCCCCCAGTCCAAGACAAAGGCCTGACCTCCACAGTCCAGCCTGGGCTTTCCCCTGTGTGTCCGCCCTCAGCTGCACCTGTGGACTGGCCTGGCTCAGCCCTGCAGCTCTAGCACTGGGCAGATGGCAGGGCCATGCCAACCAGCTCTGGCCAGGCCCCCCATTGTGCAAGCAGGGAGAAAGCTGGGCAGACCCTGGCTGGGGGTCCCTGTGCCCCAGAGGAGAGCCAGGGGAGTTTAATCCTCCTCCACCACCTTTTGCTTGAGGGGGTGCCCAGTCAGTGTCTGGCCTCAGGGACAAGCCTGGCAAGGGCTGTTTCCCCACTCTCCCTCTAGGCACAGCCTGGCTGGGGTCCCTGCAGGCCAGGGTGGGGGTTTAAAGACCTCCACAATCATACTTAGTGGCCTTCCAGGGCCTGGCTACTAGGGCTGTGCAAAGCTTCAGTCACTGATTTGATTCAGAGGAGATTCGGCCTGATTTGGGGGCCAAATCTCAAAAGCTGAATTGAATTGGGAGACCTATTAAAAGGTCTGAATCAGTCGAAGGATCTGAACTGATTCAGGAAAAATTCAGAGATTCAGAGATTTAGATTGGCTGGGGAGAGGCAGGCACAGCCAGGTGGCTGCAGGTTCTCCCATGGCTCCTCCCATGGCTCCTCTGGCTGTGCCTGCCTCTCCCTGGGTTGGGGGAGCCGTGGGAAAAGCCCCCAGGGCTGCCCTGCCTGGCTCCAGCCTCCCAGCACTTTAAAACAAAAAAAAGCACCGCACTCACCGGCTGCAGCAGTCACCCAGAACCTGGCAGTGCTCACCCCAGCTCCTAGACAGCGCACAGTCATGAGACATGAGGCAGCTGCTATGCGGGTGCCAGGTGAGTTGGGGGATCCCCCCAGAGGCCCTGATTGCAGCCGGTGAGCATGGAGCATTTTTTTTTTGGGGGGGGGGGGGGG
>NW_005842100.1:1740138-1757455 GCF_000455745.1 Alligator sinensis | reverse complement strand
CCCCAGAAGAGGCAGGCACAGCTGGAGGAGCCGCGAGAGAACCTGCAGCTGCCTGGTTGTGCCTGCCTCTCCCCGGCCGATCCAAATCACTGAATCTCTGCGAATCAGCGCCGAATCTTTGAAAAGCCGATTTGGCTGACTTGAATGGGGTCAGTGATTCAAATCACTGAATTGAATTGCTGTTCTCCAAATCGGCCGAATCCAAATCTGAATTGAGTACTTCCTTATTTGCACAGGCCTACTGGTTACGCCTCTCAGGTCAGCTTCCCTCCAGCCTTGCGGCTGCTACCAAAGGGAAGGGAGGGCTTGCTCTAGCACCCCCTGGCTTCTAGCCTGAGCCACTGCAGGCATGTGCCTGCATTTCTGGAATTAAAAGTGAATGTTTGTTCACTTGCAAATCAATTCAATCTATGCAGGTTAGACTAACCTGCAAAGATGGAATCAATTCAGGCTCAGTGTTTTTGAATGTCTGTCACTAGCCATGCTGTTCAGTCTGCTCGTAGGTTAACTGCCACCTTCCTACTCTGTCCATTTGTCATGTTTATTTAGATCAGGGGTCTCAAGCCCTGGTCCATGGGCCAATTAGACCCCCTATGCTGTGTCATCCATCTGTGGGGAACCCTGTGAGCTGTGGCCTTATGCGCTAGATCAGATGTGCAGGGCAGTGCAGGGCCCAATCCCAGTGGACAAGGCTGGGAGGAGGTGGTGCAGGGCCCCGGGGCTGTGATCCCAGCATGTGGGACTGGGTGGTAGCAGCAAATGGCCCCAGGGCTTGAGCCTGGTCTATGGGGGCCAGTCCCAGCACATGGGAGCCAGGCAAGGCTGCACGCACAATCTGGGTGTTTAGGCCTGATACGGATATCCAGGGTCCATTTCAGCCCACAGACTGGCCTCATGCCATTCGTGTGGCCCACACAGCCAAAAGGCTGAGCACCACTGATTTACGCTATAAGCTGTGTGGGGCAGGACTGTCTCTTGCTCTGCTTGTACAGTGCCAAGCACAAGGAGACTCCTTTTCCAGTTTGGCTCCTAGGCACAAAAGACATGATAAATTGCATATGAAATTGTGCTAAACAAGGCTTTTAGATTTAAACTAAATGTGAATGATAACAAACACTTCTTTTGAACAAGAAATTTCAGTCCAAGTTGGCTGCTACTGACTAAAATATACATGTGGGCTAGTGCAACAGATTTCACCACTCCTCCTTACTACAGATAAAAAGCATGGGACCAGGTGTAAGGGAGGTGTGTGGGAGGTCACAGGAGGACTCTCTCTGCAATCTGCTCTACCTAGTTTGTAGACAGAGATTTTCCTTCAGAGAGACATGCTTTACAAATGAAGTCTGAATCATTATCCTCGTTACACAGGTAACGAAACTAAGGCAAAGAGAGAGAAACTGATTTACCTAAGGTCACCCAGCAGGCCAGTGATACAACTGGGAAAAGAATTGGGGTTCCAGTTCAATACATAATTAGGCCATGATTAGTAGAACCACTTCATTCTTGCTTCCAGTAGCTGTGCCTGCCCCCGCTAGACTGCACACTGGTTCTGACAAGCCCATGGGAGGATTCAGGATAGGCGGGTGCAGTTATACCCTCTTTGGCAGTGTGGCATGTGTGCAGTGAAGACAGCTCTCTGCACATGGGACACACAGCTGAATGGGGTATGGCTGCTTTGCCCTCACAGTGATCCTGGATGTCAGTGAGCTCAGAGAGCTTTGAACTCAACAGCTGGTTGGCATGGGGGCTGGTTGGAGCCTTTGCTTTCATGCAGCTGCAGAGCCCAGGTCCCTTCTTTTCCCCTGCCACTGAATTCAGCAGGGTTGAAGTTGGAGAAAGAGGGAGGAGAGGGCAAGCAGCTGTAGTGCTCACCTACTGGGTTCCAGAGCTGTGTGTAAGCTCCACATGGAGTTGCACTGACATGCTGGTGAGCTCAGAAAGCCCACTGCATATTCACTACACAGCCAAAGTTGGGGGGGGACAGGGAGGGATGCAACTGCACTACCACCCCACCTTGGATCCACCCCTGGACATGCCCAGTCCGATGAACTGAAATACCAAAATACTGTAGTTAATGTATGCTATAAACTTTACAATCCAAAGTCAGCTCAGATAGTGCCTTTTATGGAAAGCCATCCCAGAGTTCTTCACAATAAACTCAGAAACAAAATGCTAGGAGCACAGTGAGTGAGAAAAAACCTGAGCTAGAAGACATAAGGGATGATTCGCCATTGTGCTACTCCAGTTTCATGCCAGCCGAACTTCACTAAAATTAAATCTTAACTGGAGTAAGTTAGGCCCATAGTTTTTTCATTCGAGTACCTGACATGAGTCCTAAATGTGAAATGCAACAGAAGTCCAATGCATGTTAATAAGTGGTAAGGGGCTATTTTGGAGCAACCAACAGAATGGCTTTAAATCACCTCAAGTTATTTCTAGCCCCAACAACTTTAATAAATGCATATTTCATTCACAGTTGCACACTAGATTGAGCAATATAACTGGGTCATGTGTTAAACATTTTTAAAGTAACTGTATGATGATAAATATGGGTGAAATTGTGGCTCCACTGAAATCAATGGCAAATCTCACCTTGCTATTCTTGAATCCAGAACTCCAACTGAATATTTCAAAGGAAAAAAGTCTAATTTTTATGACTAGTAAAATAATGAGCCTCTGTTAAGAGCTGTAATTCAAGTTATATTTTTCACAACTTGAAACATATGACTTTCCCTCAGAAGGATAAAATGTCAAATACACTAACAGAAATGTGTAGAAAATGGGTGTCCATACCCTGCAAGCATTTGAAACCTTTTCTCATCTTGAATAGGGAGAAAAAAAAATACAAATCTTGAAAATTGCAATGGTATAATAATCCAAAAATAGTTGTTCATAAATTCAGATAAAACACTACTTCAGTCATTTCAAACCATTTCATTTCTATTTTGATGTTTACATTTTTAAAAATTTTTTAGTGAAAGCACAATTTTGAAAAGTTGAAAATGCTATTTTGACAATTTCATAAATGTTTATGTAAAAATGTTTTTCAAATATTTAAACAAACTCTTTTGTGCAATTAATTGATTATTTGTGAGAAATGTTTTTTAATTGGAAAATCCCTTACCCACTCTCCTGTCTTGGGCAAAAGTTCCTAAATTATAGCCTCTGCATTAGGTCAGTATTTCTGTTTTAGGACAGTTTTACTTCAAATAAGACATCTGTTCCAGTTCAGAACAGCTAGTACAAGTGTTCTGTTACTTAAATTGATGTTTAGACTAGTGCTTGGTAAAGAAACATTTTTGATATCCTGCTAGTTATATTTAAGGCTCTAGCACTCCAAACAATTTTGCAGAATAAAATAACATTCAGTTAAAAAAAAAAAAAAGCATCTACAGCCAGGATGAAAATGCCTCTGAGAAATTATAGACCAATATAGCCTGGAAAGGCTGAATATAAACATCAGGATGTATAAACATTAGGATGTAACATGGAAATATCAGTCATTAGAGGTGACTTATAGTTGCTTGAATGTTGAATAGAGATTTTTTAAAGTACTTATTTAATATGTGAAAGCAAGCACTAACAATTTAAAAAGAGTCTTACCTGTGAAGAGCTTCTGTGATAAGCTGAGTAGTGAAGCGGTCCAGAAATGGCAGTATCATGTGGTAGAGATGGATACTGACTCTGCATTGGGTGAGGGTGCTGGTTGCTATAGCTGCCATAATTGTAGCTTCCCGTATATCTAAAATGTAAATTAAACAACATCTCTTAGTACTCACAATAACTGCATTCCAGCTAACTGTGCTGATATATTTTTCTAATGATATGCAATAGATATTTGACACGAGTTTCCCCAGGAGAATGTTAACTTGGAGAAAGAGTGTTCAAAATCTACTCCCAACTCAACCCAAAGAAGCACATAATGAAATTATGTCTCTTACAGAGAGGAAACTGAGTGGTGGTCACTCAGTGTGTCTGTGTGGTAGCAAACATTTGAAATCACACAATCATTTGTGTAGCTCTCTAAGCCAAGGGTCAGCAAACTTTTCCTGCCATGGGCTAATGCTTGTCACCCAGCCCACACCATGGGCCACAAATCTCCACCCCCCTGAGAGTATCTAAACTGCCTGGGTTTATTCTCACCACTAATGGAGAGGGCCAAATTCTGTGGCAAGGGCAAACACAGGCATGAGAGTAGCAGGAAGCAGAGGGGGGTGCTGCAGAAAGGATGAGGTGACATGGTGCAACTGCATGCTGTGGATCCCCCATGCCAGATCAGACCTTCACAGGTCAGATCCAACTACTTCTTGGGCCAGATCCAGCCCAGAAGCCACATCTTACTGACCCCTGCAAGGGACTGGTTCTACCATTCTTACTAACATGTGGTTCCTTCCTCCTAGCAATGGTTCGGTGAAGCTACCTGCACAGAAAAGTCCGGTTCAGTATGGGAGTGGAAGAACTGGCCCCTAAGGGCTGAACTTTTTTGGAATTAAACCACATTCCCACTTTGTCAGGAGACTTGTTCCAAAGTTGTGCTGGGCATGGTGCACTAATTTTCTACCCTCTTTCATACCCACCCTGTGCAGCTGACCACAGTTTCCTGTCAACCTTTAATTAGGTTATGCAGAAGGGCGAGGGACTGGAAACTTCCTATTCTCTCCCCATCTCTGCATGGCCATCCAAGTGCTAGACCAGTGATTCCCAAAGGGTGTACCATGGGAGAGCGATGGAAGTGTGCCACAAGATCTCCCTCTGTGAGGAGATAAATGCTCTCCTCTCCCATTTGGCACCCTGCGCCTGCCCCCACTACTCCAGCAGTGCCCATGGTCTTTCCTTTGGGGACTGCCACCACTGCTGCAGCCTTCATCCACCCTTCCCCGCCCCCAGATAGCTCCTGTGCCAGCCCTTCCCATGCTCTAGTGCATGCTAAATAGAAATAGAGCACAGTGCAGGGGAAAAGAAGTGACAGGTGATACACTTTGGAGAGGGGCAAGGTGGTTGTTCACTTTTTCTAAATTGATTTTAGTATGTGTCACCTGTAGGGTGCTCAGTGTAAAAGCACAATATGGAGGGGTTTCAACAATCTTCCGTTACTCTTACATTAACACTTTAGGAAATTGTACAGCACTCTCAGCCAGATGAACAGACAGTTTACAAAAGGCAGAACACCCAGTTGGGAAAGGATTCCTTCAAACCTTGGGGCCAGAAGCTTCTCTTCACTCTGTAATGCAATATGCAGCACAGGGCCAGGGATCAAAGGGTAGGTATTAGCATTACCCAAGCTTGTGCTTAAGTGCTGTCCTGAATACATGTGTTTTCCGCAAAGGACACTGGCCTATCAGGACAGCTCTCTGTGTGCAGGTGATGGCAGCATGGTTCCTCCTGCCATGGCTGTGGCCTATTTCTGCTAAAAAATGCATTAGACCACATTGTGAAAAATGGTGGCTCCCTGGCTCTGTCCTCACCCCTTCAAATACACCAGCATTGATCCAGGCACTGTCCACAGGATACAGCTTGTCCAGATTCCTTGTGAAGAGAAGGAAGGACACGCCTGGGAGTTGCTACATCCTGTTTATATGTTATTGCATGTTTGGACAGCCTTGTTTGTTCCTTGCTCCAGTCTCCTGGGCAGCCTTGTTCAAGAGACTGACAAAAGAAGTTCTGTCTGTCAGCTGGAAGCCTTACATCATATATTCTTACATCATTCTGTGGAGCAGTCTCCTTTGCTTCAAGGTGAACACCCACAGCTGGTCAACTCAGTCCGTAATTCAGGAGTGAGTTGAGATTTCTTGCTGATCCTAAGTTCTATTTAGCAACTTCTGGGCATAACATTTTCTCTCATCTCCACTTGGTCAGGAGATACCATCCCATTCAGGAAGAAGATGATCTCACCTCAATTACTCACAGCTGCATCACTTTTCAGCTAGACAAGAGTATGGTAACATAACTGGACACAAAGTCTCATCAACTTGGGCTCAACAAGTACATTCAAACCTTTCTTCTTCTGTCTACACTGGTGTCCCACAGACTTGAATTATGTTTAAGAACTTGGTCCTTATACTCTACATGTTCAATAGCTTGGGCTCAGGATGTCTAAAAGACCACTTACAGATCCAGGAAAAAAACAACTCTGTTCCCTTGCTGCAATGAAACTCTCTCAAAAAAGGGTCAGCAAGATCTGTGTAGGAGACAGAGCATCCTGTTTCTTAAGGCTGGTCCAAGAGAGCAGAATGAACTCACGGGAACTGCAGATCATCATACAGCTTTTACCACCTTCCATTTCATCTACCTTGCTTTCTCTAATACAAACATGTGGCAATGTATGTATTTTAAAAAGTCACACAATATCAACAGCAATGGCATTAACTAAAATAAAAGCCATAACAAAATAACTTTCAATTCAACTGCCAACTCTCCTTCCCGAGGAAGATAAGAGAACAAACTACTATGGACTGATATTAGTTACAAAGTTGAATGACCTACTGGAAGTTGTTCAAATACTAGCAATGGCTACCTAAACCTCTAAAGACTAGAATACTGTTCCACTGATTCCTGTTTTGACTTCAGTAAACAGCGTATAAATGTCACATTTAAGGGAGAAAGAAATGTAGCATGTAACAGTTCTGTTAGCATCAATTTTTCCACCAGCACAAATAGACAGATAAATCTCTTCTCCTCTCAACCACAGCAGAATGTCACTATCTCAGTACCTTCTGGAGGGCTAGGTCCCTATACTATGTAATGTTGCCCTCCCTGAAAATTTAGAGGGAAACATTGATGACTCCTCTGCATTTACATTCACAGAAGCACCTTTTATCAGCAACCTTTCACTTTATTTGGCACCCCTAGCCCCAAGATAGAGGTTTCCTCATTTATGCAGAAAATGAAACAAACAAAATACCTATTACTGTTTTATATTTTCTGAGGGTAACTCAAAAAAAGCTGCACCCTCTGCCTTCAGCCCTGTTATATGGTAAAATATAATCAGTGGAAAAAGCTTTGATCTCTTTCAGTACTCTCTTCATTTAAGTACTCAGTAAAGCTTCTACATTCCAGAGGGGATCATCCTCCACACTGACTGGTAGCAACTCCTGCAGCAATTTTGCTTGAAAAGCCAGAAGCTCTTTTCCCTATTCATGTATGCTGGTAAGGTGAGAGTCTACATTTAATCTAAAATTTACTCTGGGCAGAAGAACAGCTCAAAGCCTGAATATGCCATAGCCCTTGATGATACATAACCCTTTTGGCTGGCCTCTGTCCCAGGATAAATTGTGCCCTTTGTGGTTATTTAGCTTTCACTGGAAACCTGGAAATCTTTGTACCAACTATGATCTTCTTGCCTGGCTTCTCAGGCTTACCCTGTGTTTGAACTGGTAAACTTTAAGGTTATAATTAATTTTCTTAAAACACATCCTGCCCTCCCTTCAGTATAGCAATAGATCCATACCCTATTTCTCTTTCCAGTTTAGGTCTCCTATTTTTCTTTCTCTCTGCAAATAAGATCTAACAAATCACACATTTCTATGATTTTAAGTGAGTGTTATATTGAATATTTGAGTGGACCTTTGAAAGGCACTATGTATTGAGTTTTGAGTCCCAAAACAGCCTACAGTAAGTTACTGGATTCATTCTCACACAAGTCCAGTATCATGAAATTCTCACTGTAGTCAAACCACATAGAAAGCGAAATATGAAAATGTTAGTTTTCCTACAAGTCTCCAAATAGACACACATGATTTGACTACAGTGATTACTACTACTAATGCTTAGAGGGCAAATGAGGTTTGACCATGATACTCTAAACCAGATGCATGCATAGCCCTTTCTTCAGTGGCTGGTATGAAAGTGTTATGCTTCTTAGTTAAGGTTTGTAAAGTGTTCATTGACTTTTGCACTTGTGGTTACTTCAATGGATCAGCATTTTTCAGAGGCCTGGCTACATTTTTGTCATTGGAGAAGCAATTTGGTTCTTCTTTCTGGTTCTAAGTTGTCTATTTTTCCAAACACCAGAACTGGTTGGTTCATTGTTAATGAACCTGGTATAGGTAGGATCGGTTAATTTGGATGGTCTAGAACAACAGTAAAATATCAGGGATCAGAATTAGAATGATACCATTATACCATCTCTGCCTTTTCCCTTTAAGACTCTTTCCAAGTCTCCATCTATTTTTGGCTAGGATTGTTTATTGATTTGATTTACATGACACCTTCCCCCAAAAAGACTCAGGATAGCTCATAATAAAAACAAGGCAAGTAATAAAAACAGGTAAAATATAAAAATAAAATAGTAAATGATAAAAAAATCCTTCCCTAAACAATACCCCAAAACTTTACTTGCTAAAAGCCTGCCCAAATAACAAGGTCTTACATTGTTTCCAAAAAGATTTCCAGTCTTGGGCTATGACGGACTTCACAGGGGAGGGAGTTCCAAAGATGAAGAGCAACTCCCAAGAATAATCTCTCATATATTTTCGCTAAACAAACTTGGCACACAGATGCCAACTGGAAACATCTGGCACAATATACTACATAGCAACACATTTGAAATAGACTTCTGTCACATCACAAAATAGATCTTGGATTTCAGGTGCCCTTGAAAAAAGCGATTGCAAGTTTTAATGAGTGTTTAAAACCAATAAATAAAACACAAAGGGAAATGACCTACCCATGCTCTTCTCTGTGAGGATAAACAGGTATCCTGTGTGTGACAGATGAAGATGGTACATGAGGACTCCTCATGCAGGACAGTTGTTGAGAGTTTTCAGCAGGTGACCCAGCAGCTGTTGTCACGGTGTACGTGAGGGACCATGTGTAGGACTGCATAGCTCCTGTGCACCAAACAAGAATGTCATCCTCAATTAACTTAAGCTCTATTCTTGGGAAATGTGTCATTTTGAAACTGCTGGAGAGAAGTAATCTGAGAAGGTAATGTAAAGGGTATGGCAGGAACAACAAAACACCCATGACTGAGATACCAATAGATGCAAGATACAAGTAGGTGGAATACATGATACTGGGAGAAAACCTGAACATTACTGGCACTTCTGAAATACAACCCCTGGACACAAAACATGCAATGAATTCTCATCTCCCTTTCCCTGTAGCAGTCATGAAGACTATATCTACATGGCACAAGGCAGTGCTGTGTATAGATACTTGACCTGAGTCTGAACAATTAGACCCGCTGAGAAGCAGGGTATATTGATCTGGGTGGAGCACCTGCTAATGCAGCTATAATGCTTCTAATACCTTGGCTTTCTTGTTCAGAATTAACTCAGGTATTTCTAGACAGTGCTGGATCATGCAACATAAACATACCCTAAATTGCACCCTGCTAAACTAGCGCAGACTATAAGTCACTGGGTGCATCTACATCGCTGTAGCGACAAGCTACATTACTGTAGCTACATCACTACGTGATGTAGCTTGTCGCTACAGCAACATGGCATCTAAAAATAACTGTGTGCCACTGGGACTGCACAGTTCTGGCAGGTACTGCACAGTTGGGGCCCGTGTGGATGCGCCCAAGCTTGTCAGGCTCAAAGTCCCAGAATCAAAAATTCAGTCCCAGAATAAAGGACATCCCCCTGCAAGGAATTATTTGCCTGATCACCTGATCTGAAGAAAACTGTACACATCTGAGACTGCCTCTGAATTCACCAAAAGCCTGACAGTGAATTTAGGCCTGATAACAGGGCAAACTTTCCTCTCTGAATTAGACCCTTTGACACAACAGGAAGACCCAACCACTGCAAATAAACCAAATCATCTCCTGCAGCTCTGATTCATTCCTTTGTTAGCTAGTTAAAGAAAGTTGAGTGCACATGGGGACTTCACAGGTTTTCTGTTCTGAAATAGGCTAAACAATGCTTTAGTCCTCACTTTTATTTCATATATTCATTCAGTTCATATGTTGCCTTTCCCAACAAAGATTTCATGATATTTCATTCTGATTTGTTGGATAATCTTTGCCATAACCTTCTGCATCAGCTGTGTTACCTTAGAACAGTTGTTTTCAACATTTTAGATTCAAGGCACCTCTCAGAAAATGCTAGATCTTAGCTTTACTCATTTTTTGACTATGGGAAAATAATAGAGCATTTTTTCTGTTGTAAAGAGCTCAGGAAGACCACAACAGGTCCGAAGGTTTCAGACTATGGATTCCAATCTGGAATCTCTGGGCTTATGTCCTGTGAATCGATGGTGTACGTATTTGCCCATCTAACAGCTAATTTTGTGTGGCATCTCCCAGCACCCTTAAAAGGATTTCAAAGCACCCTGGTTGAGAACAAGGGACCTGTTAACCTAGGAGTAAGAGTCATATGTGCATAGGAAATTCAAGTGGCCCATAAATTTGGAATTTCTGCCTTCCCACACCAAAGAGACCAGGATGATTTAAAAACAAGATCATCTCAGATCAAAATGCAAAAAACACTTCATTTCCTTACTTTTCTCTTAATGGCACTACATTATGAAAAAAAAGTCCCATTCCTATTGACTAGAAGAAAGAGAAAGACATGGTGTAAAGAAAGGAAAAGAAAAATAGACATTCCAGAGCAACCTTTGAATGTACACTTCTTACTACTTTGGGAGCTATTCAGATACCACAGGATGGAAAGCACATATCAACTAATATGAGCTGTTTTAATTCGAACTAGGGTCCCAATCCTGTACTTCTTCTACTATCAATCCCACTGACTTCCCTGGGTCAAAAGACTGAAGTCCAGAAGTCTTTTAGCCACTGGCCGCTCCTGAAACAAAGAGCATCCTGAACTAAACAAAAAAGTTTGACAACACTTCCTTCCTTGTGCTTTGAGCATTCAGGGTTTGAAAAAAAGTTTTACTTTCCTTTTTTTTTTTTTTTTTAGGACAGATTACATTTCTGAGAATGCTGAAGTGAGAGGCCATTTGACTTGTAGGAGGCACAACATATAAATAGACCAGCTAAAAGTCCAACAACAGCCCTGTTGTACTATCACACAGCAAAGCCAAAGCTGCCAGCATATTTCATTCATAGAAGTATGATTTGTACCAAGGGCCGGATATTATGAACACATATTGTCCTTATTACTGTGAATTGTCCCTTATGGCTTGATGAGCTGTTGCTTTGCCTCTTGTGCAGTCATTTATGCTAGTGGAAAGGGGTTGTAAAATGCTACTGGCATAATGGCAGCACTTTACAACCACTTTGCATTAGTGTAAGTGACTATACAAGGTGTAGGATAACAGTGCATTGAGCCCATAAATGTCACTGGGATACTTGCAGTTGTAGGCATCATACCCATTAGTAAGTGATACTGTTATCCCCTCAGGTTTAAAGCTCATGAGTCAGTTACCATAAAATCAGGAGACTGTCTTATAAATAATACATTTGGGGCTTGGGGTTTTTTTGCCTTCTGAGATCCGAGCCTGTAAGGCTTACATTGCCCAGCTTTGCTGTGCAAGCATGGGGACTAGAAGCTTACTTTTATTTTTAAACAAGAAGCTGATGGTCTCTCAGGTTCATGTGTATCCTATTATGTCATACTAAAGTAATGAGAGCTGGCAACACTGACTAAGCATTTGCTACTGAACTAGTGAAATTACTCTTTAATACTAATATCCTTTTTTTGCAACTGAGATGAAGGTGTCTTGACTAGGAGGTGGAGAAATGATTAGTTACCTATTAGTGAAGGCTTACAATTTAGAGTTTCTGTAAGCCAATTCAGGTTTTTCTAACAGCAATTACATTAGCAAATGAGTAATCACAGGCTTTAAGAGAGGACTGCATAGTCAACCATATACCTGTCACTTTTATTGCCATATTGGTGTCATTTGAGCAATCATTAATCTGGCCTTTGTGATTTAAAAGGATAATTAGCTACAATCCTTTCTGAACTTTCAGTAATTCAACAGGAACATTTAAATAAAATGTTAGCTGAGCATCCCAGATGTTTTACACAGGAGCGCTTTATGGAGGTTTTACCTTAGTCTAGCTAGGTGTCATGTAAATACAGTGACTTGACTTGCTGGTTTTGTGTTTGACCAGCAAGTGAAAGCAAAAAGATTAAAATGCAAATTTAATAGTTAACTTTTACTGGTAATACCACAAAGAAAAAACCATTATCATGCTTTAAATTAACAAGCTGCAACCTATTGGTAAAGATTCAGATGAGTTTTCTAGATCTATAAAATATTTTCAGTTTTTATATTGACCTAAATTTAAAAAAAAAGTTAAAGCCAAGCAACATAATTGCTTTTAAATATATTTTCCGAGATCTAGTGGCTAAATTCACAGATAAGAAGCAAGAAAACAGATTAAAAAACAACCCAATCCTTATCAGTTCCTTATCAGCATGGAAAGATGGGTAGTTCAGCTGATCTGGATCTTGCATTTCCAAATTCTTTGATTTTTCATGTTGGCACTGAATGAGCACTAAGCTTTGGTCTGTACTTAGGGATCTACTTAAAACACAGTGAGACAAAAGGTTTTTTGCAGCCTGATCATAGTGTACACAGTCAATTTTGTGGGCCTTTTGTGGTAGTCCTGCCCCTTGGTGCTTATTGGCAGAGAGGCCCCATGCCATGGCATTGATTGGCTAAGAGGCCTCAGGGGGGAGGAAGGATCAACTTGCTGGCTGTTTGCCCTTCATGCCCCTCCACCTGTCAGTGCTGATTGGGAAGGCCCAGGGAGGAGCGGGAGGGATGAGTGAGTAGCTGCCATCTTTTCTGTCCTTCAAGCCACACTGTGTGGCAGCTGGCACCTTCCCCTCCCAGCAGTGAGGACTGCTGGCTCCTACTGGGGAGCCAGATTTTTTCTGGTTGATTTTGCGGATTTCATGGACAATCCCAGATGTCACGGTGTCTGTGAAATCTGCAAAACTGCGAAGTAGGTCCCTATCTATCCTTAAGAATATTATCAGTATTTTGAGTGGGAAATGATTTTTCCCCCCAACACAGTTATACTGATACAAGCTGTAGTATAGATGCAGTGATATGTTTGTCACATTTATACCAGTAAATTCTCTTCTTCCTAAACCTAAATAAGCCTAAGATTTCATACCTATAAAGCAGGTGTGGGCAAAATACAGCCTGTGAGCTGAATCCAACCTACCAACTGATTTGATTTGGCCTGCAAGGGGCCACTCGTCAGTTAATTAAATCCTGCAGCGCTCTGCATGGGGCTGAGCCAGTGGCCCTGGTCAGTGCAGACAGCTTCCAGCGGGGATTGTCTTGTGGGGGCTCAGCCCCATGTGAAGTGCTGTGGGGGCAACCATGGACCGCATTGCCTGGGTGAGCTCTGATGCTTATGTCCCCTGCCCCCCCCTCCCCCTCAGCTAGCTCCCAGGACCTAGTGCCCAGGCAGCCCCCCCCCACCCCCCCACCCCGTCCTGCTCCTAAACACCGCTCCCCGCTCACCTGCAGCCCCATCCCACATAGGGAGTTTTGGTGAGTTTTTGCAGCAACTCACCAAAACTCCCTATGTGGCCCCTAGGCCCAGATAATTTCCCACCCCTCCTGTAAATGAACACTTTTTAAAAGGAATAATGCACTAGGAGGAATGTGCCTATTTAACTATACCAGTGTCACCAGTATAGTTAAAACAGAAAAAACTTTCTTGTGCAGATGAGACATTTGCCATTTTTTCTTAATTTCTGAAAGTAACATTTGTATTTTTCTTTTCTTTCTTGTAAACATTTTTCTTTATTTTCCATTTTTCATGAGTTTGAAATACTATCAAAATCTAATGTGTCAGCCATTTTAGCCTTCCTTTTAATGAGCAATTGGTTCTATTCTTTTTAAAATTTCTATTGCATTTTTTGATCAACTGTGATATATTCAAAATACTAACTTATATCCTAGGTCAGTGGGGGCCAAGCTTTTTAGCAGGCATGCCACAAATTAGCCCAGCACTCTTCCCAAGTGGTCCACTGATACCCTTCCCTTCCCTGACCTGTTGGTCTGCTTTCTGCTCCCAGCCAAATTCTCCTTGCTCAATCAGCTGCTCTGCTTTCTGCTTCCTTCCCTGTGCTCCCCGCCTAATCTGCTGCTTTGCTTTCTGTTCTTTGCCCTATCTGCTGCTGTGCTGCCTGTCCCCTCCCTGATCTTCTGTATGCCACAAAGAGAGGCTACCCATGCCACTTATGGCATGCATGCTGCAAGTTGGCCACCCGTGCCCTAGAACCCTGCACTTTTACAGCAGTCTTGGCTAGTCAAGAAACTTCACAATACACAAGGGAAAACACTGCCATGTCCTCCATATGTGATTTTTCCTTTTCTTCGTCACCTTACTCATATATAGGGACCTACCTAATTTGTGGTTTCACAGAAATGACAAAATCTGGGATTGTCTGTCAAATCCACAAAATCAACAACAACAAAAAACTTCATAAAAATAAAATGCTGGCTCCCCAATGGGAGTCAGTGGTCCTCACTGTTGGGAGGGGAAGGAGCCAGCTGGTGGGATGGCATGAAGGACAGCAGACAAGATGGCAGCTACCCCCTTGTCCCTTCTCCCCCCACTGTGGTCTCTCTGCCAATCTGTGCTGAGGGGTGGGGGACATGAAGGGCAACCAGCTATCAAGATGGCAGCTGCCTCCTTGTCCCTCCTCAGCTTTCTTTGAATTAGCAAGGCCCTGTTTCCTTCCTGAGGCTTTACCCTAGCAGAGCTGAGCCTAGAGAGAAATAATATGATAGAGAGAGTCTCTCATATATGTAATAAGGGGGATAAAGAAATTAACTTGCAATGCTGGCGCAAGTTCCTTCCATGCACCCCTTTGTCATTTCCTCAGACCGTTCTCATTTTGCAAACTTTAACCTTGTGGTTTTCAAGGGTAGCATTAGAGGTATGGCCAAGACCCAGGCAGTTAAAGTTTTGTCTTCTGCAGTGTGGAACCTGGTCCTTTTCTTAGGATCTTCTAAACATATATTAAGCAAATACATCCCTGTCATTGCAGTAACAGGACATTGGCAGTACCATCCTCTCCTCTGCCTTAACCTATGGCAAGTTATTGGGTGCTCTTGGTATTTTGGTTATTGTTCTTTGTAGTTATGGGTGAAGGCTTCAAAGGGATTTTGAGGATGCCTTCTGTTAATGAATGCCAGTAAGCATGGACTAGAGTTGATGACCCATGGGGTCCTTCTAGTCCTATGCGCCTATGTTTTTCTATTCTGATTAATATTAATTTCCTCAAAAAACAGCAGAAGAAGCACCCCATGCCTTGGATATCTTCTGGAACTTACTGAAATTTCAGCCTCCTTTTCTGCATTTGTGGGCTTACATTATGAAAAAAAATTTGTGATTCCACAAACTTGAAGATCCTGACTAGTCCTGGCCTCATCCATAATGTGTTAACCATTTTGCACATCTGAGAGTTTATGGGAGGAATTTAACCTGAAAAGGGGAGAGGCCTATCAAAACACAAGCCAATTGTGTGCCTACTTTTGTAATTGCAGATATTACAATCCTAGCCACAACCTGAGTATCTTCCTACACAGGAATTAGACCTTGTATGTATACCACTTGCTTCTGCATCTGCAGTAACTGCCTGTGAAATTATAGGCATGCAGTTGCAGAGACCCAGGACTTTCCTTTCCTAAACTTTGGCCTTGTAAGATATTGAGAGTTATTAACAAAATGTTAAACAGTAAGGCTGTGCGAAATTTCGATGGGCGTTTCGTTTCAAAACTGTTTCAATATGTTTCAAGCTTGAAACAGCGAAATTGAAATTAAATGAAAGACTTTGAAACAACTTCAAAATGAAACAAGGGCACTTGAAATGTTTCAAAAGTTTAAAGTTTCAAAGCCGGGCTTGCTTGTAGCTAAACAGAAACTAAGGTTCGATCCCCCAGGTCCTGGTTCACTTCCCCCAGCTCTCTGATCATTCCCCCAGCTCTTCCTGGGGGGCACGGGCCCCCAATCTCCATGTGGGGTTTCAGCAAGCTATTGCTGCAGGCTGGGGCCAGCGGCAGCCGCTTGGTACAGCCTGCGCTGAGTGTTGGGAAGACTGCCGTGCTACTGCTGGCCTCAGCCTGCAGCGGCAGCCTGCTGAAACCCGGTGTGCAGATCTGGTAGCCCATGCCCCCTGGGAAGAGCTGGGGGAATGCTCAGAGAGCTGGAGAATTGAACCAGGAGCTGGGGGAATGTTCAGGGCCCCCAGTTTCAGGTACAATTCCCAGCTCCTCGATCTTTCCCCCAGCTCTACCCGGGGGGTGCAGGCCCCTGGATGATGCAGGATGACAGCAGGCTGCATCTGCCAGCTGGGGATGATGGCAGCTTTTGGGCTATTTCCCCAGCTGGCAGCAGCAGCCTGCTGAAACCCCACGCACAGATCTGGGGGCCGTGCCCCCCCGTAAGAGCTTGTGGAATGATCAGAGAACTGGGGAATTGAACCAGGAGCTCCAGTTGACAGGTGGATCCACCCCAACTCCAGGACAGCATGCAGCAACCTGCCAAGCCATGCTGCACCTGTGTGATGGTGCAACTGCCGTGTGGGTGTCAGGTGAGGGGTGATCCCCGCTGTCCCCCACTGCACAGGGGAGCTCTGCCATGAGCCATCAGAGGCCCCAATTCTGGCTTCCAGAGCCAGTGAGTGCAGGGCTTTTTTTAAAAAACTCCGCACTCACCAGATGTGGAGAAGCAAGAAATGTCAAAGTTATAGGCATTTTTGTGATTCCCCATTATAGCCTATGGGTGAAACATTGAAACATGTTGAAACAGTGAAACAGTTTCGATGAAATGAAACAGAACAGTGCTTCAAAACAGTGAAACGAAATGGCCCTTTGAAACAGTGAAACAGAAGTCAAAATGAAACGGTGGTGTTTTGCATAGCCCTGTAAACAGGAAAACCAAACCAACCCCCAGAGTTTTGGTCCAAATTTAAATTTTAAAGGTGTTTAGGCACCTAAATATGCATGTATAGGTGGAGGGAGAATTTTTTGGGAGGGAGCGCTGAGCGTGCATGTGCATGCATGCACGCACATGCCCCTCCAGGTGGGAAAGCATGTGGGGGAAGAGCAGGGGAGGGGAGAGGGAGTGGGACTGGGGCTGGGGCTTGGGTTGGGGCCGGGACTCAGCAGGGATCAGGACGGAGTGAAGCAGAGCTGGTTCCAGGATTGGGATCGGGGCCAGGGTCCACTGTGCCTGTGAGACCACCCCTCCCCTCATGCCTGGGATCATTGCCTGGCACTGGTGCACGAACAAATCCACTGCCCCCCAGCCCAACACCGGCCGCAGCCCCACACTGTCCAGGAGGGCCCAAACAGCTGGAGGGGATGGAGCCCCTGGTATCCCCACTCCTGCCCCGCCAGGCCCTGGACAGCTGGGGTGGGACGGGAT
>NW_005842100.1:1739386-1740120 GCF_000455745.1 Alligator sinensis | reverse complement strand
CGGCACATGCCCTCAGATCTGGATGGAGCAGGGCAGGCTGCCACTGTGGGTTGGGGCCAGGGCAGTGCCAGGCTGTTCCTGAGGGGGTGGAGGGAAGGCTGTGCTGCACTCCAGGTGGGCAGTGGTGATGCTGGGTCTATCCCGCCTCATTGCCCGGCCCACCCAGCAGCAAAAACACACATGGCACTGTGCCATGCTGAGCCACGCCACTTTTGAAGTAGCAGCAGTGAGGCATGGAGGCAGGGAGCAGAACCCAACCTGCAGCTGCAGCTCGCCCTTGCCCCATGCAGAGATCACCATGTGCCCCCCTGCTTGGCTCCCCCATGCTGCACCTCTGTGCACAACCCCCACAGTACATGATTCACCCCTTCACCTGCCCCACTCCCTCCTGCACTGTTGGGGGGTCTTGATCTGCCCCACCCCCACAAGCCCAGGCAGTCATAAAGAAAGTAGAATGAAAGAAACTTACCTGCCTGCTGTGATCCTGGCTCTGCAGGGTATACTGAGTGTGCGCACCCCTCCCTACCTGTTGCAGCTGTGGCTGGGCTGCCCTGGTGTTTGTGGTGGCTGAGCCCCAGTAACATCCCCCTTCCACCGCCTATATATGCATGTAGGTAGTAGGGGTGTACTGATAGAGATTTTTTGGGCCAGTACTGATGGTCGATTTTTAGTGAGCCATATAGGCCGATACTGATCTGATTCTGATATGCAGCTGGGCAGCATGGAGAGCAGCA
>NW_005842100.1:1713398-1739376 GCF_000455745.1 Alligator sinensis | reverse complement strand
AGGGAAAGGGGGATGTGGGGAGGGAAGGAGCATCAGGGGGGCAGATTGAGGACCCTGTGGTGAGAGAGGGAGTGGGGTAGGGGCAGGTGCTGCCCAGCTGGGGTGGAGCACTGGATGCGGGGGCGGTGTGGGGGAGATCGGGCACCCATTGCTGCATGCACCCTGGGAGGGCATGGGGGGTGTGTGCCCACAGATCTGTGCACAGGGCGAGGGCAGGCTGCCACTGTGGGCTGGGGCCAGGGCAGCGTTGGGTTCTTCCCGGCAGGGGGCTGGGCCGGGCTGCACTCAAGGCACGTGGCAGTGGTGCTGGGAGTGGGACTATTGTGGGGGCTATAACCACCCCAAAATTCACCATAGCCACCCCTCCCAGTGCTGCCACTGCCTGCCCCAAGCGCAGCCCCAGTCCAATCCCTCCACTGGGAAGAGCCCAGCACTGCCCTGGCCCCAGCCCACAGTGGCAGCCCGCCCTCGCCCAGTGCGCAGATCCAGGGGTACACTCCCCCCATGCCTTCCCAGGGAGGGTGCAGCAGTGGGAGCTGCCACCCACTCCCCAAACTCTCTGGCCAAGCCATTCACAGCTCTGTCCCATGCCCCACTGTGAGCTGGGGCTGGGACTGTGATGGGTTCTTCCCAGTGTGGGGCTGGGCCAGGCTGTGGTCAGGGCAGGCAGTGGCAGTGATGATAGGGGGGCTGGGGGGGGCTGCAGCCACCCCAAAATTCACCATAGCCCCCACAAACCCTCCTCCCAGTGCTGCCACCACCTGCCCCGAGTGCAGCCCGGCCCAGCTCCCTGCCAAGAAGAGCCAGGCAGGCAGTGGCAGTGATGATAGGGAGGTTGCGCGGGCTGCAGCCACCCCAAGATTCACCATAGACCCCCCAAGCCCACCTCCCAGTGCTGCTACCACCTGCCTCAAGTGCAGGCCCAGCCCCAGCCCTCAGTGGCAGCCCACCCTGCCCTGCATGTATATCTGGGGGGCATACCCCCCCCACGCATGCTCTCCCTGGTACGCGCAGCAGCAGGAGCCACCCCCTCCTCCCTGCACCCCCTGTATGAGCTGCGGCTCTGTTCCACGCCCTGCTTTGCCCTGGCTGGGCGGTATCTGCCGCTGCCCCAGCCCCACACCCTTCCACAGCATGGGGGCCTTGATCTGTCCCCCCATGCCCCTTCCCTCCCTCCACCCCTTCCCTCACAACATACTTACCAGCCAGACACAGCTCTCCATGCTGCAGGGCCGCATATCAGAATCGGACTGGTATCAGCCACTATGGCTCATTAAAGTCAGCCACTGGTATCAGCCCAAAAAATCTCTATTGGTGTACCCCTAATCTGGAATAAAGTTGGGGACCTGCACTTCTAAAGACGATAAACATCTGGACAGAATCTATATCTCTAACTTTCAGAACTTTGGGCAACAATGCACAGGAATCCATTAAGATTTTTTTCTGCTGTACTACTTGCCTGCCACGTTTCAAAAGATGGAAAGGAAAGATCTCTGTATATTGTTGATACTGAACATGCACTGAATCCATTTGGGAGCATTTTCTTCAGATGTTGGGTCAGTTTCTCAGCAGAGGGCTCACAATCTTTGCTCTTAAATAACAATTGTTTGGGGTGGGGGGAAAGTATATCAAAGACCATGCATTCAGGTTTGTTTAGCCTACCTACCTGTAGTAGTTGCTATGCCAGCATACTCTGGGGACTGATTGCTAACAGGTGAGGGTGCAGAGGGCACTTCCACTGAGGTGACAGATTTAGCTGGGGAGAATGGCACTGGGGAGGGAGTTGGAGGAGCTGGTTCCGTCAGTATTATTTCTTCTCGTATGTCTGCTGCAGATGAGAAGACAAGTCATAAAAGATGCTGTTAAATATACTTCATGGACCCTCATACAAGAGATCATATACATGAGAAATATATATTTCAGAGGCAAAATTCAACTGCATTTCAGGATATATAGCATAAATTAAATGCTCCTCTAGTTACACCTCTAGTAACATTTAATGTATCTTCAGTAAGGATAGGGAAGTATAGGAAGTATAGGGAAGATAGGGAAGTAAGGACATGGCATTATCTTATACAACAAAAGGGGAACTGAAGCACAAGAAAGCTAAGTGACCTCCTCAAGGTTACACAAGCGTCTGTGGCTGCCAGCAGCAGTCATGTTTTTTCTCCCCCACAATGCACCATGTCAGCAGCCAAGGTGGTTGCCTTGTTCACCCTGCCTTAGGCCACTGGCAGAATAAAGAATTGAGCCCAGGTCTCTCGCATCCCAGGCTACTGCCTTAATTAATGGACCATCTTAACTCTCCTAAACCTCAGGAGCAACAAACTAAGTCTCTTCTAAAATGGAGGACTGAGTTTTCAAAGATGTTTAGGGGAGGTGACCATGCAACTCCCATTAAAATTAATGGCAGCTGCAAGGAGGGAGAGGCGATAGCGGATGGAAGTCCCCTCTGTTGACTGTATGCTTCTTGGAACCTCCCTGTCACAAGATGCATCCTAAAGATGGAGGTTACAAGCAGTGGCTGCTCTCTTTGTACTACTGAGTCAGTACAGAATGACTGAGTGCAGCAGGACTGAGAATCACGTTATTTCTACTGAGACCATAGATTTCACTTTGGGACTTGAACATCCATTTGTCAAAAATGATGGCATTCATCTAACTTTTCACTCATTCCCCTCTCATTTGCATTAGCATGAATCAAGAATAAGTCCACTGAAATCAATTAAATCAGTACAAGGAAGAAAGGAATAAGGACCAGGGTCATCTAAGTGCAATTGGGCTTTTGCACATTAGCTGGTATAAACCATCAATAAAAAAACCCTTTTCTCAAATCTGAAAGGTGTGTTTAGGAATTAAATTGTCAGACTTTCATAAGTAGACTCAGTAGGACCAGGAGCAAACTGTAAGACTAGATCAGAGTTAGCTTCAGGGCACTTACAAGCCAGAGACTCCAGACTCCTAACTGACTGACTTCAAATAATGACATCGCTGTAAAGGAATGTTCTCTTTCTGGATAGACTTTGCTGGGGTGAAATGGGGATAATGAAATGCCCATGTGTAGCAACGGGTGAATCTTATAGACTAAAATTATCATAGGTATGCAAGGAATTGCAAAGAAAATACTCACCTGTGCTTCCTTCTCCTTTCATTGCCCTCATTAGCTCATTCGCTCTCTCCTGACAATGAAGTGATTCTAACAGGTACAATACGTAGTCATCAAACATCAAGTGAATAAGGTGAAAGGACCCTGGTAATGTAGTAATGTAAACAAACAAAAAAGCAATAAATGGTCTCAGTATTTGCACTGCACACCCAATTACGATATTAAAAAGGCACTGTAATTACCACTGGCCTTGCATAGTCCTGCTATCGAAGTACGTCACTCACTTAAAGGTGAGTCATCTGCAACACTAAAGGAACATTAAGAGGTCAAGGTATTTTTTTTCATCTGGATTCTGATTGCCAACATGCATTCATACCTAGATTTATACAGGTGATGTGAATTCCTGGGTCATGTCTCAGAAGTTAAGCTTATGTCTAGATTCTAGTTCCTAAGCAAAGTATCCTGACAAATAAGTATCATTTTGTAGCAATTACAAATCTTGATCAAGAAATGTCTTGTAAACAAGCTGCCTCTTCTATACCAAAACACTTACTAAAACAGATTAGATGGATGGGAAAGTCAAAATAAATCAAAGTAAGAAAACTATATTCTTTATTAAATATATACTGGCCTAGAAAATATTTAAGATGGCTAGACAGGCCTTCAGAGCTTCACTCTTCTTAGAAAGACAAAGGAAGTTTATAGTAAAGAGTCAGAAACTAGTTCCTGGTGCCTCGTCTTCCTTCATTACCTCCTCAATTAGAGGCTGATTATGTTTCTGCTAGCACATTTCAGTTAACTGGAGAATGGTACCATCTACATGGAACTTAAACAAAAAAAATTCTTCACAACTCTCTGGTAAGGTTGTTAGTATTATCAGTGACTGAAGACCATTATTTATCTGTGACAAGATGGTCATTAATACAAATTGCTACAAAAGGAAGCACTGTGGCAGCTAGTTGCAGTCTGAATATATAACTAAATTTATCTTTTAGCAGAGGTATTTACATGACTGAAGGGTTGTAGTTATACTAACTGAATTAGAAATTTACAAGGATAAAATATCATATTTTATGATGTGAACTGATCATCTAGTTAAGAACTAGATAAGTACTTTCCTCTTTTACCCTAGCATTATAAAATTAGCCAAGTACAATATTGCAAGTTTTGGGCATTTCTCAGATGCATCAGATATAATTACAGGCCAGGTTAGGATACTAAAGTAGATAACTCAATTATATGTTTTGATATGACAATTTTGATCAATCTAGGATGTCAGAATCATACAAACAAGAAACTAAAAGACACATTAGGTAAAAACATCCATCTGCTGCTCATCCAGGATTCTCTACTGTACATCTTTAGTGCTTTATCCAGTCTATCTCTGAATATAAGTCAGCTGATGTGGTCTCCCACTACTTTCCAAACATGTTGATGTCAGCAATAATTGCAGATGCCTCAAAAAGCAGCACCTTTTCAGCCTGCTTTATTTATTCTGTGCTCCCTTTTCTTTTACTGCTATCAATCTAAACAGACTTATTTCCAATGCTAAGAACATTAGGCATGTTCTGTGCTCAACCCAAAGACCTTGTACAGTGGCAATAATACTTGCCTGTCTCTGCTGCAAATACTTTGCCTCACACGTCCTAGGATCACATGTGCCTGCCTTTCCCCAGAGCTGCATTATACTAAGGCGGGGAGGTGCAGTTACAGTCATCCAACAGTCAACTAGCACATGCAGGTTATTCTCCTCCTGGGTTGTTTCCAACTAATGAACTCTCAGCTTATAGCAGGAATTCTTGCTTTTAGTACCTAAGTACATGACTTTGCACTTTGAGCTATTAAATTTAATCCCATTTCTATTAATTTTATCTCAATATCCTCCATTTTTGCCTCTTTGATATTACAGGTCTCCTCTGTAGTGATGATGCCTCCAAACCTTGTGTCAACAGCAAATTTCATTGACAAGCTCAGACTTTTTATGCTAAGATCATTAATGAAAATATTAAATCATAGAATCACAAGGTCAGAAGGGACTTCACGAGTCATCTAATCCAAAACCTGCAGGATATGCTATTCCCAAACCATCCCAGACAGATGCCTAGACTCCAGTGAAAGAGATTCCTCAGCTTCCCCAAGCAGATGGCTCCATTGTATAGTAAGGATATTTTTTCTGAGATTTAATCTAAATCTGTTTTGCTGCAATTTAAACCCATGGCTTTGTGTCCTGCCCTCTGCAGCAAGGGAGAACATTTCTTCTTCCTCTTTTTTATGACAGATCTTCAAATATTTGTCCCCGATTGACCTCCTTTTCTCACAAATAATAAATAAAATAAAATCAGCCCCTTGAGGAAACTTTACTCCTAATCTCCACCCAGGTCAGTACTTCCCCTTTCAATACAGTTAATTCCTGTCCTCCTATCAGTTCCTTACCCAGCTTACAATTCTAGTACTAATCCTCATCTTCCCTATTTTAACTAATAATTTCTTATCTAGCACCATATCAAATCAGCCTGAGCATATTATTTCATTGTCTTCCTCTTCATGTCTTCAATGACTCTTGCCTTGAAAATGTATTCTAAAGCCTTGTGTAATACTGAGGTCAAACTAGCAAGAGTGTAGTTGCCTGGATCATTTTTCCCCCTTCTTAAAGGGTGTCAGGGTCAGATAATCATTAAATAACACTCTGACTTGTTAGATTTATTAACCATTCTTGCTATTGCAAAATTTTAGAGAACAATCCACAATGACTCCAAGATCTCATTCCTGAGTGGAAATTTTATATGCCAGATATTCCGGAATTCTATTCTAGAAATTATCCAGTACCACCAACTTCAGTGCACTGAACAATTTGAGCCTTGCTTCCACCTTGGATATTCATAGATGTTAGATTCATAGATGTTAGGGTTGGAAGGGATTTCAGTAGGTCATCAAGTCTGACCTTCTGCCCTGGGCAGGAAAGAGCGCTGGGGTCAGATGACCCCAACTCGGTTCTTGTCCAGTCTCCTCTTGAAGACCCCCAAGGTAGGGGAGAGCACCACCTCCCTTGGAAGCCCATCCCAGATTTTGGCAACCTTCACTGTGAAGAAGTTCTTTTTAAAGTCCAACCTAAATCTGCTCTCTGTCAATTTGTGGCTATTGTTCCTAGTTACTCCAGGGGGTGCCCTAGTAAATAAAGCATCTCATATTCCCTGCTGCCCTCCCCTGATGAATTTATAGGCAGCCACAAGTTCACCTCTCAGCCTTCTCTTGGGAAGGCTGAGGAGATCTAGGTCCCTCAGTCTCTCCTTGTAGGGCCTTGCCTGCAGGCCTCTGCCCATATGAGTGGCCCTTCTCTGAACCCTCTCAAGATTCTCCACATCCCTCTTGAAGTGCGGCACCCAAAACTGGACGCAGTACTCCAACTGTGGCCTGACCAGTGCTGCATAGAGGGGAAGCATCACCTCCCTGGACCTGTTCATCATGCATTTGCTAATGCTCATTTTCTTTTCCATACCATCATTCCCATTAACTGTCTTGCACTTGGCCAATCAAACTTACTGAAATCTCAGGCATATCTAAATTACCTTGAATTTCCACCTACTTTTGCCATATAGTACCCCCACTTCTTTCCCTGTTCTCTTTATTTTTGTACAACTAAAGAATCTTTTAATATTTTTTTCTAATTTCTTTTGCAAAATCTAACTGTGCTAGACTTTTTTTGGTAGTTTTCTGTTTGATTTCTGGTTTTGGCAAGATCCTTTACCTTCAGCTCTTAAAGAAACTAAGCTATCATGGGCTCAGAGGGAAGGTCCTCTTACAAATCAAAAATTGGTTAAAAATAAGAAACAAAGGGTAGAACTAAAACAATCACTTTTCCCACTAGGGGAAGGTAAACAGAGGAGTGTCTCCTATGGATCTGTGCTGGAGCCTGTTCTGTTGAACATATTCACAGATGATCTAGAAAAGGAAATGAATAGCGAAGTTGCAAAATTGACAGATGATACAAAATTATTTCAATCCAGAATTGATGGTGATGAGTTGTAGAAAGATTTATCAAAACTGGGCAAGCAAGTAATAAAGTAGCAGGTGAGATTTAACACTTTGCCCTTACCTGGAATACAGTGTACAAATCTGGTCACCCATATTCAAGGAAGATGAGCTCAAACTGGATTAAATGAAGGCAGGGCTACCAGGGTGATCAGGGTAATGAAAGGCATGTAGGAAAAGAAGAGACTAAAAGGGTTTGACTTGTCAAGCCTGGCAAAATAAAGATGGAGAGAGGATATGACTGAAAATTATAAATATACAAGAGGAAATGGTGAATACCAGAGAGGGAAAAGAGCTGTTTGAAATAAAGCACACCAGCAAGAGAAGAAATGAAGGACACTAACAAGAGAAGAGTAGAACGTGAATACATTTAGGTGGAAATTAGAAGAAGGTTTCTATCTCTCAAAGCTGTGAGGTTCTAAAACAGCCAAAGAAGTTGTGAAGGGAAGTTTGATCTGTTTATGGAAAAGTTTACATGACCTGCTTGCCTGTGATAGCAGAGTAGTAAATTCAGTGAATTACGAGGTGCCTTGCTGTCCTTAACCTTTACATTCCTAAATCTATTTTGAATTACTTGGCACATTAAAAAAACTGCCTAATATCTCTAGCAGGTGTGAATAGACTCATGCAAATAACTAAGACTAGCAACCAGCCAAAACTATAGAAAACAGCCAACTGAAAACAGAAATTAATCCCTCCCACAGACACAAAATACTCAAGCCCCCCAGTACCAACCTCCTGCATACTCATCCTTCCACAAAACCTTGGCAAAGAGATGGCTTTTTCGTTGTGTCTGAAAGTCAACAGATTTGGGCTCCTTCAGAACCAGAAGTATGCAAGACTGAATTCCAAAGCTGAGTATCTCTCACAAGGAATATCCTGCCAACTGCCTCCTTTCTTATTACACGAAGGGCTCCAGCTCATTTACCCTCTGCAGATCACAAAGGCAGCAGCTGGGCACAGAGAGAGCCTGCCATCCCTGTGCTCACTGTCAACAGAATAAGCCCCTCCTGCTCATTCTTGCTTAGGTGCAGTGGAGACTTGTATTTAGGTCAAGAAGACAGCTCAGAGAAGCCCTGAGTGCATGGTTCAAGACCAGGGGTGGGCAAAATGGTAAATCAGGCCTATGGCAGACTGCATTTCTCAGCAGCCCTTGCAGAGCTGCTGTTGTTGAACCTGGCCCTGCTGCCCAGGCACCCCAGCCTGTCTACTCCATACCCACCACTCGGGGCAGGACCTGCACAGGAAGGGTGCGTGGCTGGGCAGTTGGGATGAGGTTGCCTGCAGCTGGGAGTGAGATGGGTAGGCAGGGCTGGGGAGGCCCCAGGATCTTGGGGCAGTGACAGTATGGGGCTGGGCCTGGGGAAGAGCCATGATCTGCTGTCTGCACATCCCTGTGACGAGTGCGGGTTTGGCAGGCAGAAGCATGCAGGGCATGGATCACAGCTATGCTTCGACTCTGGCCCCATGCTGTTACCATCCCAAACTCCCGGCCCTGGCCCTGGCCCTAGACAGCTCCCCACCCAGCCGCGCGCTCTGCCCATGCAACTCCTGGCCAGTCTACACAGAGACCCTAAGATCTTGGTGACAGCCAGGGCAGGGCAGAGCCACAATGCGCCCCCTGCATGCCTCTGCCCACAAAGCATGCTGCTTTGTCCCAGCCCCTGACCCATGCTGTCTCAATGGAGCCATATAGGCAGAGTGCGTGGCTGGGTAGGGAGCTGTCCAGAGCCAGGGCTGAGATCTTGGGGCATGACAGCATGGGGCCAAAGCAATGCCACTACCTGCTACCTTCACACCCCTTTCCATGGAACCTGTGCTCATCACAGGGGTGTGCGGGCAGCAGATTGTGGCTCTGCCCCAGCCCCACTCTGTCACCACCCCAAGATCATGGGATCTTCCTGACTCCACCCACCCATCTTGCTGGGGTCAGGGCCAGGGCAGGGGCTGAGCCCCAATCCACTCCCCACACACCCCTGTCTGTAGAACCCATGCCCATCAGGTGCATGCGGGCAGCAGATCATGGCTCTTCCCCACCCCTGGCCACACAGTGGTCCTGCACCAAGATCCCAGAGTCTCTCTGGCCCCAGCCACACGTCTCACTCTCGATCATGACTCCATCCCAGCTGCCCTGCCACACACCCTACCCATGCAGGTCCTGCCCCTGGCTGTGGGTGCAGGGAGGATGGGTGGGTGCCCAGGAAGGAAGGCTGGGAAATGGAGTCTGCCACTGGCAGGATCCAGCCCACAGGCCGTATTTTGCCCACATCTGTTCAAGACCATGCTTAGAGTCCCTGTCTCCGAAGAGCCTGTGAGCAACACTGGGAGGAAGGAGCCCCAGTGAATGGGGATAATTGTCAGCAGTGGACTCAGGGTTTGGAGGGAGGCTGCATAGGTATGACTTTCTCTCCAATAGGCAGATGTTTGAGCCCTTCCCAGAGTATAACTTTTAATTCCTTTACCACACTTCTCAGGCAGGGAAAAGTCTCCCTTGGAAAAAGATATGTGGGATATTTAAACACGATTGGTTTCTGTTGAGGAAATTTGGAGGACACATTTGAAAGCTGAACTTGCTGAGAACTAGCTTCTACCTTACCTATGGGAGGCTAGTGCTATTCCATAAATATTAGCTTCTTTGCGCAGACAGACTGTACAAGTGGGAAGTGGGAACAGCAGTTTGAAAGCCCCCATGCCATTATGCAATTCTATCTAATAATTAGGTTTTTCAAAGCAAGTGCACACACACTTGTTTCCTGTTGTGACAACTCTAGTCTCTGTGTTGCATTTTTTCAGCGCACACATGCATAACTGCCATTGTAATTAATGTGCGTCATGCCTATATACAGAAGGGAGGACATATGTCTTTGTGTCCTTGAAGCATGATCAGATAAGATACCTAAAGACATTTTTGTCCAAAACTTAGACACATCCATGCTCCATGATGAGGAAATCTCCTTCTGAAAATGAATAGAAAGGGCTTGATTCTCCATTTGCACCCATGAAAATCAAAATGGCAGCATTTCTCACCCACATTATAGAAGGTAAAACTGATTCGCTAGCCGTAGAAGAAAGCCCTGTTCACGCATTGCATGGGTTTAGCCTTACAAAACATTTGAATTGGAAAGCTTCTAAAAATTGAAGATGGAAGAAGATTAACCTTTTCAAAATGCTTAAACATCAGCAGCAGTGTTGGCAGAATCTTATTCAGTTTAACCATGCTCTGAAAGCTATGGGCCAGCTAACCGTTCCATTCCTCTGATTTAACAATGATGGTGCTCCACTGTATCAGGCCCTAGAATGAGCCTGATCTTTCTTTGGCACCAGTTTTATAGCAGTGTAACCCTGCTGACTTCTGTGGAACTATTACTGCACCAAGGAAGCAGGAGAGTCAGGCCTATATTTAGATAATTATGATTATTAGTATCCTCTTCTGCTTTTATCATGTGTCAGGATTATAGATGCTCTTCCACCAACCCTCAGCTATTGGACAGGAGTTATCACATGATAACTTTCTAAACACTCAAGCACTAGAAGGCAAATACAAAGAACCCAAGGTTTATTTTTAAAACAAAAATCTCAATATTTTGAGGGCCTAATTCTTGATTTTTTAAACTCTTGGGGTGATAAAATCTTTATTATTTTAAAACTATCCAGACCACTTGTCACTTTCTCTTTTTCCTTATAATTATTTCTCTCTCTGGTTATTTTTGGAGTCTGTGTAGTGTTTTTTTGACTAGGGTTGGTATAAGACACTAAACAGACCAGTTGAATTGTTCTAAGTAAATGCACTAACTCTATAGGTTGCGTGAGTCAAATGAAATGTAACATACAAACTGAAACCAAATGTAGGACACGTCCTTTAGTTACTACTCTGAAAAGCTCATCATTATAGACAACCATTTATGTTGCCTTATGTTTGAAAGCTACTGTCTTAAGCAGGAAACTACGATTGGGTTTTTCAAGTATTTTAAGACACAGAAAAGATCCCTACTGTGCCTGGTAAGCTATATATTCCTTTAATAAATTGGGGGAGGGGGGGCAGGGAATCAACTAAGATACTGTAGCTACAGTGCTAATCTGCTTTCAACTCTGTTTTCAGAAGGACCAAATGTAATGCAATCATGATGTTGTTACACCCATTCTGCCCAGCTAATGCATAGTAAATATCAGTAGCTATTAAAAAAAGAGAAATTATGTGCAAGTTTCTTAAAGCACTGACATATACAGATATGGAAAAGACTAGGGCCTTCTATTACTAATTAGTTGTTTTTATACGCAGGATACGTTGCCCAAACATTGCCACCAGCTGTGCTTTTGATACACAGACAGAAGAGGGGTAAAAAAAAAAGAAAAGAAGAGAGAAAGATGAGCTTTTGTTTGCCAGGGATTGTTTCAACATGACAGTGTCACCATGCCTAAATGCTTTGCACAGATTTGGATCTGTACGTTATTTCAGGCTATAAGCTAGCTAGTCCAGTGGCAGATACCTAAACTTTCTGTAGCCTTATCATGAAGTAATTTCAAAGCTAGCATATATTAGTACTGCATATAATAATGACTCCAACATCAGCCACATGCTTTTTATCATATCTTAGTTTCAAACACTCCCTCAGATAATTCTTTGTTTACAAAAATTATACTGTAAGTGTCTGGCACTGTTTATTACTGAAAATGAAAAAGAAGCCCAATGAAATCAGTGTCTGCTGAAAGTCTCCAGTGTAGCCAAAATGCCCAAATTTTCAGCTAAGATAAGAACAAATTTATATAGAAGAGGATATTTAAAACAATAAATCAATGTCGTCTTTGTTTCACTTCATTGTATAGTACTGATTAAAAATGCACAGGATACTATAAGTATCGGAGGAACTGTTTTAAATTAAGCCCACAACGAGCTCCTGAGTCCTGGCTCTGATTTGTTTTAATTTAGGGGATAATTGGTGCTTTGGAACTTGCTTAGCTCTAATTCAATAAAAATGAATCAAACAATGGCTTGTCATTAGAGCACTGTTGCATTCATTCAAGAGATTATAATTTGGTTCCTGCTTTTAAGTAACATTTCTGACCCTTTTGGGAGAAATATGTGCAAGAGATAGTGCAAGTTGTTATGCTGGGATCTGGCCCTTACTGTTTGGTACTGTTAGGTACTCTAAGGAACTGCAATACTTGTTCGCTGAAAACTCCCCCTGACATCAGTGGATTTGCAGAACTGAGCCTAGGGTGAGGGAAATTCAAGTAATCCAGGAAAGATAAATACACGTCCTTATTCATAGAACTAGTGCACATTGGTTAAAATGAAGCATCTTATGTGAGCTTACTATAAGAACACCTCAGGGAAGTCCATTGTACCCTCATAAAGACATAAATGATAGCCTTCAAGAATTACTATGCAAATGTAATTTTAAAACAATTATATAGCCTTTCTAAACATATAATTCTTTCCACATGTTTATACTGATATTGTATATGGTATAATAATTGATATAGTATATACTGATATAGTATATAGTATAATTATTTGTAAGCAAGTGATCTTAATAGACATAATTCACAAATATTTATATAAATTAAATTGTAAGAGACAGAATTTTATTTAAAGTATTCTTTTGAAATATAGTAAGGAACTAAGATCTGCCTTACTAAAACTGTACAGGATAACTTACTGGGATGAAGATTTTCAAAAGATAGGCAGATTGTTTAAGCATTTTCCCATAATCTTTCTCCACTGAAAGTAATAAAACCAGGACTGGGAAGATTTTTTTCCCCCAACAATAAGCTATTTGCTAAAATATGTAGCTTTAGTGGATCCTAAACTGGTTGCAAATCTGGAGAAAAGTTTTAGCTGAAGAAACAGATATGAAGAAAAAAATTTGGAAATGTCAAAACAATCTGACTTTCCCAAATGTTTCAGTTTTTTTAGGCTAGGTTCACAAAGGAACTTGTGCACCATTCACAAAATCAAAAAGGGGGAGGAAGAGAAGGTGATTATCCTCTTATATTCAGTTGTTCATTGGTAAATGCAGTCACTTGGGATGTGGGGTGCTGGTTTGATTCCCCTCTCTACCTGAATCAGCACTGGGATTTGAACCAGATCTCCCATTTCACAGGACAGTGACTCAAGTACCAGGTTTACTGGTGTGGTTTTCTCTTCTGTTGAAACTGTTCCACTTTATAGAAATAATTACATATTCATTAAAACAATGACCAAAACCAGGGTTTCCTTACCTATCAGACAAGTGTCCTAACAACCAAAGGATTATTCTAATGTAATGAATATATAAGCCTTTGTATAAGTGGAACTGCTTCAACAAGAGAGATTTAAAAAATTCACCCTAGAGTAACTCCACCATCCCCTAGCTAAGGCTGTTTACTGGGAGGCTGGAGGCAGTTTCGAATCCCTGATCTGAAACAGACTGAGAAGAGATTTAAACCTAGGTCTCCCACATCTTCAGTAAATGCTCTAACTACTAGGATATAAAGGGATGGAGGCAGGGGATAACATCTCTTCCTGGTTTCATGCTTCCAAATAATAATAATAATAATAATAATAATACTCCTCATTTGCCTGCAATTCCAACCTATTCCAGTTTTAGGTAGAATCTCAACAATTACACTTGTTGAGCTTTTGGTTCCTCCACCAAACTGAAAAATCTGTTACAGTAGCAACCCAATTATAATGCCAAAGTGCCATGAAATGCACAAAACAAGTGACCACAATTATAATCTTTTCAGTATACCCCTATATTATTTATTTCACATAGAAAAAGTTGTGTGCAAGAGGGAGACATGAGCAAACCATCCATGCAAAAACTTCACAGGATAAATGTAGAATAATTTGCACACTTAAAGTTGCAAGAAGCATGAGATGCAAAAGTCAAGTTTCTCACAGCAACATTAGCTATTTTCCATAGCCTATGTTTTTATGAAATACAGTTTACAACAAAGAATATTGTACTGGGCTACATGCTTATCCAAGGTGGGAATTTAAATTGTTGCATACATGAAGCTTGAGAGAGATAATGTAACTTTTCAACTTTGTTTTTTTTTAACAATTTTAAATGTGCAACTTCAATATTGTGCAGTTTCAACAACAATAACAACAGTAATAATCATCATCATAATCATAGTTGTTATTATTATTATTGCATATGTGCAGGGTTGTGCCTGCATGCACATTGTCGAGTAGGGACCTGAAATGCCTGCACTCAAAATGGGGTGCTTGTTCAGACTCTGAGCAGAGGGATTTCTGCAGTGTTGAGAAGCAAGCTGGGCTCCGCAACAGGAGCAAGCTGAGCTCCCACTCTGGACAAAGGTCTGGTGATTAAGGGAAGAGAATGAGCATGAGAGGGGGTGGAAATATGATGTAGGCAGAGCCCTGGTACTTAAGCACAATTCAGAGAATGAAAAAACAGTCCATAGAATTTTTAATATTGCCACTATCCCAATGTCTGCCAAGAGTGGCTTAAGGGACCATGTTGAAAAGCTATGCTTAGAACCTCTATCAGCAGGAAGCCATGGGTCCAGCTAGACTCAATGAGTATTGACTCTCATGCTTTCTAATCAAAAGATTTAGTATTCTTCTTAAAGATCCAGCATTAAAATAAATAAGTTTCTAGTCTTCACGATTGTGGAGAAAAGCTTAGAGATACAACCAGTTAAGTATGTCCAAGAGATTGAAAAGCCCAGGAGGTAAATCAAAATAATCTGAAAGGATTTTTTAAAAACTCTTTCATGTTTTCTTAATTTCATGTCATGATTTTAGGGAGCTTGATTTATGATTTGTGAATGCTTAGGGCTGGGAGTACCAAATCCTCACTGCCAGCTCCTCAATACCCCATGAACTGGTCTGCAGGACACCGAATTCTTGCTTCCCCATTGCTTGCTCCGTGCACCTTAACTGGATCAGGAGCAAAAAAGCATCAGACCCAGAAGCCTTTCATCTATAAAAGGTAGGTCCCTTTATGGATGAGAACTGAGCACCACCTCAGAGAATGAAAACAGCAAAGCCCTGTGGGCAGAAAACATGCCAGCAACTCAGTACTGCTCCCTCACAATTTCATTATTATTAGTCTCCTAATTACACATGCTGAGATGAGCGCACTTATGAAAACACTCCTGCGTGTGCAGGGCATCTCTAAATGACTGCAAGTGTTCAGATTTAAAGACACAAGTAAAATAAGCTGTTTTCAATCATTCCTGTTTTAACTAATTAAATTTATGCATGCACAGACTTGTCAACACGGACTGTTTACATACCAGATCGAAGTGAATCTACTTTTTCAGTTCTGTGTGAAAAGAAACAGGACAATCTTCTTTCAAAACGGGAAGGCATACCCCTCCCCACTCTTGCAGAACTCAAAAAGAACTGAAAGGAATTTGTTCAAATGTTGCCTGCTGCTAGTAAGTGCCTTGAAAATTTCAACCTGACACTTTTTTTAAAAAGTCCCAGATATGTGAAAATATAGGCATTTTCATTAAAAACTCTTTTTTGAAACACAAGCTTGGATACAGCATTTCCTATTGCAAGAATCAACCATTACAATAAAATCAAAAGTACCAAAGCTGGGTGCACTGTGCAAAGTCATGTCTCGAATCACCCGAGTGCCAAAACAGGACCACATCAAAAGGAACTGCTGAGCTACTTTCTTCAAAGAACCTTGTCTCTTGGCAGCTACCTACAAAAAAATATATATTTATAACATACATAAACTTTTGTTATAATTTTGTACTGTCCAATGTGGTGCATGTCTGCCTATTTGCTTTACTGGAAAACCACATCTCATCATAAATTTAGCTGCATGTTAAAGAAAAGTAGGGTAAAGATTATAATAAATATACTTGAAGCCACCCAATACATGACAGTTCTGTACAGATTAGTCTGCACAAAGAGGAAATCTACAATAGAACAATACTTGATAACTTCTAAATCATAGTATTTGTGCTTGCAAGGGTTACATCTAGATTACAACTAATAAAGGAATTTATTAGACAGCCTAACAACATCCTCTGGTCTTATCTTAATTTGATTCTTGATAATTATCTAGTTCAGGAAGCAAATTACCTAGTTCAGGTAATTATCTAGTTCAGGAAGCCAATTTAGAATAAATACTGGTAAGCCTACACTGCAAAAATAATTCACTTGCATTTTTAAACTACTTGGCTTCTGCTGTACTTATATCACTTTTAGTGCTTACTTTCTGTGAACATTCATATAATCAAGTTTCATCAGCAATAACACTTTTTCAGAAAGCAATGTTTAAGCTTACACTCTCAAATACATGTTTTCTGTATTCATACCTAATTCTGAAAAGTCTGTTCTTTTAAGGAGTTAATGGAAACAGCAACAAGTCCTTTATAATCAGTCATAACTAATAGTAGCAATGGATCAGTGAAAAGAAATTTCCCAAAAAATCAAATATTTTCAAGTAACAGACACATGCAGAAAGGGAAAAAACTGTAGGATTTTTAACATGATATCCTTTATGAATTATCTGATCAACTCTCATAGTGAAATCTGGAAACAAAATGGCATTTTCCAATAGAACAAGTAAATATAAAATATATTATCAACCATGATGTAAGATAATAGGTAGATGGAACTGTATAATTACATAGCATTGAATTACAACGTGCTGATGCCTGCTGGGCTAAGAATGTTCATATGACTTGTGAGTACATTTCAGCATCCAACTAAGTAATATAAGATTTGTCACAAGTCAGTAACTAATGTTTCAAAGTTTCCTTAAAAATCACACAACTTTACCTTTACCCTTTTTTGAATAATGAGCTAGTCACTAATCTTTATTCACTAATCTTTATTCACTAAAATAAATAATGATGACAATAATTAGGGCTGTGCAAGGCTTACGGTCCCTGATCCAATCCAGCGGAGATTTGGCCTGACTTGGTGGCTGAATCTCTGCATCCAAATTGAATCAGGAGACCCTTTAATCTCTCTGAATCGATTTGGAGAGATTCAGAAAGATTTGGCAAGTTGGACATAGACACAGCTTTAAATGGTTTTCCTACAAACCTCAAGGTACCGGGCAGCTCGTCAATGCTGAGATGCTGGGGAGGATGGAGTGTCCCATGGAAGCGTGTGTGTGGGGTCCCCAGTGTGCTTGGCAGCAGACCCGGAAATGGACCAGAAGCACTTCCGGGTCCACTGGGGAGCATGCGCCCCCCTGGCCAATTGCCAAGCTGGAGGGCATAGTGGGAGGGGCCCCCACGTGCTCCCCAGCAGACCCAGAAGTGGACCGGAAGTAGTTCCGGTCCACTTCCAGGTTCGCCGCCAAGCATGCGGGGGGCCCCCCCCAGCTCCTGTGAGATGCTCCATCTGCCCCACCATCGCATGGTGGGCTCCATCTGCCCCCACCATCGTGTTCATGAGCCGTGCCTGGTATGTAGAAAAAACATTTAAAGCTGTGTCTATGACAGAATCGCCAGTTCTCCGAATCAGCATCAAATCTTCAGATTTGGATTCGGCTGAATTGAATTGGGGACAGTGATCCAAATCAATGAATCAAATCACTGTCCCTGATTTGGGCTGAATCCAAATCTGAATCAAATACGGCTCATTTGCACACCCCTAATAATAATCAGTCCAGCTAAAATTCTCAAAGAAATAATGATTTATCACATCCACCTCCTGTGTTGCATCATTTTAAGAGATGAATCTGAATCAAAACATCAGATACCTACACCTTTGTATATGAGGGAAGAAGGTGTGATAGAGCGCTTGACATCTGAACTCTGATCCAGCTCCAAACTTGGCACATGGAATTGAAGAAACCAAAATACTGGCATTGAGCAGCCCTGACCTGAAGTCTGAAATTTGGATCCAGATTTTGCAAACTCAGGACCTTTGTTCCATGCTAAACACCTGTTACTTGATAGCGCACACTCGTAACTCAAATCCTAACCCCCATTTACCAACCTTCACAACACATCTGTCCACCATGGAATCCAACCACTCAATGTATGACTCAATAGGTGACTGCTCCTCCAAAAGGTGATCAAACTCTTGATACACTAGAAAACAAAGGGGGAAAAAAACTCCCAAATCAGAACTTTAACTCCATTTTAAGGCAAGACTGGGGGAAAAGCATCTGAAACCGTCAACAATGTGCTGCCAATTAGCTCAGCTAATCACAATCAGTTATTTAACTATTAAATATGTGTACTCCTTCTGGCTAAAGCCATTCCTGTGCTTGGTCTATGGATCCTGATCCCGTGGAAATTAATGAGGATTCTTAAAAAACTTCAGCTGGAGCAGGATCAGGGACAATCATTTGAAATCATCTTTTGGTTTAAACTTCAGCTGCCTGCCCGGAAATAAAATACGTTTATGGTGTTCTCCGCGCAAAGCACTAAGCTAGGCTTTGACCCTGGTGATGAAAAAGGTCATGCATGAAATTGATTTAGAAATGCATAGAGGATCTTTTAAACACCAAATGGGTAAGTATTGTTGATAGGCCTCTCATTTGTAAATCTCCAGTGCACAACGAGTTAGCTGTAAGATCATGTTTTAACTGCACCCATTATTTCTTTCTATTGCTAAACAAGCAAAAGAACATTATTTCCAATAAAGTTTGTACTTTTAAAAAAAAGAAGTGATCATCACCACACAAATATTATGATTACGAGGGAGTTTCCAAAGACAGCCTGAATGCCTTTGATTCTCTCTCTCTCGCTCTCTCTCTTTTAATACAGAAAGTAAAACCAGGCAAGTCATTCACAAGTGTCAATTAAAATTGCGAGTCTCCAGTTAATTTATGAGAAGAAGCTATTGGAAGACAAGGAGTCATATATCTGAACATCTCAAGGAATTGTTCTGCAACTGAGCTAAAGAAAATGGTCCAGTAAATCAAGAGGAAAGATACTTTATACCTGCTGTGTCACAGGATGATTTAATGTGCTGTGCATTTCCCTTTATACTTAATTATAAACAACAGGAGAGAGGAATTTCCCACCATTAGAACAGATGCTGGGAGCAGACGGAGGAGGCAAACTCTGAGCTGGCAGTTAGAGAAGAATGTCAGAGGGAGACTAAAAAAAAAAAGCAAGATACAAGAAGGTTTTCCCTTCCAGATGCATGGGCAGTTTTATGAGCAGCACACTGGCCTGCATGCTGTAGTTCAGGCAGTGCTCTTGCCAGCTGAAATGGCCAAGCAGCTGGAATGCTTTTAAGAGTTTTCTCATCCTACATACAGTTGTGATGCAGCACAGGAGTTTATTTTATTTTGCTCATTACAAGGGGCTAAGCTGGCACAGCTGGGAAATGCTGAGGAATTAACCCTTTCTTGCTTTCCCCTCACTATTTTGTGAACCAAAGACTCTTCTTGCTCAATACAGATCAACAGGAGGAGGCCGGTCTCCACCTTCTGACCTGAGGCTCTGGCCAGGCATAGAATAAACTGCTTCACAGAACAGGTGAAGTAATTTACATCCTTTGAAGCATGAGGAGAGGGACAAGGGTAGGATCACAATTTATTGTCTGCTTTGCTGCTGGGGAAGGGCACCTATATACCTTCCCTTACCCAGGGCTGGTTATAAAGTTACTTTTGTAGCCTAAAGGGACTGTCACAGGCATTACATTTCTACCAGGAGAATCACCACTCTTTTGGTGGAAACTACAAGGGTACAAATGCTGATTCAGTTTCTCCCAGGGGAAACATGCCCCCTCCAGAAGAAAGATCTTCCAGGTGTTAACCTGGTGTCAACCTGGTGGGGATTTCAAAGCCAGCAGGGTCAGAAATTGGGCTCAGGGGGCTTTCCCAGCCCCACAGGCTTTAAATGCTGTGTGTGCCACGACCTGGCACTGGACCTCTCTACAGGAGGAGAGTAAAATGTCAGGGAAAGACTCCCTGCCTATTCCCCAGACTTGGGTGTCCCCAGTCCTCCATTTCCCATTCTGGGAACAGGAATGGATTAGCCACTGCTACCTATGCCTTCCCCAGACTGGGATCACCCTGGTCTCAGGAGCAGGGGTGAAGGGATGATTGTAGGCTGAACACCTATACTGTTCCCTCTCCTGGAAGCATATCTGATGATGGAAATTTCTACCACTAGAATCTACCACTAGAACCTGTTTCATCTGTGGCCACAGACAGCTCTCCCAGGGACATGAAAGAAGGAGTATAAGAGAGAAATCAGGACATAAGCAATTATATTACTTCCTTTCTTATGTCCTTATGACCAGTTTTTTAGCAGAATTCACAGATTCACTGGAGACTGACATGGTCGCACCATGAGCACTTCTGCTATGGCCTCAAATTCTCAACTTCTAGGCTTCTAGCTACTCACCCCCGTGTCCACATCACCGAAGCAGGGTATCGTACTATTAACAAGGTGAATGAGCCTCTCTGTAATAATAAGTGACTGCAACAGTTTTAGTATAAGTCTGCATAGCTCAAAGATGTTTTTCCAGGTACTATAGTTGGAAATTGTGCCCTATGGATGACAAATGTTGAGATTTCCCAACACCAGTAATCTGTGAAAGGGTGCTGAAAGTCCACATGCAATATTATTATTAAGAAATCTCAATGCCATTATAAAGTGAGGATCAAATATTACCCTCTGAGGGGGGACCTGTTTAAACATGGTATGTATGTACGTGCACTGGAAAGGGATAAAGTAGTTTAGGTAAAATAAGAATCTGAATCTTCACCCAAAATAAATCAAACCTAGATCAGTCTCCTTTATAGTGTGAAAAGTTTGAATCGCTTTTCTCTATCTATACCTTTCAGCCAAGACTTAAAAGAGGATGGGGAAATCAATTGATTAGTAAGCTTTTAGGGGCAGAGAATATCTTTTAGATGCATGTACGTACAATTCCTAGTACTATGGCCTCTAATCCTTACTGGGGCCTTAGACACTACTGTAATGCAAGTGCAAGTGGCAAGACATGGGAAAGTTGTCTTACTACTGTTAGTATAGAAAAAGAAAATGCTCTTAAATAGCAGTAAGATAGTGTGTGAGGATATATACTGGAGATTTAAAAGGGACAAAGCTGATTTTCAAGCCTGCTCTAAGCTTTCTTGTAGAATGGAAAATACATTGCAACAGCAGCACTGCATTTGCTGCACTGGGCCTAACAAAAAATGTAAACTCTTTAGAACTACATCCTGGTAGACTTATTCTTGTTTACCTGTCTTTAAATTGCCTCTACTGAGGGAGAAGCTATGGCAAAGTTAAAGAGAGAAAGTAAATGCCACATGTCTACACACATCTCAAAGTAATCCTGATCCAAGCCTGATCATTTATATTGGATTATTGCTTCTGAAATAGCCTCTCCTCTATGTCCCATCATACGCCTTTCCTTTTTTGTTGCAGAGTGATTACCTACCAACACTTACATGTGCTTAAATCCATCCCTGGTCAGGAAAGTTCTTACGATTATATTTCATTATAATGGGACTTTTAAACACATACCTAAGCTTAGCACATTTTTAAGCATCATTCCTGAATATGGATGTTTTCCTGAATCAAGGCCATGGCTATTAAAACAATTACAAATTAAGGTTTTGGGAACTGGCTAATTCTTAGGGGTTGGGGATGGGTGCTAAGGACATTATAGGAGAAGAGAGCTCTTCTGGCTGCTAGGAAACAGGTTAATCTGGACTCTTAAATTCAGGAAGTTCCACTCTGTCCCTGCCCGAGACTGACTCTCAGTACAGTCTGCCTTCTCTGCTGCCAACTCCTGGCTCTTTCCTCTCAAACCTGGAATCATCAGTGGTGAAGGAGAGTCATGTCAGGAGGTAAATCCAAAGGCTGGGAGGAAATGGCAAGAATCCTAAAACAGTTTTCTGCTGGGAAGTGGAGCCAGCAGGCAGCAGTTTAACTACGGTGGGACAGCCAGGCCAGCAGCCCTGGGTGCTAATTTATGGGGGTGGGAAAATAACAGCTGCTACCACAGCTGCGCAATTGCACCAGTGTCACAGCAGCAGCTGGAAGTTACCACTGCTCCTATGCATACCACTGCCCCGAGCTCCCAGCTACCTTGTTACACATCTCCCAACATGAGATGGTCAGGGAATACATGGTCAACCACCTGCTTTTTGGAGCTTCCTGAATTCAATGAGAAATGTGAGGTGTATGGGAGAGCTTGTGTTACTTTCAGGATACCAAGTGAGAGCAGAGATTAGAAATAGTGCTAATGGCAACTGTACCCATGTTTAGGACCTCAGTGTAGAACACCAAGAGATGTGCAGCAAGTGCTGCTTTAGGATTATAACTGTGCATTGTATGGACAACTCTGCTAAGTATTTTGCAATTGCAGTGGATGGCTTTTCACCCTAGATGCAACTTGCCACTTTAAGAAAGCACATCTCTGAGCTTTCTGAAAGTCATTCTTCAACTCATGCCCTTTGTTATACCAAAAAAAATGATGTCAACCTATATATTCTCTGGGCATATGACAGGTATTGATCAAGAGAAAGTCATTATGAAATTTCAGCCAATAAAAAGTTCACTTGTTCATAAATGTGCTGTGTAAGGCCTATGGTTTTTTTCTTTTATAGGCCTTTACAGGTGACTCAAATATATAATAATATTCTTGTCAAAGCCATCCAAAAGGCATCCCATGATATTATAACAGGAAAAACCACCACATCTATATTCCATCAGATAAAATGATTAATAGCTGGACCCACAGTCTTAAGTCAAAGAAAAGACTTATATTAACCTCAGCAGGTTTTGGACAAGGCCCAGGAGCTACATCAGTCATTTAAAACACTAGAAATAAACTTCAATTTAACATTATCCATGTCCATGTCCATGTGTCAAAATGTAACCTTTCATCTTTGCCTCACCTTTCATTTGGATGAAACATTTCAGTATTTATTTTAGCAGCCGGTGATCAGTAGCCAGCAGATGATATTCTACTCCCTTGTTACAGTATCTCTTAATTATTACATTAATTCACTGTATTCACACATTATAAAACGGAACAACACTATTACTGTTGTGTTTTGTATCCGACAGGAAGGTGTTCACCATACTTCACATGGGGGTTCTATTCTTACATTGTATGATGAGCTTTCTGTGCTCCTCACGCGAGTCCTCCATGGTGTAGAGAGTTTGTTTGGTAATGCTGTTCAGATCCACATTCCTCCAGTCCTCTAGCATTTGGAATGTAATATCTGCACTGTGGATCACCGTTCTTGAAGCCTATAATCCAATCCAATCTACTCATTAGTTCATGGTTTATTAGGTGAAAAAATAGGTTTATCCCCTTTTATGCTTCCTTAACCATCATCTCATTAAGATGGTTCTTGGTCCCTGCTCCTCCTCTCTGCCCCCTTCCACAAACTACAAATCCAGACAGGCATGTCTAATCTAACTGCTCTTTCACTGGACTCTCAAGTCTGCAATATTTTTACTGCTTTTCTTGCTCTACTCCAGTCCAAAATAAATTTAAAAAAGAAAAAAAGTCTCACAATGGCTTGGATCTCCATATCCCTCCCCTATTCAGTGTATGGCAGAGATCCTCTGTGTGCACTTCTTCCCTCAGCTACATGAAAAGGGGTTCATCTGCCTCTATACCATTGCCTGTCCCTCCTTTGGACCATGCCCAGGCCTCTCCATGGATGCAGGGTCTGCATAAAGGTAAGGGACAAGGGGCTAAGGCAGGTGGGTGTGATACGGGGCTGAAGTAACACACATTAGTTCTGTGTAAATGAAGCAGAGAAGACAAACCAGGTTGGGACTGTATTATCTTTCCCAAGGGCTTCCCCCTTAGGAACTACTGCAGCCTGAAGAGTTCCTAGTATCAGGAGCAGTTGGGGGCCAGGCTTGATGCAGAAAACCGGGGCCTTTGTGTGAAGGCCTTGGCTTTCTCTGGATCCCCCTGGATCCACAAAGATTCCTGGTGATCCATGCGGTTTTGGACAGGCTTCACAGCTTAGTCTGCAAATCTGCCCCCACTACAAAAGGAATGGAGGAAGGACTCCACAAGGGGATCCTCAGGACACATTCACGCCTCCTCACTTCCACCCCCAGGAGCACCACTGGGAAGCACACCCTGCCCACTCACTCCTGCTCTGTGCGGGCCTGTGCCTGAAATTAAAGCAAGAAGGTCACCTAGGGCAGCACTGAGTACATGCCAGGAACCCCCCTTGGGCTTTCTGCTGCAGGCACGTGCTCAGCACTGCCCTCAGAATGACAACATTGCCTCATTTCTAGGTATGCAGAGCAGGAGCAAATGTGCTTAAGGGCAGGGCTCCCAGGGACAGCATGGAGGAAGTACAGACTCGCCTTCACTGAATGTTCCTCCCTTGTCCTCTTGCATAGTCCTCTGCTCTAAGGGCATTGATCTGGACATTAGATATACTTTTCAAAAGTAGTGCCATGAATAGAATACGCAAGCTCTGCCTTGTGAGACAAGGCCTGTGCTGCTATAAGTGGGTAAAGCAACACTAGAGCCAAGAGAGCTGCTTTGGTTTATACCAGTATAAAATTTGGCCCTATGCATTCTATATTGTACTCATGGCATCATTTAATCAGGGTTAAAAATACTCACAGATGTTCACTGATTGTAATTCTACACTTGAAATTCCTGAGTACTTTCCTCATTTTTACTTGAGGTTTAATGACACATTAGATCTGAATTTTTCGGTTTTTCATACAAGCATTTTGCTTCCCTCCTTTAGGGCTTGATCCAAAACCCATTGAAACCAATGGAATGTCTCCAATTGATTTCCACAGGCTGGACTGAGTCTAAAACCGTCTTTTAGGATGAGATCTTGATTTTACTGCACAGAAATGTCTAGTAGTGCTGGGTGCTCAAAGAATGCTGGATTGACACCACTATCTAAAGACATATTTTTGACCCTCTTGACAGTTTTCCAGGTCATCTGAAGATTGTAACAAATATTATCAAATTGTGAAAGCCTCATGTTTCAAAGAGCTCCCTGTTTAATATCCAAGCGGCACATTATCAAAAGTCAGCCAAAAGGGTATTAAATAAACTAGAGGGGTAACTCTGAAATATCTCTACCTGGCAGAGATGATTTAATGATGTCTGTCGCCGAAGAATTTGAGAAAATCTTCTGGACACTGCAGGAAAATAGAGTTACACATTTATATAACATTCTAAACAAAGAGACTGGTTTTTCAAAGTACTATGTTAAAAATAGCAACAATTACATGTACTGATTTTCCTATTCTGGTAAAATAAATATTTGTTTCTTATTTATTATTCATATCAATGACTCAGTTGTCAAATATTAACTTCATTTGGGTGCTTCAATCAGTAGTAACAAAACCTCATAACATTTGTATCAGTAAATGATGATTTGACTGCCCCAGGAAGGCATGGAGCATCTTATTAAGGCTTTCATAGTTGAAATTTGGGCTGTATACATGTATTGTTATAAAATCTGTAATCCCAGTCTATCAAATTGAATGCGTACTAGTACCTAGCAATGTTTTTATAGGATTGCACACACAACAGTAAACACTAAATGCCTTGAAGTAAGAATTTTTTTGGAGAGCTGGGCATCAAGTGCAAGCAAACACTAGAGGGTACTTCAGTTTACTTTCATGTTATAGTCACCAAACATCTGCAGATTAAAGCAAGTAGACCACAGAAATATTTGAAGTCATATTTGTTGTTATCTCATATTCCTTCTATATTGCACAAGAGGATGTTAAAATATATACTTTAAATGTTATTAGAAAGTTTGTTGTCCCAATATTTACATATATCAGAACAAATTTCACTGTTGTGCATTCTCAGTATTTTTGAATGGACAAGAATTTTCTCAGGACAAACTTTTTGTAATTTTTGCATAAGTAAGAAAATTACCAACAACATCCAATAGGTTATGCTACTTTATGTTCTAA
>NW_005842100.1:1687703-1713367 GCF_000455745.1 Alligator sinensis | reverse complement strand
CTGCTGATCAATAGTTAATCCTTCTCCTAAATTAGTTTTTTTTTAACCTTGTGATGTGGAATTTAGTGCTCCTGAAAGGAAGAGAATTGAGAGCCGTGAAATAAAGCAGGCTGTATCAATAGGTGATGTGCGCTGCAGGCATCTACAAAGCACGCCTGAAAGGGAGTAGTGCCCTTTCCTGTGGTGACAGGGTAATTTGATCTCCTTCATTTTTTAACTCTGGCACTTTTTTGAGCAAGGGCCTCAAGCTGTATTCAAATTGTGCAAGCCCAAAGGGTTGTTTAATAATTTGCTTTGCCTAATATCATGCCCAATTTTTGCTTACTATCAACAAATTAATTTCTTACCAGAGTTCACAAAAAAGGAAAGACATTTCTTCCTACTTAGAGCAGTGCCTTATTATGCTTAAAAGAAATTGCTTCTCATGAGGAGTGGAGATTATAGTGAATTAAAGATCCATAATGTTGATTTTTTTTAGGAGGAATGGAATCTGAACATAACTTCCAAGTAATTTTATAATCAATAAATAATACATTCTTTTTAAATTGAGGAGAGAGAGAAAGAGAGAGAGAGAGAGAGAGATCAGTACGTACACTCAAACTTGATATTTCGTAGGTTTTCTGGCAGGTCATGGAGAGCTACTTTTAGCCATTCATCTAGCTGCTTTGCAAACTTTCGGATCACCTGAGTCAAGCTGAAAAGAGAAATCACCACTTCAAAGAAAGTTTTTATTCGAAAGGCCTATAAGCTTGTAAAACCACAGCTCCCTGCCCAACACCCCATTATGAGAAATGAGCATATGACATGAGTTTCAAGGATAAATGGTGCCTTATTACTGCATTCAGGTCCAAAATTTGGGATTTGAACTGGGCTTCAAGATACGTAAGACAGGAATGCATGCCAATTCGCAAGGCTGCTTCTGGCTGGTTCAGTGAGTGCTCAGATTGGAAAACTGTGCTTATAATGAAAAGAGAAAACCGGACCCAGTTTTAAGGGAGCAAAGTAGATACTGGGACAAATTCTGGCCCTCATTCATGTCACCATATAAATGGAGAATCCCCAGTGACATCAGCAGTGTACTCCATATTTATTATGGAGCAAAATAGGTTGCTTAATTACCAGGTTCCTTAACTGTCACTGGCCATGTCTACATGTGCACTTTACTGCACAGTAGACTAACTTGCTGTGCAATAAAGTGTCACGGTCTAGTCGTGCACAACAATTAGGCCAGTGTAGCCTAATTTACTGTACCATAGGATAATTCCATCAGACACAGGTACTATCCAATGATGGAGTAAATTACTGTGCTAAAATGAATGTGTAGATAGCGATGTCTGGGTTAGTTTACTCTGGCTCAAATTGTGCTGGAGTTTATTCAGTAGCATTAATTGCACATGTAAGCATGCTCACTGAGAACAGGTCAAGCAGGATGACAGATACAAAGCCGAATGCATGTAACAGACTTGCAGGAGTCTAGAGCAGCGAAGAAACTGCATTGCTTTCTAAATACCTACATTTTGCAAACAGAGTTGTCAAACTGGGCCACATTTGAGCACTACCCTTTGCAAACAACCCAATATGTGTAGACAGAAGTGCTTGCTAATAACTCATTGCCCCTGCAGAGTCACTTGGAGAACTGAGGCCTTGGACAGGAAAGAAAGCATCTGAAAAGATCTTTGGTCAAGCACAAGTCAAACAAACATCAGGAGTACAGGAATAAATCCAGATCCATTCAAGCATCTTTGAAGGTGCTCTCTGTACTTCATTAAACTTGTAACTGTGCTCGGTGTTTTTGGCTTAGAAATAAAAAAAGAAATTAGCCCCAACCTATTCAAACATCAGAAAAAGCAGCATGGTTTTAGCCTCAACCATGCTACTTTAAGGAAGAGTAGAACTGGGGTCAGCTGTGCCAAGCCTGTCCAGACACACAGAGAGGAGGGAGGACAAAAAGAGCTTTTTCCGCTCCCCCTTTGGAGCCTCCATAACCTCACTGCGGTGTACAGCCACCACTTTTTGTGGGTATCAGCTATACATGTTACTCCAGGAAAGGATTTGATGAGGACCTGGACATGGCTGGAAGTGTGTAGTACACCCACTGAGAGGTTGGCTTTACTGGCTCTGCAACATTTGTACCCAGGGAGCCTGAAAAATATTCTGGCTGAGTCAGCAAGAATTCATCCTAGGACTTCCATTGCTATGAGACCCTTCTGAACCCCCCTCCACTGCGGGCTATGCCTTAATAGCCACAATCTGGCCCTTTATATGCATTACAAAAGTCTATATTCACACTCAAGTCTCTCCTTATTTGCTGTGAAAGAACTAAGCAGCTTGAGAAAAGGGCTGTATGCCGTTTAATCCTTCTGATGAAATAGATTTTTGGGGGTGAAGTCTGCAAAAAACTTACAAGATTTATCAAAGAAATCCCGTGCTCGTACACTGATTCTGATTGCAAAAAAAAAAATACTTTGTATCTCTTTAGCAAGTTCTAGAACCTGAATGCTGCTCACCAGTTCATGTAAGTAGAACAAAAGCCTGAAAACATTTGCTGTAATTAGAGCCACAGAAAAATGTTGATGACCAAATGCACAGTGCAAATAGTGAATACTCAAAGCAACAGTCTCAGTAAATTGTTTGTGAGCCTGTCATGTGCTGAAATCTGGCTGTATAAAACCTGTCAAATAATTCTGTATGTGGTACTAATTTATAAAACTATAAATATAAAAAGTCTGTTCTCAAGTAATTCACAAAGGGAGAAAGAAGCTATAAATAAACTCTTTGCTGTGATTTTGCTGATCTCAGTTCTGTTCTTGCTTTTTAATTACAACTCTGTGGACACGTTAAGATCCATACAGGAAAAGAACAGACAAGATCTGCTACGTTGATTAAAGAAGAACTTTGTTCTGAAGCTAAGATATGCCATATGAGCCAATTTCTGGAAAATGCTGAAGAACGCACCCCTATAATAGGTACATATCTATGCTGCATAATATAGTATTAAGTGTATCCAGTGCCCTGTTTGGGGCCCCATACACATTTTAATCCTGGTAAATGGAGCAATACTGTGGGTCTGGGGTTGAACACAAAGACCAGTAGCTGAAATGCATTTGTGCATACATCTGTGGACTACACAGACTTCCCTTGTAATCAGAATTCAGCCTACTGTGATGTCAGTTGTGAAGACTAGCCGGGCAATCTCTGAACATTTTCAAATAAGCTTTACCATGACACTCCACAGCCTGCAGATTTCTGGCACACATACATGCTCATGCCAGAAATCGGACCATCTATTTACTACAAGACTTTTTTTCAGGATTCCAGCTATCTTTAAACTCATTTATGTTGATTCTCATTTGCAGATTGGAAACTTAGGAAAATAATACTTTTTGAGAACTGTACTAAAATAAGAACAGCAAAAAACAAATACCTCCCTGCTAATTCAAACCAAAAAAAAGGTTAATATTGCTTAACCATACTCGCCTGTCAGGTAATGCCTGCAATACTGTTGGCATCAGAACTCCGGAAATAGCTTTGTACAATATAGAATCACAAACTCCAACTATATTTACAACCGTGGAAGAACCCAATACAGGTAGCATGTGAGGTGGCATCCCTTGCCAAAAGTGCAGAAGAAAACTTTGAACCTATAATTGCATACACAGAAAAAATTAAACAAAACACATTAGAATTTCTTTTTAAAAGATTTCCTTACACGCTATTGCTATAGCACTATAGTTGTACGTGGTGCTCCACAAAACTCTCATGAAAGAGTCCCTATCTGTAAAGGCTTGCACTGAAACCTAAGACAACTATGTTCTGTGATGGTACCTACCCATGCATGAGAAGGTAAAGTAACATTTTTAGTGACGGCATCAGATTTAGACTTCAGCTTCATGTTAGCACAGTGCAAAGTCCTCATGTGTCCCACATACGTTTTATCCTCCACCAATAGGAACAGTGGATGCTAATTCTTTGATTTCTACACAGAGAACCTGATTTTGCATTTCTTACCCCTTGTGTAGAGATTTATATATGTGCAAAGTGAATGCCAGATGAGCTAGACATCTTCCAAGATCAATTTGGAAAGAAACAATACATTTTTCTCTTTGAAAGAATTTTCAGAATTTTTATTTTGACTAAATGAAGTTTCCACTTTTTTATTTCCCATGAATAAAAAATAATAGAAACATTAAAAAAATGCAGCTGAGCTCCTGTCCTAAGGTTTGATTAAGGATACCTAGACCATCTCTGACAGTTGTCTAGTCTAACCTTCAATGAAGGAGATTTCTCAACCTTCCTAGGTTATTCAAGAGTCTTGCCAACTTAACAGGTAGAAAGCTTCTTCCCCTTTGCTGTAAAATAGGCTGATTTCTTTCTCTCTGTCTCCCATAGAGAATAACCTGTAATTGTCCCCTTTTATAATAAATTTCTGTATGCTAAAGGATTTTCTCCCTCTTGGTGTTCTCTTATTAGACTTATTAATACAGCTTAGAACCAGAATTGCTTTTTTGCAACAGCATCATACTGACTCTTTTTCAATTTGTGGTCTGTGATATATCCTACATCTTTTTTCCTTAGTATTTCCCCATTTTATATTTGCTTACTTGGTTTCTCTTTCCTATGTGTAATACTTTGCATTTTCCTTTACAGATTTTCATCCTGTTGATTTCTGATAATCCTTCCAACTTCTCAGGACCATTTGAAAATTGAACCTGTTCTCCAAGGCAAATGCAAGTCCCTGCAGTTTGGTGTATTCGTAAAAGTTGTCGGTGTACTCGCTATAGCATCATCCAAACCATAAATAAAAACAGTGACTAGAAATGGACTCAGGACAGGTACTTGTGGAAACCCACTTAAAGTCATTCCACTTTGACAATGTACAATTGAATAATTATTCTCTGAGAGCAATTTTTGTATGCACTCGTTCTGGTGATTATATCTAGATCACATGCAGTTCAGATGTATTATGGAAAAAGGGAGGAAAGATGGAATCAGTATTCAGTAAAGAAAGTGTGGGGGGGGGCAGGGGAGGAGAAGGGATTTCAGCCCCCAAAAAGTGAAAATTTTCATTAAGGAAAAGAAAGCTTTTTTCACAGAAGAAAATACCAGTATTCCAGCGTGATGATGATTACAGCCAATTTGCATTGGTGGAGATGCTTACACAAGGTCCCAAACCATGAAGAATCTGGCTATGATATATGATATGTCGTGTCATGTCATGAGTGTTTACAGTGTCTTGAGTTAAAGAGCTTCAGCTTGGAACTGGGAATAGTAGAAAAAGAGAGGGAGAGGTACACACTAAACAGAGTTCTGGTGTGGATCTCCATGGGGGCCCAAGGGAACTGGGTACCCAGTTTTGTTAGATGTCCAGTTGGATATAGCTGTCTTAATGGTCTTAGACTCCTTTGAACATCCCCAGCTGTCTGTATTCAGATGCCTTAATCTTCTCCATAAGCAGTTTAAGATAATTTGTCTATCAGCAGTTTTTGGAGTTTGTAATTCTCAAACTCTAACTTATGGGATGTCTGTTACCAGACAGTCTTCAGACTAAAAGCAAAAAAATGTATATTTGTGATGGTAAGTTATATATTAAGGTGCGTCCGATCAACATGGTGCCTCAAGCTGACTGTAATGTATCAGTATGAATTCTGGATCCAAAATATATGCTGCTCATTACTAACAGATATACAGGCAACCAACAGGAAGTGTTATTACCCACACTTAGATATAGTTGAGCAAAGGTACATTTATGCTAAACATTGACAGAAAATCTCCAATACCGATCTCTTTTGGTATATAAAGACCTCCCTGGGGAAATGGTGGAGTCATACACAATTGGACTCTTCAAAACACATGAGAACACGGTAGGGGCCAAGCCTATGCTGAAGAAGAGGTAGACTAGATAACTTAGTAGGTCTGGTCTATTGCTAATGTGTGTGTTGCTGCCACAGATTTTTACTCAGCATCAATCACATAAAATGTACACTATTTACATGAGTACAGATACCACCTATTAACCACTGAAATACTACCTACGCAAAAACAATAGCTTAAAATGTCACATTCAAAATATATTCTAAGAATAACCTTAAGCATTATAAAAGTACAAGTCTTTTTTCTTGACATACCTCATCAAAGTTGGCTCTGATTACAGTGTCTAGTATCCGCTGACAGTGAGTTCTGTACATCATAATAAAGGTAGAAACCTGAGAAAGACAGATGCACAAAAGATCAGAATTGAAAAACATTCTGCCTTAAAACATACTATCCAAATATATTGTACAAAAAATAACCTGGCTTTTTTCTCTTTATGCATAACTGCAAAGATAGTAAAATCAGCTAAAACACCAAATTTAGTTAGATTAGGATTGTGAAAAACTTAAGTCTTAAAGATAAATTCTCCCTTTCGATCCATGCATTTTTTTTGATGTCAGTGTGGATTCTTCAAATGAAAGATGAGAAAAAAAAGTCTTGATGAGATCAAAGAGAAGAATGTAGCCCTTAATTAGGACAGAGAGAATATAAACCCTATTCTTTTGTGCACGTCAACAGTATACTACACATGTGAATGGCATTTTAAAACTGGAGGATCAGTCAAGGGGCAAGAAGAATCAAAATGCTTTTTTATATGCATATATACGTTTCTCTCCCTTTCTGGCCTATGTGCATGAGAAATGTCATAAACCCATTCTTTCCTCAAGAAAGCATTATACTTCTAACAAGGAAGTTCACTCCTTGGAGCTGGTACAATACATTACAGAAATGGAGGGCCAGGAGAGTAAGACTGCTGACTTAATCAGGTTTCCTTAGTTAAACCTGTTATATGATATGTACTAGAAATACAGTGTCATGAAGTTACACTGGGCTCAGCAACATTGTGAAGAAAAGGACAGCACATTTTGCATTGGGCACCTAACCTAAAGCAATACTTTTTTTCCTAGAACAGGGAGCACTTAAGTCCTTCATAAATAAAGTCAAAGCATTATTACACTCGCTGTTATTTAAAGGGCCTTACATTTTAGATCAACCTTTCACCCACAGATAAAAAGCAAGGCAGGCCAAATGAATATTTCAGAAGTGTTACCTTCTCCTCTGGCAAACTGGCTGGCAGATTTAGATCTTTGACATTTGGAAACTCTGGCAGTAATGTTCCAAGTTTGGAACGTGGTGAATACGCCACTGTCTGTTTGGTTACTTCTTTTTTTCCTGTTTCATTGACCCAGGCTGCTCCTTTCTTAGAATACATCACGTCATAATACTGGGAGTTCTCTTTCACTGCAATGCCATAATAATGGTACCTAACGCGTAAAGATGCACATTTTATAAACTGAGTTATTCACACAACATAAAAGAGAAGGGAAAAAGAAAAAATATGCAACTACTATTTTTTTAGCAAATCAGTTTCCATTCATTCACAAATGCTGGATCAATGAAAGAATATTGTAATGTAGCAGCTTTCCACATATCAGTCCTGCTGCTAAAACTATCCTAACACAAAAAGTAAACTCAGTTCTCTTACATGGCAGAAGAACAGACAGTGCAAATTTTTGTTGGCACTTTTGGAAAATTCTCCCTAAAGGCATTTTTTGAGAAACTTCCTGGTGGAGAGCTCTGCAGCAGCTCTGGCGCAGGGCTACAGAACCAGATCCTTAGGACTGCTATACCCCTCTGCTATCATTGCAGCACCTTGAATCTCAGACCCCATAGTGGCAATCTGATCCTGAGAAGCAAAAGTCTTCATCCCAAATTAAGCTGATTGGACAGTGTGTAGATGGAACAACATTTCAAAAAGAAACGGCATAAAAGGGTTGCACACAAACTGACATATGCCAGGAAATATATGTTTCAGGATGCCCACCCACTCTCTGTTTCCTTTTAAATGGTCAGAACAAATTTTAGGTTCCACCTCTCACAGGAGGTGACCACAGCAGTCCTGTCTTGTTATACATCCAAGAGATGACAATCATGTCCTCAGACTATTTTGCTGTGCACATCACACATTTCATTGACTTTCTCATGAGTGAGCTCCTCATCCCCTGCTCCAGTCCCCTCATGTTAAGTAAATGAAATATAGCACTCAAATGGTCCTCAAAACCCTTATCTCAGCTCGGGGAGAATTTCTCCCTTAGCAGGTGTAATCCAGTGGTGAGCATGTGTTATAAGGCCTGCTTTGTGCTGATGCAAAGAGAATACAGCCCTAGCTCCACAGCTTTGGTTCTTGAGCACAAGGTGCAGCAGCTCCAGTCCCTGAATGTCCCTAGTTCATTTTCTGGTGTGTTAGCCAAGGAAGTGGCCATTATGCAGGCATTGTGAGAGACGGCCATGAAGCTGCCATCTCATCCTGCTTGTATGCTCTGGTGTCAGGAGGCATAACTGGTGGGGAGAGAGAGGATTCACACTAATTTGGGGCTGGGTCAGGAGCGGGTGTGTCCGGGGAAAGAAATCATGGCAGGCAGCAATGCAGAGTACCTGAGCAACACCAAGAGGTTTTTGCGGTATAAACAGGGCCCTGGGTCTCAGAGCAGCACAGGATCAAAGGTGGCTTAAAGCCTCAGTTTCCCTGGGTTGTAAGTAGGGCTGTGTGAAGCTTTGGTCCCCGATTCGATTCAGTGGCGATTCGGTGCCCGAATCTCCGAATTCAGATCAAATCAGGAGACCCTTTAATATCTTCCAATCGAATCGGAACCCTCCAAATCGATTCAGAGAGATTCGGAAAGATTTGGTGATTTGGACATAGACACAGCTTTAAATGTTTTATCTACATACCTCTAGGTAGCAGGCAGCTCATGAATGCTGTGATGCTGGGGCACATGGAGTGTCCCACGGGAGCATGGGGGGGCTCCCCAGTGTGCTCAGCAGCAGACCCAGAAGTGGACCAGAATCATTTCCAGTCCACTTCTGGGTCCACTGGGGAGCCCCCCCACACCCTACCAGCTCAGCGACTGGTACCTCTTGAGTCTGTGGGGGGCACCCAGGGTCCCCCCATGGGCGATCGCCAAGCCAGGAGGGGAGCAGGGGGGCCTCCCAGTGCACTCCCTGGTGGACCTGGAAGTGGACCTGGAAGTGGACCGGAACTATTTCCGGTCCACTTCCAGGTTTGCCACTGAGCATGAGGGGGTGCCCTGCACTCCTATGGGACGCAACATCCATCCCAGCAATGCAGCATTCATGAGCCATGCTGGTACCTCGAGGTACGTAGAAAAAACACTTAAAACTGTGTCTATGTCTGAATCGCTGATTCTCTGAATCAACATCGAATCTTCAAATTTGGATTCAGCCAAATTGGATCAGGGACAGTGATCCGAATCAACGAATCGAATATGGCCAGTTTTGCACACCCCTAGTAGTGAGTTTTCACGCCAGGGGTGGGGGGATCCTTTTAGTAAATTCAGCAATCCAGGGAAGTTTTATTTGATCTCAGTTATGCTTACTTCATAAACAAAATATGAAATAAAGCCTCAAGAATTTGATTAGCCTTTACTTTCTGTTGTTTAATTTCTGGTATATTATACCCAGCAATACACTGCACAAAATGGATTTTCAGCTAGGCCCCTAAATCAAAGAAACAATAAGATTCAAAATTAATGTATTACCTATCTGGAAAGACTTCTCATTTTTACCAGTTTTATTACTCCCAAGGGCAAAAACTCATAAGCACACTTTGCAAGCATTCTTTCCCAAATTTCCCTTTATGTTACCATCTGAAAAAGTTAAGCCATTGGACAATATGCTAGTTTTATCTTAAGGAGAATAAAAATGCAGACCACACAGAGACATTTTATATGAAATAGTGAAATGAGCTTTTCTTTCACAGGCTGAGTATCTGCAGCACTCCTTCAGTGAAAGAAATATAATTCCCTTCATGCTATGTAGTTTCCATTGGTTAAAGTAACCCCTTGTGTATATAACTGAAGAGTTTCCCCACTATGGTACAGAAAGAAGCCAGCTTTTATGTTGAGCTGCCTTCTCATGACTCACCTGTGGTGGAACTGTTTTTAAGCTCAGCTGTGTTTCTTGCGGCAATAAACCCTGTTGCAAAGGCTAAAGCCTTCTGACTGATGTCCAGAAACACAGTGATGCTGTAACTCTGGACTTTGTAATGATACAAGGGAGCCATACCATGAAAAGGCTGAAGGCAGACCAGTGCAAAATTGATAATCTTAAACATTTCTACAGCCCAAGTTCTATTTGGCAGTAAGTGGGCAGTGGAGTGAAATATGAATGGCAGAAGCTGGTCAGTACAGTCATGGACAGAGAGACTGAAATATAGTGTATGGTTTCTAACTACTCTGTCTTTCATTTAATATGAACAAGATCAGAAACTACTGAAAATAGGAGCAGAACTCAACCAGAGCAGTATGGTTTTTAGCAATTAATGTTTTTATTGTAATGACTGTAATATGTGGGTATTTCTACCTTAACCCTTAACTGGAAAGAACAGAAATGCTATATTCTTTATACCATTAACAGCTAAAAGAGATGTAGCCTCCTCCTTCTGGAGTGGAAAGAAGTGAATTCCATGCCTGCTCCTGCTGTGAAACTCGATTGGCCATGAATCCATCTCAGTGGCAAACATGAATTTTCTATGTGGCTAAGGAGTTGCTACAATAAGGATTGTATATAGTCTTATAGAATTGTTGTTATTTTGCCTGGCTTCTTATTTTAAAGGACGATTATTGTTAATGACAGTCCAAGCCAAGTCTGGGAGTCTTACTGGCTAATCCAGTGAAACACTATGCAACCACTGGATATTCTAATGAAAATCCCACATCACCAAGAATGGGCGATGTGAATATTAAACTGACCATATCTGCCTGCAAATACACATCCATAACATATCCTGTTACAGTCTGGTGCTGTTTTGCAAGGAACCTTCTTGGGGTTCCTTGGCAGTCAAAAACTATCCTTCTGAGTTCGATAGCAGAGCACTGGCCACTGTTTTGATGCATGCAGTGATGTGCCCATAATTCTGTATTAAATATGAGAATAATTACATTCAATTTCTGTTTGTGCAAATTATCTGTGGAATTGGACTCTTGGTAAACTGCCGTTGTGGCTCTCTTAAGTGTGCAGATGTTTGGCATTGAACAAATGTATTACTCATTCCGGCATTCAGATGATGGCAGTACCACATCTTCCATGCATATAGTGAGTGACACTGGCAAACATGGTTGAACTCATACTTTCCTTTCAGTTGAAAGGCAGATAACCAAATGATTTTGTAGCTGACACCCAGGTAACTTCATGGCCAGCAAAGTGCATCAATACATGGCACATTCCCCAAAACTGCATGTCAGGCCTTCAGCTATCCTGCCCTTCCTAGCCTCTCATGGGACTCCCATCCTGTCCTAACCCCTGGAATATTGAGCTGCAACCTACAATGCTTTGAGATAAGGTACAGCTGAGGTAGTGCATCGTTTTTATCTCAGTGCCATTTTGAGTTGTTAATTATTATGATAGCTGGAGAATGGTGTCCAGAGCTGGCATTTGGGGCTGGAGGAGATTTCAATTTCAAAATGGATTGAGGACTATCATAGCTCCAGAAAATGAGAATTTGGTTATGATACACAGGAAGGTGGTCGTGAATTGCATGGTAATACAATTCCCTTAGTCTTCACTTCAGGGAGATGAGAACCTTAGTTTCAGGAAGATGGTAGTGAATTGCATGGTAGGTAGTGCTGATGTCAGGGAAGACAGGTGCCTAAAAATAGGTCATCATGAGCATATTTATTAGAGAAACGGAATCTGATTTTAAGTGGCATTTGATTGTGTTTTAATGCACAAACTATTCTTCCTTTTTATCATGGATATATGGATTTAACTCTCATGATATGCTTTTTCTTATTGTTTAGCAATATTGTGCCTGTAGGCTTTGCATGGAATGGTAAGTTTTACCAACAAAACTTTGCAGCCAAGTTATCTAAGGCTTCCTTCTCATACTGCTTCACAAATATGAGAGAGTCAGATCTGGTTTAATATTTGAGTATTCAAGGAAAGTTTAGGTGCAACAGGAAGCGTGCTCTTCTTTCTGAACCAACACTGAACCACTTCCCAGCTGTGAATTAAGGAAGTACTTTGCTTTGGAAATACCATCTTTTGGATGAAGCAGGAAACCATTCATGGTTATTAAAGATCTCATGAATTTAAAGATCTCAGCATCTCCCAAGAGTAAGTAGACACAGGTTTCCTGGACATTTGCCAGTTTGGGCAATTAGTATTTTTTCTAGATAGATTCCTTATAGACTTAGACATACCGTTATGCCGTTTATGCCCTACATTTCATGCTGTGTAACAGCTACCACACATCACTCCTGAATGGCTGAATGTTGGTGGTGAATGTAAATACTCTGTATAGCACGTATAGTACTTTGGGATCCTTTGGGATGAAAGGGCTATACAAAGTATATATAAAATAAAGTATTGTAACTCTATATAGTTTTGGATTGCAGCACAGAATGTTAAAATGCATTGAACAGTGATTCTCAGTTAGGGTGCCATAGCACCCTGGGGTGCCTTGAAATCCTTTCAAAGGTGCCACAGGTTGCCACGTAATGTTAACATAACACTGTTCAGTGTGCACACGTGATTTACATAATAAGCTCTGAGATTTCAAATAGGAATCCATAGTGTTAAAAACATTCTGACCTGTTCTGTTCTTTCTGAGTTCTTTGCAAGAGAAGATTTACTCAGTTTTTCAAGTCTAAAAAGGTTGAGAACCACTGGCATAGAAGATCCTTATTTAGACTACAGGTGACTAAAATTCCTGAACCAGTAAAAAGTTCTGCCCTATTATGCTATGTGGCATATTCATTTTTGGTGACAAACTACTACAAACATCTTCAGGAAGCACTTAAAGAGCTTCTTATTTAGGCAGGCATTTAGCAAGCAAGGATCAGTTGGGATATCATGTAGGAAGTTTTTATGTCTTATTTTAATATTCTATCTGCTTTATGAGTGATTTTGTCTTTTACGGCAAGTTGCCCTAAGTCTTTGTCGGAAAGGGTGTGAAATGATGGCAGAATGTGGCCCTGTAAGAGAATGATAATGTAATACTTTACATTACTTACTTAGACTGGCCTCTAGTTCCAAGTCTTCTCGTCGTTAATTGTGGAAATTGTTGCCTTATTATCTGTAAATAAATAGAGAAACATGTTACCAAGTCTGAAAAGCCTATGTAATAAGACTGCACTTTAATTTAGTCTGGGGAAAAGAAAAGGAATTGTAAAATACATACAGTAGAAATCTGATCACTAGCCCATTATGTATATGCATATGTATATGTTTTTCTCTTGGACTCAAGGAAAAATTATAAATAAAAGTCAGAACAATTCCACTGATTTCTATCAACTTAAAGCTTTTCTGAATTTACAGTGGGGTGAAATGTGCTTAATTAAACTCAAAGGATAATACTGTCTTTACGCTTAATGAGAACTGCCCCTAGAATTGGGCCTACACTTAAAGTTACTTATATGTGTGTTAGCTGGATCAGTTGGCTTCATTCTGCTTGACAAAGACACTAATCACTGGAAAATGTTCTCAGTATCTTGCTCAATGTACATTTTTAGAGGTGAATTGTGGGTTGTTGGGGTTCTTTTAGCATTTAAGTAATTTTTGGTTATGGAACATTAATATGTGGGCAGCATCCCAATTATCCTAATATCTGGAAGAAGGGTTTTTTTGATCTATAGCAGTACTTTAAGGCCCCCATGCCTCTGTCACTACACACCCTCTTTTCTAAGAAATGTAGCCTGGCAAGATTTTGTTCTTAAATAAAAGCCACATATCCATTAGATAAGGTTCACAGTTGCAATCACAGAGGTAGCATAATATTCAGCTTAGTCTGGATGGAAAACAACAGTGTCCCAAGAACACAAGGCTAAAGCAAAGAATCTAAACTCTGATTTATGCTGAAGAGACAAAAAAAAAGGACTGGTAACATAAACAATATATCAGTGCCAGCAACATTTAGGGCTCTGAATTAATGAAGGTCTAAGAGCAGATTAAGCCTTCAATAATGAATGCAGGCTCCTCAGCACCTTCCAGGATTGAACTCAGTTTGCAGTATCACATGAAGCTTGATAGGAAGGAAGGCAGCAGGCCTTGACGATTAATTTGCAGGAAGATTTTGTTCCTTTATTTTACTCATGGACATTTTTAGTGGTAATCATTCTATGTTCCACCCTAGTTTATTGCTGAATTTTCCCCATACTTGACAAGAGCCAAGAAAAATTAATTGAAGACACAGATGAAAGGAAGGAAACAGCTGTTCAAACACAAGAAAAATGTCAATTTAAAAATGAATTAAATAATACAGACTTTTTCTATGAAGTCATTTGGTTAAAACTGGTATCAGCAGCAAATATCTAATCGGAGAGATGACTGAAAGTTTTGGAACGTACGTTTGCATCAATAAAGACATTGCAGCATTGCATATTTGGCTGCTATTTCACAAATGAAACCTACCAATCATTTTTCTGTTTGCAACAGGTGACCGACCCAGGCTTGTTTCTGAAAGCCTCACATAGTTCGGCTTATGTCAAAAAAATGCTGCATATGCACAGAGTTGCTAATTTATTCAGCTTTCATTTCTGGAGCAAAACTTCAGCAAACAGTAAAACACTTTTGTGGAGCTGTGAAAGTTCAGCCTCGCTGTTTGATAAATGAGCAGACAGGCAAGCAGCCCTTCTTTCTTTTTTTGTATGGATTCAATGAAGCCTGCCTAAAGAACACCACATGCTGTTCCAGCTACTGATCTAACATTCCGCAACATCTCAGCCTTCCAAATTCCCTTTAATTACACATTAATCCCACCCCTCTCTCTTTCAGTTTCTGCAGACAGGGTTGGGGGCTCCACAGGGCTGTGGGAAAAAGGCAGCGTTGAAGAACTACTTTCTGGGGATGCTTTTTTTTGTTCTGTTTTGTTTTGGTAGTGGTGGTTGTAATTCACAATGTATCATTCTGCTCCCAAAGTTGGATATTGCACCGGTAGATTCAAAAGCAAACATGAATGTTCAGTGTTACTTTTACCCTAATTTTCTGCCAGAACAATAAAAACGGGATTTACTCTCCAAGTGTGTCAAGTAGTGATGAAGTGTTACAATGCCCGGTGCAAATGTTACCTGATGAGCCAGAAGCTGTGGGGGTTTTTGTGGCTCAACTAAGTCAGCCATTTTTATGTGATCCAGCAGGGGAGATCAGGAAAACAGAAGAAAAGAGTAGCTCATCACTGCATTCATTTGTTTTTAAACCCAGCATATGTTTCACATTTTAAACTGTAAAATAAATTCCTTGCTGAAGTGTGCATGTTACTTTTAACAAGCTTCTGTTTTGATCATTTTTTTTTAAAACAGCATAAATCGAAAGAAAAAAAAAACAGGATTCTTCCATCCGTGGGTGTGTGTGTCTGTGCATGTGCGTTTGTGGGAGAGTGAAAGAGATAAGTGTGTAAAATTTTCAAGTGAAACAATTTTTGAAAAAAAGTAATGACAGTTAATTACAAGATTTACGGTGGAAGATAACTCTTTCCTCGTTCTAGAGGACAGCTCTATATCCACAGACAGTGTAATTTCCCTGCCTGTAGGTAGGAAGTGAGGTCAAGTAGGCTGGGGAGAGGCTCACTATGTGTTGAAATGAATGGGAAAAGCAGACAAGTCTCATTGCTGATTTTAAAGTTCACTTCTATTCTGAAAAGAAACTGGAAAAACAGTATTGGGGGGCATCATGTTTACTAGCTTTCAAACAACAACAAAGAAAAAATATTTTTTTTCCTTGCTATCAGAACTGGAAATTCAACAGGAATTCCCACTAATGAAAGCTCCATGAGGCCACAGTGACATATTTGGGGGGCAAGATTTGACCCTGCAATTTGAACCTAATTAATAACTCTGAATAAATTCTAGCTCTGAATAAAGTAGAAGCAGGAGTAAATTAAAAAATAACATGCTGGGTAAAGTCCGGGCCCCACTGGAATCAGTGAGTCGTATGGTATTTAACAAGGACAGGATATCATCCCATATGTCCTGATAGTGACTGAATATGAATATGAGTATTTATAGAGTGATCTACTGAGTAAAGTGGTGTTAAGTTTTATATTGTCACTGACTAATGACAAAAATCTGATTTTAAATTACACTACAATTTGGGAGTATGCTTTAAGTTTATTTTGTAAGACAGAGGAAGCCCAGGACAGTCACATGGAGTTAATCTGTGCTCTCTATCTCAGAAACCCAGAGCTCTTCTCCTTTCCTTTCTTCATTAACAAACATGACTTGGCCTAGTGTTAGTCTTTCCCTCTTCCCTTGTTGCTAGCTTTTTCACGAGCCACTTAAAAAATCTCCCACCTTTTTGTATAATATCAGCAATCACATTGTCACAACCTGATGCCCCTGTAGCAACTGCCCTGGACTTAGATAAAAGAAAGGCCAGATTAATTATATTTTAAAGCTACATCTAGCAGACAAGGTTCTTTGGGTAAAAATTATACCTTTTATTAGACCAACTCCTTAGACCAACACACCAACACGGCTACAACCAAGCTACATCTATATATTTTTCTTTTTTTATGTCTCCATTTGTTCAGCTCTTTTGAAGTTGATCCTGTAATGCAGTTTTCTGCAAACAGACAGAAACTCTCTGCTGTGTTTTAATATTATGAGAGAAAAGGCAGGAGAGGACCCTACTGCAAGTATATGTGGGGGATGACCTTTGATCTCCAAAGTTATGGGGGGCCTCAGATATAATAAAGGGGGCCTCCCTTCAAATCAGCCCTCCTATTTGAGGTTAAACAGCTTAGGTAGAATGTACCAAATATATTCATAATCATTAGAGCTAAAAAGCTTTTAATCCAGTGATCCTTTTTTTAACCTAGAGGAGTTTGCCTAAAATAATCCAAATTAAATATGCAGTTAACTTTTTATTCTAATATTCTAATATTTTAAGAGTTACCAAAATATAGCTGAGTCACCTACATATCAATGCAACATTGCAACAGTGTTATGAACAGTGATATAAATATTCTACCCCTGCAACAGCATATATAGTACTCTACATTTGACATACAAGCATGAGGTATAGATAGCTACAGAAGATGACATGTAAGCAGTCACTGGCTGCACACTTACGTGATCTGTAATTTATAATTTCACCTCTTGCCACATGTTCCTCAGCAATATGAGACTCAAATGCAACCACAGTCCTTTTTATCTTTAAAATCATAACTGCATCATGCATTCTGCCTTCAAGCCCTGCACCAGAGGCCACCATTCCTTATCCCATTCACCACTGAGCTGTGAACATTACACTTTCCAATTATACCACTTAAATTCTTCCATGGTATGGGATTCAAAAACATCAGCTCAGGCCCCTGTCTTCATGCTGACAAATAATGATGGAAGAGACCAGTGATCTCTGTAAGCTTTTGAAGACTTTATAACTCTTTTGTATGCTAAAGTCTTGGATTTTGCAAAACTTTTCCAAGAAGGATTTTCCCTCTTATTTAAATTGTTATATTTAAAGGTTAAATTTAATGAATTGTGCTAAATGGAAGTCTCTGCTATGCTTCATAATTTCTCTCACTTCTTCTTTGAAAACAATTCTTTCTGTGTTTCTCATACTATCAAAAGTAATGGTATACATGTAAAAATAAAACAAAACAATATATAGCAGCCCAGACCCTGAAATCTCCTGGAACAACAACAAAAATTCCAACTACTAAAATTCATAGATCTGGTTTAAAAATTCATGATTTTCAAGTAGGTTCTAATTACAAAAGAAGAAATTCTCTCACCCTCCTAATAATTCCTGCCTCCAGGTCTATCTCCATTACTCCAGCAGGCCCCAACATTCAGCTATCATTGATGAGCTGTGTTTCCTCTTGTACCCCCAGATTTCTATTAGTGTATCCTGAGCACTTTCTTAGCTTGTACGAGATGCAGAAGGAATTGTGTCTTATGCCTCAATCTTTTAAGTAATTACCTCTATAGGTTTGGTCTCAAGCAACTCCACTAGGGTAATCACTCTCTTCCTCTTAACTGCGGGGGTTGGCCTGCTCCCTCCCAGCTGTGTTCTCTTCACTACCCATCGCTGTTAAAATGAGGAATAATTCATACTAATGATACCTTCAACTTTATGCATTAAAGGTGGGATTTTCATGTGTGTTCAGTCTTGACTTAACTGTAGGAATTGAAGCCACCTGAAGTTTTCCCAACAACTCCGCTACTGAGTGCTTCTTGCAAATCTCACCTCCAGCAGCCAAAGTCACATATTAACTTTGTGCTGCATGGTGCCTTTAGATTCTAGTTAGAGGGTGGCATGAAGATGCATTGCCCCAAGGATAGCAAAAGGAGGGCTTTGTCTCTCAATGGCACCCCACTGAGGCGCCACTCCTATAGAGCTTCCCTTTTCTACCAGTGGGAAGGAGCGTGATAAATCAGCTTAATATAAAATAACACTCCACTCTCCCCCTCAGCTATCCAGCTCTCCCAGTCAGTGTGGAGCAGGAGAGGAGGCACTGACTGTGCCTACTGCCTACCCCCTCATGGGTGGAATGAGAAAGAGCACTGGTGATTACTAGGGGCATCTTTACACATACCTTTTTGCCCCACAATGTGCCAGAGATCCGCCACTTATACTCCTGGCCCTGGAGTTAGGCTGATTTGTGCTAGCTTGTGCCATTGTCCTAAATTTAGATCAGGAGAGCTCAACCCCTAGCCTGTGGGCCAGATCCAGCCTCTGGCACCATGTCATCTGGCCCATGGGGACCCTGACAGGTCTGGATATCTGGTGATAGGGGAGCAGTGCCACTGGTCCCCTTCTGCCAAATGTCCAGACCTATGGGAAGTCCTGGGCCCTATGTGCTGGATTAGATGCCCTCTCTCAGTGGGTAGAGACTGGGTCGGGGGTGTCAGGACCCAGGGCCCAGTACTGGTGCATGGGGGCAGAAGAGGGTACCAAGCCCCGGGGCCCAATCCCAGAGGGAGGGGATGGTGCCAGGCCCCCAGGGCCCAATCTCAGTGTGTAGTGCCAGGGACCATGACCCAATTCCGGCATATGCAGCTCTATTTGGCCCATGGACTGGCCCCAGACCACTCATCTGCCCTGCGGGGCCAAAAGGTTGAGTACCACTAGTCTAGGTCTTCGCTTCCAGGCTTGATATGCTCCCTCTGACACTGTAGCAAAGCACATTCATACCCCCTCTACTCACTGGGCCATGAGTGACCAGTGCCTCCTGAATCTGGGGGAAGCCACCGACCCTGTCAAGGGGGGCACCAGCCCTACTGACAGCATCAGTGTCAGCCGTCGGGGGGGGGCACCGGCCCCAACAGAGGGGGCATGTGCACCCCTGCGCACCCCCTAGCAGTCACCTATGCACTGGGCTCAGTTCTGATAATTGCCTGTATGCTGCTCTTTTTGAGCAAGATAGTCATAAATGCAGCAGATTCAGCTATTGGAGCGTGTGTCCATACTTGCACCATACTCAGATCTTTCTCATCCCCCCCCGTCACCACACATCAAAGTGGACATAAATGTGAAAAAGAGACTAGAACCTCTGGAAAATCCCTTGTTGCCAGAACAGCTTCTGGGAACTGCGGACAGCAAGGAGTAAAATAAAGCAGCCTAGAGGTTCCTCTACTTGACACCATAACCTTAGCTAGGAGCCAAAGGCATGGCACTACAAGTTTAGTATGTGAGGTCCAATCATTCCCTTGTCCAGAAAAAATTGCAAGTGAAGAAAGTGATTCCCCATAAACTCTAACATTCTTGTCCCTGTTTGCTCCACCATTTCCCGAGTGCAAGGTGAAGGACAGGAGAAATAGTCTGAGTCTGTGAGAGGGAACAGGACCTCAACTATGCATATCCTAAATGGATCCATGGAGTGGAAGACTCCTCACACACCCTGCAGCCCCTTCCTGTCCCACAATAATACAGCTTGCTCTTATGCTATGTTACCACTGCCTCATCCAGAGAACTTGGTCTTGCACTCATTCCAACCAGTAGAAAGCTTTGGACAGATTTCAGCTGGCACTGGATCAGGAGCTATCATGTAGGGATCAGGGTTACCCTGGGGAAGTTAAGCTTGTCTGACTGGCACTGATATCCATGACAAGCTGCTACAGGTATTAGACCACATACACAAACCACATCCTTAGGTTTAAAAAAAGTAAACTGGCATGGTTTATGTAAGTACCCCAAGTAAAATAAGCGACATTGGCAAAAGCATGTTTACAGCAGTTTAACTGTGTCTGCACAGGAGCTTTTGCCAAGCATAGAAAAAAAAAAATCACCCTCTCCCAACATTACTGCACCAGCAAAAGTTTCCAATAGCAGAGCTGACCTGAACATTCTGTATACCTGCACCCATTTTCAAATGTGGGGTCTAATTCTCATTCACATCAATGCATATGATATAACTTTGCTGGTGCAGAGGGATTAAGAAGTCTACAAAAATGTAGATCTACATTCAGGCCCTATTCTGCTCCTTGAAGAGGTTTGAGGATGCATAAGAGTCAGCCCTCAATTTTTTTCATTCTTCTAATTTAGGATTGCCTGTTTTTTTCTTTAAGATTTTAAAATATTTATTTACTGCCATCTGCCAAAGGTGCAGCCACATAGTGTCAAACAAGGCAACCATAAAGGAGTGTATATAACTGCCAGGATGCAATAGTATTGCAGGAGAAACACCAGGAGGGAGTGTAAACTCATCATGAGATTGCAGAGTTCCCCCCACACCATGGGAGACATTCAGGATCTCAGAGGTGAGCTTGCACTGCATGATAAAGTTAAAACAGAGAAACTGGGTGGGAGGGAGGGAGAGAGAGATTACATCTTCAAGAGGAGGGATTAAGAGAATGAGGAGCACACAGGGTCACAAAAGAAACAAAAAGAAAGGAAGTTGGTACATTAGAGACCACTATAGGCTGTGGGAGGAAAAGGGAATGAGAAGTCCAGAATGAGGCACAAAGGTGAAGCTACTGGTAACTTTCTATCAGTTGTTTCACACCTCCAGTACAAAGCAATACTGATTTACTGTTTTAGGAATGTAGGAACTATTTGGGCATAATTTTAAAATTAAATATTTTCATTTTCAAGTTTCTTTTTTAAGTGATGCCATCAGAAAGTGTTCCGTTATTTGCAGCCCAAAGTCCTTCTTCTTAACATTATCCCCTTATCTCTAGTTATCGTAAATGCGTCCCAGCTGGCTGCATGGACCAATGTAACCAGGACAACTCTATCCCGTAGTAAAATCCTGCCCCCCTGGTATTCAGTAGGACTTTTGTTCTTAAATTCAATGAGGCAACAGGTTCATCCTTTGATATTACACTTTCTGATGCTAAGTAGTAGACCAATGTTTGTCGTTCCTTAGTTATTGCTTAGCTAAGTTATATGGGGACATTTTTTGCAAGTGTCTTAGGCTTTGTCTTTCCAAAAAAAAAAGTGTGTGTGTGTGCGCGCGCGCGCGCACGCGTGATGGGTAATCACCATGCAGTAAAATCCTAGATTGTAATTTTCATGTGTTAGGGATCAAATTAAACTCTAGGAAGTCAGCACACATAGGCAAGCTGCAAAGGGATTTGCCCACGCTATGATTTTATTGTGTGTTAGTTACCATTTGAAATACCTTTTTCTTACCGTGTATGTACCACCAGGCTGCATATAGACATTCAGGGAGGTTAGGGGGAGGTTAGATTGAGTTAAAAATGGCCACCAGATCTAAGGTAAGATGGGTGGGCTACTGGTGGGGTTGGGGAGTCTGTGGGGGAATCAGGGGAGCAGACATGGTCCACAGGGGAGATCAGGGGACAGGCTGGGTCCATGGGAGGGACTGGGGGGATTGGAGGGGACAGGAGGCATCTGTGGTAGGGACTGGGAGGCAGGTGGGGTCCATGGAAGGGCTGGAGGGGCTGGGAGCTCTCCTCCCCACCTCCCAGGACCAGGGGCTATTTTTAGCCCTCTGATTCCCAGACAAAACACCCTACTGCCCCTCTCTCCCACCCTGACTTACTTGCTCAGCTCCTGGCACCGGTGAATGCCAGTAAAACCAGCACTGGGAGTGGATTGTGGGATGGGAGGTTTAGTGCACTGGTGTAGGTGGTGCGAGGGAGGGCAGAGGGACTAAAAATAGTTTGATGCCAGGGAAGGGGTAGGAAAAGTGCAGCAGCTGCGGCCAGCGATTGGGCTTTCTCAGCCCTGGGGCTATGCTGGGAACTGTGCAGAAATTCAGAACAGTTAGATTGGTTTAAAAATGGCCAACCTGAACTAAGCTGAGTGTGCCTCAAAGGTAGGATTCATTTAAAAAGGGTTGATGATTTTTACACCAATCTGTCCTGAACTTCTGTACAATTTGCACCTAGATCCATCTAAGTAGCACAAGGCACACACCCAGACAAACTGAGTTAGATTGGGGGGCCATTTTTAATCTTATCTAACCTTCCCATAACCTACCCAAGTGTCTATATGGAGCCACAGTGATATGGGGGCCTGCCTCCATTTTCAGAAGTCCCTAAGTCACTTGAGGAAAAAGTCCCTTTGGGATTATCTTAGTTATACCTCCTACTGCAGCTCATTTCCTCCAAGCCCTTATTACTTTTCTTACTTTTTTGGGAACTCCCTTCATTTTTATCCATCTTGTGCACATATGTCATTAAAAACAGGCTGTAAAACCATTCCTGAGCTGAAGCCCTGTACACTAAGTCTTGGTCTGTTGCAAACAGTTCTGGTCAACATATCCCTGAAAAGGCATTTATAAATTAAATCTTAAGAGCACTTGTTAATTAAGCGCTGCTCTATCAATTAAGAAGAAATATCTGAATAAGCAGTAATATGTTATTGCACATTTTAAAGTACCGAGCTCTCTGTCTCTCACTAAAAACTATCAGTGTTTAAAAGAGAAAAAAAAAAAGCAAGAGGGAAAATATTTAACATTGCCCACAAAGTTAAAGTTCAAAGATGAATCATAAATTCAATGAGATTCACTCAAAGGCTGTCTATAATTTCACTAAAAAAGATTTCACAGAACAACCAACCTCTTTTTCTTGAGTAGATGACAGCTGCAGTTCACTTCATCAGTCCCAATAAGGGCAAAAGTGTCCGGGGTTTCTGTTCCACAAGCTAAATGTGGAAGCCCTCAAATGGCACCTACTATACTGCACTGGGAGGACAGCTCCACTTCCAAGGCATTTATGGCACACGTGCTTCAAAAATTGTTACTTTCTCAGTGGTCATGCTGCTCTAGCTCAATCTGTTAGTGCTCTTTGTGGCATGCCCATGCTAAGAGAGAAGTTCACTGCAGAGCAAAATTTAGTACTGCTGCACAATTAATATTGTGTACATTAAATGTGATTAGCCTTCAGACTAATTAGCTGAAACTTGATGCTTGTAAAAAAACCAAACAAACATCTGGTAAACTTCCGAATGTGTCTTATCAAAAATACAAGATTTGAAGGTCTTGGGCATGAATAACTTCCAGTTTTAAGCAAAATCGCTCTCATTTTCCACATAAAGGGAAATCAAGAAATACTAGGAACTTATTTTTAATGACCCAAGTTAGTGAGAACACCTTAGATAAACAATGCTAGTGAAACTCAGTGCTGAAGCACAGAACTAAGAAATTTACAGATCACAAATATATGGTACGGGTAAAATGTAGTCTCTCAAGCAGGCCGACAGGACCTATTCACCGCTTTAGTCCCACTTACCCCCTTTTGTGACTAATGGGCCTGGTTCCACTCTGATTCCTGCAGGTGTAAATCAGGAGTAACTTTACTGAAGTCAACAGTCATTTGAACATTTGTGCAGTATTAAATGTACACGTGTGTCCCCACTAGGCAGTTTTATGACCTGAATTAAGCCCTTTATTTTTAACCCTTAAAAATTATTATAACGGTTACAACAGCATTGAAGTGTAAGAAGACATTTTTTTACTCTCTCTTATATTTGGTCTCCATGATGCCAAAACCATAAATGATGATGCTATGAAGCAAGATAGATGACACCAACAGGCAGGTAATAAAAACAGGTTTTTAAAAGCCTTATGAAGGGTAATCATGGTGAGAAATGATTCTTTTACCTGTTGGATATTTTAACATGCTTAGCGTTTTTCCTGAAATCATAATACACAAATATTTCTTTCATGTATCATCCTCTCTAAGTGGAAAGGATGGTTCTCCCTATTTTAGGGCTTTTTATCCTCTCCCCCCCCCGCCAACTTTTAAGTAGTTAAAGCTCAACTGACCTAGGTTAGAGTACAATGCATATTATTGCTGTTTAGACTCACCTTCCCAAAGCTGGCAGCATTAACAGGCTGTGTGTCGTTTTTCTCACAGAAATCCAAGTAATGCATGTAGAGAGCGCTTCGAGGAATGCAAACTCCTTCTGCAATCTCATAGTTCTCCTCCAGCCTTAAAAAGCAAATTCCAAACAAAGAAAACTGCAAATATGTTGGCTGTCCTGTTTTGGAGGCAGCATGCAAACCTGCACATTTAAAGGGCAAACTATCTGACCTCTGCTTTTCTGCTAAACTCTGAGTGTTTTACTGACACCTCAACCTTGCAACTCACCCCATTCATCCATTTCATTTACCTGTTATAACCTGCCTGATATGTTGATTGTCAGTTCTTGCGGACAGAGACTGGCTTGTATGGATAAATCCACACCGTGCAGCATAGACATTGTTTCTGTCTAGTACAGTATACAACACAAGGAGGCCCTGATCCCTTAGGGAAGTTCCTAAGCGCTGTTTTGAAAATGAATAGGAATCTATCACAGCTTAAATGCATACCCAAACTGTATAACTACAGAAGTTTCTGAGAGACAGCATTCTTAAATGCTTTAGGTGATAAGTCTAGGCTAGGGTCACCGCTGGTAGCATGACACCTTTAAAATATTTTCACTTGTATTCATTTGCCTGATTCTTCACATAAAGGAAGTAGGTGCAGCCAACAGAATTTTTTGCATAAATATAAGGATGTACATGGCTCAAGTTTTGTTTAATAACTTCTTCCAGCTGCTAATTTGCAGCATAGTAATGTATGGGCTGAATGTAATAGTAAAATATCATCCTACTCTACCTCAGAGAAAATGATAGCTTCTGTGCAATGTATTTAATTTTAAACATGCATATAGGATATACTTACATTCTTCACCTTTAAAATTTGAGAGTCCTCACATGGATTGTGAGATAATGTTCTTTCGAAAGGGCATTTTCTGATTGTTGCGCTCTCCCAAATAAGAGAGTCCCCTAATTCAGGATGTTACTTAAGGACATGCCTAACTTTAAATCAGTGATCAGTCCATGGTGCTACTCACATGCTTATAGATCGGTAGGTGCATACATTCTTTGTTGAATGGGCGCAGAAACCGTATGCTGCATTTTGTTAATTACATTGCCAGAATCAACACGCACTTGGGAAACCTGGTTTTTTATTTTTTGTTTTAAACAAACACAGCCCATTAATTGGTTACCTGTAAAAGTTCAGATCTCTCCAAATAGCTAGTTGCTCTGTTTCATTAAATTTTTCATCACCTTCCCTCCATTTCAGCGATCGTGATCATTTGTGATTGCAAACTATTTTAATAAGATATCCGTCAGATGAATGGAATTGGTTTGTATGGGCAACATCTATTCTTCCTTGGTTTCTACAGGAATATCATCACGGCATCTTTCCCTCAAT